>NC_090652.1:240280468-240635468 GCF_040937935.1 Hyperolius riggenbachi | reverse complement strand
GGAGGAGGCGCAGGAGGAGAAGGCCACGCTTTCAGACACAACAACCCAGGCCTTGCATGAGGACAAGGAGCGTGCGGATAGCATGCTTTTTGCCGCCATGCAGTCATAAATGTAACAAAGATAAGAGGTTCCATAAACAGGGACCGGCAACGCTAACCCAGCAGCAGCACACGTGATGGAACAGGAGGAGGCACAGGAGGAGAAGGCCACGCTTTGAGACACAACAACCCAGGCCTTGCATGAGGACAAGAAGCGTGCGGATAGCATGCTTTTTGCCGCCATGCAGTCATAAATGTAATACAGATAAGAGGTTCAATAAACAGGGACCGGAAACGCTAACCCATCACAGATGGTCATTGTTCATGTTACTTGGTTGGGGTCCAGGAGTGTTGCATAGTCGTTTCCAATCCAGGATTGATTCATTTTAATTTGAGTCAGACGGTCTGCATTTTCTGTGGAGAGGCGGATACGCCGATCTGTGACGATGCCTCCGGCAGCACTGAAACAGCGTTCCGACATAACGCTGGCTGCCGGGCAAGCCAGCACCTCTATTGTGTTCATTGCCAGTTCGTGCCAGGTGTCTAGCTTCGATACCCAATAGTTGAAGGGTGCAGATGGATTGTTCAACACAGCTACGCCATCTGACATGTAGTCCTTGACCATCTTCTCCAGGCGATCGGTGTTGGAGGTGGATCTGCACGCTTGCTGTTCTGTGGGCTGCTGCATGGGTGTCAGAAAATTTTCCCACTCCAAGCACACTGCCGATACCATTCCCTTTTGGGCACTAGCTGCGGCTTGTGTTGTTTGCTGCCCTCCTGGTCGTCCTGGGTTTGCGGAAGTCAGTCTGTCGGCGTACAACTGGCTAGAGGAGGGGGAGGATGTCAATCTCCTCTCTAAAGTCTCCACAAGGGCCTGCTGGTATTCTTCCATTTTGACCTGTCTGACTCTTTCTTCAAGCAGTTTTGGAACATTGTGTTTGTACCGTGGATCCAGAAGGGTATAAACCCAGTAATTGGTGTTGTCCAGAATGCGCACAATGCGTGGGTCGCGTTTAATGCAGTCTAGCATGAATTGAGCCATGTGTGCCAGAGTCCTGCCAGAATCCTCATCATCCTCTTGTGAGCGTTGTGATAGTTGTTGTGATGCATCATACTCGTCACCTTCTTCCTGGTCTGCTTCTGCTGACCATTCGCGCTGAATTGTGGAAGTCCAACGTGCACCGCTCTGGCCCTCGTCAGTGGTGGCATGAAATTCCTGCTCCAACTCCAGCTGTTCCTCCTCCTCTTCTTCGTCATAGCTGCTGGGGCCAGCGTTTCCTGAGGCGGATGGCCTGATGTTGGTACCATCACGCTGATCGTTTTCTCCTTCAGATTCCCCCAGTTGCATCATGACAGCTGTTTCCTTGATTTTCAACATTGACTTCTTCAGTAAACACAGCAGTGGTATGGTAATGCTGACTGAAGAGTTGTCACTGCTCACAAGCAACGTGGATTGCTCAAAATTTTGGAGGACTTGGCAGAGGTCCAACATGTTGACCCAATCGGATCCACAGAAGCTTGGCAGCTGTCCGGATGCGCCTCGGTACTGCGCCGTCATGTACTGGACCACTGCACTCTTCTGCTCGCAAAAGCGGGCTAGCATGTGCAGCGTAGAATTCCAGCGCGTAGGGACATCACACAGCAAGCGATGGTGGGGGAGATTGAAGCGCTCCTGCATCTTGGCGAGTGCCCCCGAAGCAGTACTGGAATTTCTGCAATGTTTGGCCACTCGTCGCACCTTCAACAGAAGATCGGCCACACCTGGGTATGTCCTCAGGAACCGCTGAACTACTAGGTTCATCACGTGCGCCAGGCAAGGGATGTGTGTCAGCTTAGCCAACCTTAAAGCGCGAATGAGATTACTCCCATTATCACACACAACCATGCCCGGTTTCAGGTCCAGCGGTGCCAGCCACAAATCCATCTGTTCCTTTATTTCCCTCCAAATTTCCTCCCCTGTGTGCTGCTTATCCCCAAGGCAGATCAGCTTCAGCAACGCTTGCTGACGCATGCCAACAGCTGTGCTGCACTGCTTCCACGATATTACTGCTGCTGGGTTAGCGTTTCCGGATGAGGTACAGCTTTGAGATGCGTTGGAGGAGAAGGAGTCAGAGAGGTAGGTGCTGCTGTTGTTATCCAGTGGGAGGGACGGCGGTGCAGCTGTTTGCGGCGTGGGTAACACCCGCGCCGTTGCAGGTGAGGAATCGCTGCCAGGCTCCACAAGGTTCAACCAGTGCGCGGTAAGGGAGATGTATCGACCCTGGCCGAACGCACTCGTCCAGGTGTCAGTGGTGAGGTGAACCTTGCAGGCAACGGCATTCTTCAAGCTTCGGGTTATTTTGCTGACCACGTGCTCATGCAACTCAGGCACTGCAGAGCGCGCAAAGTGGTAGCGGCTGGGAACCACGTAACGTGGGATGGCCACTGACATCATGCCCTTGAAGCTGTTTGTCTCCACCACTCGATATGGCAGCATTTCGCAGGCCAGAAGCTTGGCTATGCTGGCTGTTAGTGCCACGGCCCGGGGGTCATTTGCTGGCAATTTCCTCTTGCGCTCAAGCATCTCAGAGACAGACAACTGAACCGTAGGGCTGCACACTGAATGGCTGTTGGTTGTTGTGTTTGATGACTGGGAGACCTCAAGAGCACTATTCCGGAAAGTGACAGTGTCAGCGTCGTCTGATGTTTGTGAATGTTGTTGTGAACCACGCAATGGCTGGGCTACTGCTGCTGCTGAGGAGGGTCTGGTGGTGAGTCTGGTGACCCCAAGGGAGGCAGTGTTGCTGCTGGTACCCTGTCCTGGCGGCCACAGAGTGGGATGTTTGGATACCATGTGGCGGGTCATGCTGGTGGTGGAGAGGTTGTTAATATGTTTCCCCCTGCTCAGGCGGGTCTTGCACACCTTGCAAATCACCATGGTACCATCCTCACTGCAGTCTTCAAAGAAAGGCCAGACTTTGGAGCACCTGCCTTGCTGGCGATTTCTGTTTGCGCCTCTTTTGCGTCTCACTTGAACTTCCACGCTTGTGGTGCCTGAAATTTTGCGCCACCTACCTTGTGGCACAAGGTGAACTCGTGCAGCAGTGGGTTCTTCAACAGACTCATCTGTGCTGCTACGACGGCGATGTTCTCCTTCACATACAAAATCTGGGTCTCTGTCAACATTGTCCATACCCTCCTCCTCTTCCATCTCCTCAAACTCGTCATATGTGATTGTGGGCCGCCGCCGTGGAGTAGAGCACCCCACAACAACCTCTGCGCAGCACACTCCAACGTCATCTTCAAGATCTTCTCGGCCGACCTCCTGCAATTGAAACCCCTCCTGCCCAACTTGCTCTGGGATTTGGGTTTCAAAGTCCTCCTCGGACTCGCCTTGCATTTCAGTGCGCGGTGCATTTCCCACAGTCAATGGTTGTGAATCCGGGCACAAAATTTCTGGCTGTTCCATTGACCTTTGAAAGGTGGAAGTTTGTTGTGCTGGGAATAGCTCCTGCGAATACCCCATTGTGTCCTGAGGAAATTCTTCGGACTGGTTATTTGGCAGTTGTGTGCGTGGTGTCGCTGCCGGTTGTGTCAGCTTTGTGCCCACTGGCTCCTTGTAACTGGCTGAGGACTCGGACCTCGTGCGTGATGTGCTGGTGCTGCTTAACCCACTGCTGGACGCTTGAGAGGTCATCCAATTCATTATCTGGTCCTGTTCTTTTGGATTTGTGAGGGTTGATTTCCTGGACAACATGGGCGGTATTGAGTGGGTTTTCTTCGGTGCTCCACTGTGGCCTGTACGTGAACCGTCAGGGGGAACACCTCTTCCCTTGCCCCTCCCTCTTTCACAGGATTTCTTCTTTATTTCACTTATCCGTAAAAGTACACGCTGACTGGCAGCAGTACAGTGGCAGTACAGAAATGCTATACAGTGGCGGGTGAGCGGTGTTATATTTTATCGGTATAAACTGTATTTCCATGTGTGCCTTAATGGAAAAGTATGTCTGGACATTTATGTTGCTATGAGAGATTTACAGTGAATCTAGTTGATCAGCTGGGGCCTTGTGCAAAGCCTGTGTTTCATAAATGACTTTTTACAACCACACACATCTGCATATGAGTAAATAACACAGCAAAGACAATGGCCTCAGACACTGACCCCAGCCCCCGCAAATGGCCATTGAGGAGAAAGCTGAGAGGAAGCTGGTTTGTCTGGTTTGGTCAACAATGGTCCATGGGACTAGCTACAACAAGTTCCTTCCCCCAGCTGCTAAGGGCAGGAACTATTGATGATGTATAACAGAGGAGGAGTCTTTATGCCTGTGGTATCCAGATATAAGACAATGCTTGAGAAGTTCTCTCTCTCTTGGAATGCTGACATGGACGGTGAGATAGAAAGGGGCTCAGCTAATGAAAGCGTGTGACTGTGCGTAGGGTATATAGAGCCATTATGTGAGTCACATAGTTTGTATGCTATAACTTGTACATATGTAAATCTGTAAATAAACCCCTTTTATTTAACCCCTTTGAAACGACCTCAAGTGTCTGGTCATTAACATAGAAATAAGTTAACATAAGCTAGAGCACATTCTACAAGCGGTATACTACTATTCCCAGCAGCGACACAGAGCACAATGCTATACAGTGGTGGGTGAGCGGTGTACTACTGTTCCCAGCAGCGACACAGAGCACAATGCTATACAGTGGTGGGTGAGCGGTGTACTACTATTTCCAGCAGCGACACAGAGCACAATGCTATACAGTGGTGGGTGAGCGGTGTACTACTGTTCCCAGCAGAGACACAGAGTGGCAGTAAACACAATGCTATATAGTGTGGCTGAGCGGTGTACTACTGTTCCCAGCAGCGACACAGAGCACAATGCTATACAGTGGTGGGTGAGCGGTGTACTACTGTTCCCAGCAGAGACACAGAGTGGCAGTAAACACAATGCTATATAGTGTGGCTGAGCGGTGTACTACTGTTCCCAGCAGAGACACAGAGCACAATGCTGTACAGTGGTGGGTGAGCGGTGTACTACTGTTCCCAGCAGAGACACAGAGTGGCAGTAAACACAATGCTATATAGTGTGGCTGAGCGGTGTACTACTGTTCCCAGGAGCGACACAGAGCACAATGCTATACAGTGGTGGGTCAGCGGTGTACTACTATTCCCAGCAGCGACACAGAACACAATGCTATACAGTGGTGGGTGAGCGGTGTACTACTGTTCCCAGCAGCGACACAGAGCACAATGCTATACAGTGGTGGGTGAGCGGTGTACTACTATTCCCAGCAGCGACACAGAGCACAATGCTATACAGTGGTGGGTGAGCGGTGTACTACTGTTCCCAGCAGAGACACAGAGTGGCATTAAACACAATGCTATACAGTGGTGGCTGAGCGGTGTACTACTGTTCCCAGCAGAGACACAAAGTGGCAGTAAACACAAAGCTATATAGTGTGGGTGAGCGGTGTACTACTATTCCCAGCAGCGACACAGAGCACAATGCTATACAGGGTGAGCGGTGTACTACTGTTCCCAGCAGAGACACAGAGTGGCAGTAAACACAATGCTATATAGTGTGGGTGAGCGGTGTACTACTATTCCCAGCAGCGACACAGAGCACAATGCTATACAGGGTGAGCGGTGTACTACTGTTCCCAGCAGACACACAGAGTGGCAGTAAACACAATGCTATATAGTGTGGGTGAGCGGTGTACTACTATTCCCAGCAGCGACACAGAGCACAATGCTATACAGGGTAAGCGGTGTACTACTGTTCCCAGCAGAGAGACACAGAGTGGCAGTAAACACAATGCTATATAGTGTGGGTGAGCGGTGTACTACTATTCCCAGCAGCGACACAGAGCACAATGCTATACAGGGTGAGCGGTGTACTACTGTTCCCAGCAGACACACAGAGTGGCAGTAAACACAATGCTATATAGTGTGGGTGAGCGGTGTACTACTATTCCCAGCAGCGACACAGAGCACAATGCTATACAGGGTGAGCGGTGTACTACTGTTCCCAGCAGAGACACAGAGTGGCAGTAAACACAATGCTATATAGTGTGGGTGAGCGGTGTACTACTATTCCCAGCAGTGACACAGAGCACAATGCTATACAGGGTGAGCGGTGTACTACTGTTCCCAGCAGACACACAGAGTGGCAGTAAACACAATGCTATATAGTGTGGGTGAGCCGTGTACTACTATTCCCAGCAGCGACACAGAGCACAATGCTATACAGGGTGAGCGGTGTACTACTGTTCCCAGCAGACACACAGAGTGGCAGTAAACACAATGCTATATAGTGTGGGTGAGCGGTGTACTACTATTCCCAGCAGCGACACAGAGCACAATGCTATACAGGGTGAGCGGTGTACTACTGTTTACTAGCAGAGAGACACAGAGTGGCAGTAAACACAATGCTATATAGTGTGGGTGAGCGATGTACTACTATTCCCAGCAGCGACACAGAGCACAATGCTATACAGGGTGAGCGGTGTACTACTGGTCCCAGCAGACACACAGAGTGGCAGTAAACACAATGCTATATAGTGTGGGTGAGCGGTGTACTACTATTCCCAGCAGTGACACAGAGCACAATGCTATACAGGGTGAGCGGTGTACTACTGTTCCCAGCAGAGAGACACAGAGTGGCAGTAAACACAATGCTATATAGTGTGGGTGAGTGGTGTACTACTATTCCCAGCAGCGACACAATGACCGGGGGACCCTGGCTAGCCTGGCTGGAGAGAGAACTACCCTGCCTGCCTACCCAAAGCTAAACCCACAGACAAATGGCGGAGAAATGACGTGGATCGGGTATTTATTTACCCGAACCACGTGACCCGTTCGGCCAATCAGAGCGCGTTCGGGTCCGAAGCACGTGACCCGTTCGGCCAATCACAGCGTTAGCCGAACGTTCGGGTAACGTTCGGCCATGCGCTCTTAGTTCGGCCATATGGCCGAACAGTTTGGCCGAACACCATCAGGTGTTCGGCCGAACTCGAACATCACCCGAACAGGGTGATGTTCTGCAGAACCCGAACAGTGGCGAACACTGTTCGCCCAACACTACTTTTGACATACTACAAATCCTTAAAAGAAAATAAACGCTACTTACCGGGGGCTTCCTCCAGCCCCAAGCCCCCAGGACCTCCCTCGCCGCACCTCTGCGCACAGCCGTTCGCCGGAGCTCCGCCCCGGTCCCCAGCGATGACGTCAGAGCGACCTCCAGGTCACTCTGTACTGCGTCTGCGCGAGCGGCGCTTTCAATCACCGCCACGTGGGCCGGAGCGGACTGCGCAGACGCAGAACTACTGCGCCTGCGCAGTCCGCTCCGGCCCATGTGGCGGTGATTGACTGCGCCGCTTGCGCAGGCGCAGTACAATGCGACCTGGAGGTCGCTTTGACGTCATTGCCAGGGACCGGGACAGAGCTCCGGCGAACGGCTGCGCGCAGAGGTGCGGCGAGGGAGGTCCAGGGAGCTTGGGGCTGGAGGAAGCTCCCGGTAAGTAGCGTTTATTTTCTTTATATAGCCCGGATAACTCCTTTAAGCAAGCTCACTTTCTCTTGGATAAATCATAATGGTACATGCTAGGCTGGCTTCAGCATGTAGTGTTGGTGGTGGTATAGTGGTGAAGAGAGCTACCTACCATGCACTCAGACCTGGGTTCAATTCCCGGCCAAGGTATGTAAGCTGGCTTTTGAAAAACTACAATTCCCTGGAAGACAAGACCCTCCTCCCTCCGGGAGGAGGAGAGGAGGGAGAAGTATAAGGAATAACAATCAGCTAGGAACAAGCCTACAAGAGCCTAACTAAACTCTCCCTAGCAGAGTCTGTCAGCAGCTGTCACTTAACTAATTACTGTAGGCAGACGAGTGAGTAAAACGACAGGAGAACCTTGCCTTTTATAAGGGGGGGCGGGGAGGCTCTAGGAGTGAGTGTAGTCTGATTGGCGACAATGTGCCTGCTGACTGTGATGTAGAAGGTCAAAGTTGTGTTCAATGGAGCATTATGGGGGCGAATCGAACTTCCGCAAAAGTTCGCCTTCGCCGACGAACGTTAACCACCTAAAGTTCTCCTGGAACCGTTCGCGGGCGAACTGTTCGGGCCATCTCTAATATTCAGTTATCTTAAGTTTATTTTTAGTTCAGGTCTGCTTTAAAGCGGATCTGAACTCTTTTCTGCTCTAAAATATAAGCAAGAGCATAATAACCTTTGAAAGAAAAAACATTTCTTCATTACAGCTGATACAAATCCTACAATACATCTGCAGTCTGTCTGCTTCCTGTTTTCATGGATGCAGACATTTTGTCAACATCCTGTGTTTACCAATTAGGTCTCTGCCATGGCAGTCAGCTGACACAGCTGAGGGATCAAATTACAACTTGTGATTAATCACAGATGAGGGGAATTAGACAGGCTAAACTCTCTAAGTACATACAGGGTGCATTTCTCTATGTTTATCTCCTGTCCTGTCCAAGAGTTCAGGTCCACTTAAAATATCATTTGTTTGACATCAGCTCATCAAGGAGCGTCTATGTGAAAACAAGCACTGAATGCCTAAACAAGGCTGGCAAAATATTGCAACCGGAGTTGGGCTTAAACAATATGAAATGTGTGTTGAAGCATCTTCTAATCTGTTAGAGAGACTTCATATTTGCTGTGAAAACTGAAAGGTGAAAAAATTAATTAGTCTCCCACACGGTGTGTAACAGCCGGCTGTTTTTCATCCTGGTGATGTATCATCGTGTTTATAGTATCGGCTGCTTAGCGAGATTGATATTTCTATAATGCATTCTGTGCCATGCTGAACTGAATTTGATGGAGAGTATTTGTGATCGTTTGTGATCCAGCCCTTAAGCAGGCCATACACTGGCTCGATTCACGGCCGTTTCGACAGCAGATCCGATCCTGGGATCGGATCTGCTGCCAATCGCTTGCGCTAAACGCACCCGCCGATCCGATTCCCTCCCGAAATCGGATCGGACCGTCGATCGCGCCGTGCGGGAAATTACCCTCGATCGCCCGGCGGTAGGAGCGCGTCGCTTGCGGCGTACGATTCGGGCCCGATCCGAGCATGTATACATTACCTGAAGCTGGCTCCGGGGTCCTCTTCTCCTCGCTGCACCGCATTTCCGCATGTCCCAGTGTACGCTTATACTTCCTGTGTCACTCCGGTGACCAGGAAGTTGAAATAGAGGGCGCTCTATTTGAACTTCCTGGTCACGGAGTAACACAGGAAGCGCCGGGATGGAGCAAGAACAGCGGTGCGGTGCAGTGCGGAGAAGATGCCCGGGAGCCAGCCTCAGGTAATGTATACGGGGGGGGACAGGCGGCAGGAGCAGCTGAACAGATTGTGATCGGTTTCAGGCTGAAATCGATTCACAATCTGTTTGCAGTAAAGGCAGCCATACGATCCCTATCTGATCAGATTCGATCAGATAGGGATCTGTCAGCTGGTCGATCTAATGGCACATCGACCAGTGTATGGCCACCTTACTGTACCTGTGTCTCACTCTAGCAGGTCTTTGTTAATCAGAGCACTGAAGCTTGAACTGGAAAAGGCGTTTCAAATACACAGTGAGCCTGGAAAGAATCAGTTACTCATTAGGTGTAAAATGTGTGTGTGTATATATATATATATATATATATATATATATATATATTTTTTTTTTTTTTTACTTTAATGTTTGCTGTTTAGGCAGTAGTGCTGCCCATAGGTGTGTTTTTTTTTTTGTTGTTTTTTTTTTGTTGTTTTTTTACACAGATGTTTGTATTGAATGCAATACAAAAAAACTGATTTTGCCACCTGATGTGATAATACTGCATGCGCCTGACACTGGGGGCGCACGCAGCATCATCAGAGGGACACATCGGGGGACGTGATTGGCGAGAAACAGGAAGTGATGAAGGAGGAAGAAGAGGAGATTGTCACTGCGGATCGCCGCAAAACATATGGAAATACACGAGCAGGGAAGCCACAATGTGCCAGCGAGGGATGCCGCACGCCAGTGACACCACAGGTGAGTAATTGTGACAACTGGACGAGCCTGACTCGTCCTGACCGATTGAAGCTTGTCCATAACCCTAGGGAGGTTAAAATACTTTTTTATTTGTCAAAGAATTGCTGTGGTTTTGCTGCTTATTTGTTAAAGGATTTAACTGCTTTAGTCATTTCTAGCATACTGGCGCAAACCACAAATCCTAATTTGTGGTTTGTGCCAGTATGCTAGAAATGACTAAAGCAGTATTTGTACTTGTGGTGGCATGGTTTTAGCACACTGCCTCTACAGTGAGGGAAAGAAGTATTTGATCCCCTGCAGATTTTGCTTGTTTGCCCTCTGACTAAGAAATCATAAGTCTATAAATGTAATGGTAGGTTTATCACAGTTATGAGAGACGGAATAACAACAAAAGGATCCTCAAAAACCCAGTGCCCCAAAGTCAGAGCTTGATGTGCTTTGCAATGAGGGAAATAAGTATTTGATCCCTTATCAACCAGCAAGGTTTCAGATTCCCAGGTATCTTCACTGTTTGCAGGTAAGGAGCTGAGTTGAGGAGTACCCTCTGTAAGGGAATGCTCCTAATCCCAGATTGCTATAGTACCTGTAAAAAAGACACCTGTCCACTGAAGTAATCGATCAGATTCCAGACCTGTACAAGCATGTCAGAGACAAGATTGTAAACCTGCACCAGGCTGGACTGAGCTACAAGACTATCGCCAAGAAGCTTGGTAAGAAGGTGACAACAGTCACATAGCTCCCAACTTTTCCTCTTTTGGAGGGATGGTCCCTCTTTGGGAGCCAAGTCCCTCTGTCCCTCTTCCCTCCTCATTTGTCCCTCTTTCAGGACTTTGTCCCACTTTCTATGTAAATACATATATTTATCTACTAAAAAAATGTGTTTGACTCTAAACTTTATTCCCATCCTTTAAATTGATATATTACTCATTTTAAAATGTTAATATGAAGGAAAATGACCCAGGATAGAAAGGACCAGTGTGGTTTGAATGATAAAACAACATATTTTCTTATGAAATCTTTATGGTATGTGTGACTAGGGGTGTGACGGGGGCGTGGCTTTAGTGTTCCTCTTTCTCATCTCAAAAAGTTGGAAGGTATGCAGTCACAGCAAATGGAAAAAACACAAAATAGCTTTCAGTCTCTCTCAATCTGGGTTTCCATGCAAGAACTCAGCTTGTGGGGTTGAACGGCGATGAAACAGCCCAGAACTACAAGGGGGGATCTTATCAATGACCTCAGGGCAGCTGGGACCATAGTCACCAAGAAATCAATCAGAAACACACTACACCATGAAGGGCTCAAGTCTTGCAGATCCTACAAGGCCTCCCACCGGAGATGTGTGCAAACCTGGCGGCCAACTACAAGAAACGTATGACCTCTGTGATTGTCAACAAGAGATTTGCTGCCAAGTTCTAAGTCATCTTTTGTTAAGGCATCATATATCTATTTCACTCATTACAATGCACGTCAAGCTCTGACTTTGGTGCTCTAGGTTTTTGAGGGTTCTTTTGTTGTTAGTCTGTCCTTCGCAATAAACCTGTGATTACAATTATAGACTTGGTTAGGGCAAACAAGCAAAATGAGCAAGGGATCAAATACTTCTATTCCTCACTCAGTGCCAGTTCTAGACATTCTGCTGCCTGAGGCAAACTTGTGAGGATTGACCCCCCCCCCCCCCCCCCCCCGTTTGGAATGATCACACAGCACCCGAGAGACATGAAATGCTGTAGCTCAACACAATAACACGCGAGTCTGTGCTCATCCTCAGCCAGTTGACCATCCTCCATTCCTCCTTAGTCAGGAAACCAGTGCCACCTTTTCCCTTCTGCTGTGCAAATCAAATCAATTACTGCTGCTCTCCTGCCTCCCCCCTCCTCACTCACTGTCAGACTCCTCACGCAGCACAACAAGCTGCTTTTCACCAATGATGACCTCTTCACCTCCCTCTCCTCTTGCTTCTCCTCCTGCATGCTGTTAGTGTAAGGCCCCGTTCACACTTGCGTTTCTGTGCCAAACGGACCGGATGACCGGACCGGATCCGGACCGGAACCGTACGGTTCCAATCCGGATCCGATCCGGAGTCGGTGCGGTTGTATCAGGTATGTATACGGCTGCGATCCGGATCCGTTTGGTAAAAGTTATAAATAAAACTATATAATTGTTGGGGTCTGGGAGGTCAGCAGAAGGTGCACCTGTAGAATCAGGTCCTCCGCTGTTTAGGCCTCACCCCCACCTCCGACATACTGCCAAACAGCTCCAGCACGTTAGTCACTGCTGCTCCACTCCAGAAATGCTTGGCCCATGTGTCCCCAGGTGTTTGTAGCCAGTGTGTTCTGTGCTTCCGTTTCCCATTGGTTTTCTGTTTCTGGATGGTGCAGTCAGGCTTCGGTACGGGTGCGTGGGCCGGATGATCCGGACCCGAAAAATAGCGCATGTTGGAAAAGTGTCCGGAGTCCGGATCCAATCCGGCTCCGTTCTGTACGGAACGGACGCATGTGAACGTCCGCATAGACTTTGCATTGCTATGCGGAACGTACGTTCCGTTTGTACAGTATACGGTCCGGATCCGATCAGGCAAATCCGGACAGCGAACGCTAATGTGAACCAGGCCTAACAAACACGCTGCCCCTATAATCTCTGAGCCTGATGCAAATGTTTCACCTTGCTTCATGAGAGTACCGGCCCTGTCCTCACTGTATATGCAACTAAAAGTAAAGGCTAGTGTTATTGGCGGAGTTTACTTAAAGTCAAGGAAGTATTAGGAGGATGTAAAGGAGTGTGGAGCTCTGCGGCCAGAGGCAGCGACCAGCGTGAGTTATTCCTTTTTTCCGTGGTCTGCTTCCACAACCTCAGATGAAACTGGAATTTGCTTCAGCCCGTTTATCCTTATTATAGAGTACTGGTTTGAAGAAGCTTTTCCAGGGGTTTGGGTCTGCATTTAAGTCTCCAGCAGGGGGCTTGAATTCTGGAGTGTTTCAGCTATAACTGTTTGAGAGTTCTTTCTGGGAATCAGGCAGAAATAAGTGCATTTGCTTAATATTTGCTTGTTGACATTTGGAGAACTGTAAATTAGTGGCACAGAAAAAGGCAGCTTTTAAGCATCCTGCTGAGATCAAACACGCTGTGCAAGTTGGTTCCATTTAGAAAGGGAGGTGTTAGAAAACCATAGCTTTTCAGAACAGTTTTTCTTGCCTTTGGATTATGAAGATGACTGTAAAATGCATGCAGAAAGAAACAGTTGATCAAAAAAGATGCAAATAAGAATTCACATTTCATACTGCACTTTCTTACAGGGTAGAGAGGAGCAGGGGTAGGGAGAGGCTAAATGTAACTGTCTACTTCTATTAGCATGTTGCATTCTGCATCATTTTTTCTGGCTCCAGATCTCTGGTTGTGGCTGTCAATCATTGTATGAGAAACGGATGCATCATGCAGAAATCTAAAAACATGTGGTCCATAATTTTTCTGCATCCGAAAAATTGCGTTTAGTGGAAACAGGCCCATAGTCATTCATTAAAGTCAGTTTTTCTGCATCCAGAATCCGCGTGAAGTGGAAACAGGCAAGATAGTAGGGAGTAGGACATCATCCACTAGCACCATAGACTGGTTGCTGATATCTTTACAACTTACTACAAATATTAATTAAATATCTTTCAAAATACTTATCCTATCTTCATCCCCCAAAATAGAATATTTTTCAATCAGTCAAACTTCCCCAAAGGTCCTTTAGGCCTTCTTACCACTTTAAAACTGAGGCATATCTAGAGGGTTGCAGGCATGGCTTGCGCCATGGGTGCCACAATATTATTAGCGCCATGTCTGTTCCTGTGCTACCCCCGATGCCTGCCACTGTGCTGTGCCACCCTGTCACTCAGACCTCAGATCAGATTCATTCTGTTATCTGGGGAACATGGCTACTAAACTAATAAATGTGGGGCGCACTTGGCTTAGTGTTAGAAAAGAGGACAGAGAGGGAATAAGAAGAATTATTTCCAAAAAACACAGGCAACCATGAAACATGTACCTGAGAAAGGATGCTGTTTTAAACTTAACAAGTTTTATTGAAGATTTTCATAAAAACAAGAAATGTTCTCCATACTTTTTAGGGATAAGTATAGTTTTCAAGGCTATTCTGTGTTTAAGGATGCTGTCTTTAGAGGGGAAGGTGGCACTAACCACCGGGGGGGCTGTTTTTAGAGAGGAAGGTGGCTCTGACCGAAGGGGGGTGTTTGCAGTTTCAGTGTTTGCCATAGGCGCTATATTATCCAGATATGCCCCTGCTTTAAACTCACCAATTATCATGGACAAACTAGTAATAGTCGCTAAGTGTGATACACACTTGCTATTTTCTTTTAATTCAACAATGAAAAAAGAAAGGGGAGGTTGAACAACATTTTTCCAACGTATGCACTTGATTAGAAGGTTTGCATTCTTTTATCTTACTGTTAGGAAACCTGCAATTACATGTCCTACCTGTGGATGGCATCTTGGACTGTCTGGCATATCCAACACTTACCACTAGATGTCCTCAGCAGGACTTTCTCTGCAGTTATGCAGTCAGCTGCAGTAAGCCTATTTAACCTCTTGATGACCAGCTAACGCCGATTGGCGTAAACTGGTCGTCTGCGGGTTACCATGGAAACGGCCGCTCGATCGAGCGGCCTTTCCATGTCAGTTCACGGAGGGTGTCTCCGTGAACAGCCGGAGAGCCGCCGATAGCGGCTCGCCGGCAAAATGTAAACAGGCGGGGAAGAAATCCCCGCTGTTTACATGATACGGCGCTGCTGCGCAGCAGCGCCGTAAGTCAGATCGGCAATCCCCGGCCTCTGATTGCCTGGGGATCGCCGGCATATGATAGGCTGAAGCCTATCCCACAATGCGCAGGACGGATATCCGTCCTGCGCAGCCCAGGAAGGGAGAGGGAGGTAAGGGGAGGGAGGGAGCGCACAAAACGCTGCAGAGGGGGGCTTTGAGGAGCCGCCCCCCCCCCCCCCCCCCGCTACCCACTAATGGCCGGCGGCGATCAGACCCCCCCAGCAGGACATCCCCCTAGTGGGGAAAAAAGGGGGGGTAGTCTGATCGCCCTGCTGCACTGCTGATCGGTGCTGCGGGCTGTAGAGCCCACGCAGCACCGATCAGTGAAATATCCCCTGGTCGGCAAGTGGTTAAAGACTCCACCCTGCTACAGACTTTGCCAGAGCTTCAGTTTCTATAGGCCTCTGCTTGCTGCTAGCTGCCTGAACTCCTGGTTCCATTGCTTGTTCTTGATTTCCCGGTCTGACCTCTTGCCTGTTATTTACCTCGTCTCTGGATTCTGATTTTGTACTGTATTGCTCTCCTGGTTTGTGAATTTATGCTTGTCTTGACTTTCCCTTGATTACGATTTGGTACTGCATTCTCGGATCTGTATATAGTGTATATAGTCCTGTCACTGATAGTATTAGCCTGTGTGGTGTGTATGTGGCATTATTATTCACTGTTGTATATATTTTTGCACTTGCTGAATAAACACCATTGTTTGATACTTACTGTCTCATCTCCTGTATGTGCTGCACAGAGTGGTCACCAGCTCTGCTGTCTGTGAGGTTCATAACACTTACATTTTCTATAGTTGCCATGGGAGACCACACAAATCAACTTATTTGCTTCTGAGCTCGCATGTGATTTTGAGACAGGGAAAGGAAAAAGAAACTATTATTTCTAAACCAACCCTTTTTACAGCTGTGTACTAACACAGAGCTCTGGATGGATGGTTTCCAATTAATGATCTTCTGTTTTGCTTGTAGAACATTTCCCAGTACGAGATCTTTTTTCCAACTTTTTTATTTAGTATAGAGTAAGTTCACAATACACATTCAAGCACAGTCTACTTATTCTCTTTAAAGCGGATTTTACAAATCAGGTTTTATGTTTTCTTGGTTCAATCAATAACAGATAAAACATGTTACAAAGTACAATAGACTGAACATATACCTGTACATTTTCATTATAATCTCAACCAAACAGAAAAGGATGATTTTTTTTCCATGAACCCAATATTTTTTGTGATTTTAGTATAGCGCTATTCATTTTGCATATTTCAACTGTGGAAGGCATCTATAATTGAAGTGATGAACTAATTAACACTTTGAGATTACTACCTATTTCCCTTATTTTTCTAGCTCCATGGCAATAAATCTTCCTAGTCTAATGCTGGGTACACACTATGAGATTTTTCTAGCCGATTTACTGTCAGATCTATTATTTTGCTTTCCGATCGATTTCCGAGCATTTTCTGATCGATTTCCTATTAGAGTTAATGGAAATCGATTGTAAAATACTCGGAGATCGATCGGAAAGCAAATCGGACATGTTGGAAATAATCGATCTGACAGTAAATCGACCATAAAATCTTAGAGTGTACCCAGCATTAGAATATGAAAGAACTAGGTATATAACTGATACATTTTGGTGGGAGGCGCCAACAATAATCATTAAAAAATGATCAAAGTAAATCAGCACGGTGGCGTAGTGGTTAGCGCTTTCGCCTTGCAACGCTGTGTCCCTGGTTCCCCATAAAATTGGCCCTAGACTAGGAGACATACACCACATGATACATACATAGGCATATGACTATAGTAGGGACTAGATTGTGAGCTCCTTTGAGGGACACAGTGGCGTAAGGACCGGGGTCGCAACGGTCGCCTTGGTGACCGGGCCCGGCTCCTAAAGAGGCGGGGGAGGGGCCCGGGGGGCCCATGTTCGTGTAGAGGGCCGTGCGGCCCGTGCGCGCTATTGGGAGGGGGGCGCTGTAATGGAGGGGGGGAGACACAGCCGCGGGGAGGGCAGCCGGACCTCTCCCTCCCTCTCCCCGCCCCCCCCCCCCTCAGTTGCAGAGAGAGCGCGCACGGAAGCGCTGTAGGCAGAACTCACCTCCCTGCGTTCCACTCGCCGCTGATCTCCTCTCTGCATAGATGCTGTTACACACGCTGCTTCCGGCTAAACAGGAAGCAGCGTGTGTAACAGCATTTATGCAGAGCGGGAGGAGACCAGGGGCGATTGGAACCAGGGACGGAGGTGAGTTCTGCCTACAGCGCTTCAGTGCGCGCTTACTCTGCATCTGAGGGGGGGGGGGGGGGCCCGGGGAGAGGAAGGGAGGGAGAGGTCGGGCTGCCCTCCCCGCGGCTCCGGCTCCCCCCTCCATTATGTGGGGGCAAAGCGGGGGCAGCTACCTACCTAATCTATCCTGGGGGGGGGGGGCAGCTACCTACCTAATCTTTCCTGGGGGGGGCAGCTACCTGCCTAATCTATCTTGGGGGGGCAGCTACCTACCTAATCTTTCCTGGGGGGGCAGCTACCTACCTAATCTATCCTGGGGGGGCAGCTACCTACCTAATCTATCCTTGGGGGGGGGCAGCTACCTACCTAATCTATCCTGGGGGGGGCAGCTACCTAATCTATCCTGGGGGGGGCAGCTACCTAATCTATCCTGGGGGGGAGCTACCTAATCTATCCTGGGGGGGCAGCTACCTAATCTATCCTGGGGGTGGCAGCTACCTAATTATCCTGGGGGGCAGCTACCTAATCTATCCTGGTGGGCAGCTACCTAATCTATCCTGGGGGGCAGCTACCTAATCTATCCTGGGGGGCAGCTACCTAATCTAACCTATACTGGGGGCAGCTACCTAATCTAACCTATACTGGGGGGCACCTACCTAATCTAACCTATACTGGGGGGCAGCTACCTAATATAACCTATACTGGGGGGCACCTACCTATCTAACCTATACTGGGGACACTTACTTATCTAACCTGTATTGGGGGCACCTAGCTAGCCTATACAGGTGGCAACTATACTGGCTACCTATATAGGAGGCTCCTACCTAACTAACCTATACTGGGGGCACCTACCTATCTAACATATGCTGGCGGCGCCTGCCTATCTAACCTATACTGGGGGCAACTATACTGGCTACCTATGCTGGAGGCACCTACCTGGCTAACCTATACCGGGGGCAATTATACTGGCTTACCTATGCCTGGCTACCTATACTGGGGGGACCTATAGCTGGCTATAGGGATTCGGATATGTGTGTGCGTCGGGTGTTGCCAGGGGAGGGGGGGCTGTTGTCGCCGGGGGGGGGGGCTGTTGTTGCCGGGGGGTGCCCACATCCAGATTCCGCATCGGGGCCCAGAGGTTTGTAGCTCCGCCACTGGAGGGACAGTTAGCGACTAGACTATATACTCTGTACAGCGATGCGGAAGATGTCGGCGCTATATAAATACTAAATAATAATAATAATCACTTAAAGAAAAAAAGAGCCGGTGCTTGACTGTCTCCTAAAACATATAAAACTACAGTTGGCCAAAAATGCTAATTTTATTAGCTCACAACATGTGTGTTGGTATTTTGCTGAATACTTGCTGATGTCTGCTGCCACCTGCTGTAGACTTACCAATGGCCACCTCTGCATCCTGAACTCTTGCGCCGTTGGCTGCATTACTTGTGCTGCTTACCAAAGCTCCTGCACCAAAATCAACTTTTCCAACGGTTCACAGCTGCAATTAATATTGCAGTCTATGGGACTGCCGAATAGCACCGTTTGGTTTACTGCTTTGGCTGAAGTATGCTCCAACATGCTCTTCACTAGTGGCAGCAAGCAAGGAGGAAGTAGCTAGGAGGGAATGCTCTGCAGTACAGAGACTCTAATAGCAGTGGACTGGTGGGCGGGGATCTAGTGACAGAAATAATAAGGGAATAGCATTAAAAATAGGCGCTCACTCAGATTAGCAGATCAATTTACAGTGGGATGCAAAAGTTTAGGCAACCTTGTTTATTGTCATGATTTTCCTGTATAAATCGTTGGTTGTTACGATAAAAAATGTCAGTAAAATATATCATATAGGAGACGCACACACAGTGAAATGAAGTTTATTGGATTTACAGAAAGTGTGCAATAATTGTTTAAATAAAATTAGACAGGTGCATACATTTGGGCACAAATTAGCCTGGGGGCCCCACAACAGACACCCCCGACCAAAAAGCGTCATTAGAGGCCCTTTGTTGCAGTCAAATTTCCCTCCTGGGCCCCTGAGCTGGCTGCTGACCCTCCCCCAATCACCTCCCAACTTAACAGACTCTGCAGAGTCCCTGGGGAGCAACAGTTACGATGGGGGAGGGACACCTTGGAGGCCCCTACAGGCTCTGGGGCCCTGGGGCAATTGCCCATTTTTCCCTATGGTAGCTCTGGCCCTGGTTGTCATTTTATTGATTCCAAAACCTTTAGAACTAGTTATTGGAACTCAAATTGGCTTGGTAAGCTTGGTGACCCCTGACCCTGACCTACATACACAGGAGAATCCAATTATGAGAAAGAGGGGGTCGATTATAAGTTTCCCTCCTCTTTTAATTTTCTCTGAAGACTAGCAACATGGGGGTCTCAAAACAATTCTCAAATGACCTGAAGACAAAGATTGTTCACCATCATGGTTTAGGGGAAGGATACAGAAAGCTGTCTCAGAGATTTCAGCTGCCTTCTTCCACAGTTAGGAACATATTGAGGAAATGGAAGACCACAGGCTCAGTTCAAGTTAAGGCTCGAAGTGGCAGACCAAGAAAAATCTTGGATAGACAGAAGCGATGAATGGTGACAACAGTCAAAGTCAACCCACAGACCAACACCAAAGACCTACAACATCATCTTGCTGCAGATGGAGTCACTGTGCATCATTGGTGCACTTTACACAAGGAGATGCTGTATGCAAGAGTGATGCAGAGGAAGTCTTCTCTCCGCCCACAGCACGAACAAAGACGCAATAAAGTATGCTAAAACACATTTGGGCAAGTCAGCTTCATTTTGGAAACTAAAAATTAGTTATTTGGGCATAACAAGGGGCATTGAGCATGGAGAAAAAACAACACAGCATTCCAAGAAAAACACCTGCTACCTACAGTAAAAAATTGTGGTGGCTCCATCATGCTGTGGGGCTGTGTGGCCACTGCAGGGACTGGGAATCTTGTTAAAGTTTAAGGAAGCATGGATTCCACTCAGTATCAGCAGATTCTGGAGACCAATACCCAGGATTCAGTGACAAAGCTGAAGCTGTGCGCCGGGGCTGGATCTTTCAACAAGACAACGACCCTAAACACTGCTCAAAATCCACTAAGGCATTCATGCAGAGAAACAAGTACAACTTTCTGGAATGGCCATCTCAGTCCCCAGACCTGAATATAATTGAAAATCTGTTGTGTGAGTTAAAAAGAGCTGTCAATGCTCGGAAGCCATCAAACCTGAATGAACTAGAAATTGTAACGATCTGTGTCAGCAAGAGGCAGAATTCTGATTATTAGGTGATCTGCAGTATCACCTATAATGCAGATATATACCTGATTATAAGGTGATCTGCAGAATCACCTATAATGCTGGTATATCAAAAGCTGCCGTGACATCAAATACAGATGGTGTAACAGGTGTAACTACACACAGAAAGATATACAATGTATAGTGCTTGGTGCAACAATATTACTTGATAGGTAGCTATACCTCACCAAAAGTCCTCACCAGAGGAGCTGGAGGGTACTATCAGTACAGAAGCGTTCACCAGAGGAGCTTGTGGGTATATCAGTACAGAAGCCCTCACCAGAGGAGCTGGTGGGAACTATCAGCACAGAGGCCCTCACCAGAGGAGCTGGTGGGTATATAAGTACAGAAGCCCTCACCAGAGGAGCTGGTGGGTACTATCAGCACAGAGGCCCTCACCAGAGGAGCTGGTGGGTATATCAGTACAGAAGCCCTCACCAGAGGTCAGGGCTCTCTGGTGGGGAGGCGAGGTCAGACAGGCAAGGTCGGCAACAGACAGGTAATCACAGTACAGAATCAGAAAGCAATAGGAAGGTGGTAATACAGGCTGAGTCGGCATCATTATCAGATGGGCAGAAGTACAGAGACAGTAAACGAGAGAGAGGTCAGAATCAAGCCAGAGTCATACACAGATATCAATGAAGAGCAATGCAAACAATAGTATTCCTATCTAGTGTGAAATCCCCGGTTTCCTCCCGGATCAAAGCACACCGGATCTATCTAAGGTCTGAGCGCTAACACGTAGTATTCGCAACAGCAGACAGGTTGCGAGTGAAGCCGAGAGGCTTAAGAAGCAGAGAAGACCCAATTGGCACGCCCACTCCTCTGAGCCAATGAGGAGCGGCGAACGTCTCCTCTGACGTCAGCCGACCATCTGGTCAGCTGACGCGCCTCTTCCCCGCATAGAGGTCCTGTCTGTGCGCGCACGCACGCGACAATGCAACCTTATGTGCGGCTGACAAACCTGTCCTCGGCGTGCTAGACGCCGGAGGCACGGGTGACACACTAGGAAGAGAGATGGAGGCAGCTGCGGAAGATGCCAGACTGCCCGCAGCTGCTTCCTCCATGTTTCTTACAGAAATGTTCTGGAAAGAGGAATGGTCCAAAATACCTTCAACCAGAATGCAGACTCTCATTGGAACCTACAGGAAGCGTTTAGAGGCTGTAATTTCTGCAAAAAGAGGAACTACTAAATATTGATTTCATTTCTTTTTTGTGATGCCCACATTTTTGCACCTGCCTAATTTTGTTTAAACAATTATTGCTCACTTTCTGTAAATCCAATAAAGTTAATTTCACTTCTCAAGTATCACTGTGTGTGCCTCCTATATGAAATACTGTACCGTATATTCCGGCGTATAAGACGACTGGGCGTATAAGACGGCCCCCCAACTTTTCCAGATAAAATATAGAGTTTAGGATATATTCGCCGTATAAGACTACCCCTCTTCCAACGCATACCAAATAAAAATTTAAAAACATCATATACTGGCGCTATGTATAAACAGATACTGGTGCTGTACTGTATGTGGTACCCAGTATATAACATTATGTAGGCAGTTGACTGGTTGGATTGGTCAACTCTCTCTCCCTAAGTGGATTGGTCTACCTGTTTATCAGAGCAGTATGGAAGAATAGATTGTGCTGTGGCCATAAAACATGCCTCTTTCTCTCTTCTTGCCCACCCCTATTTACTTCCTTCTCTGCCTCTCAGATCTCGCACATGTGCGCCTGCACCACTTCACTACAGTCCTCAGCAGATCTGAGAGGCGGTAACAGGATGGGGCGTATCACCCGGCATCAATGACACCTGCCGTATAAGACGACCCTGGACTTTTCAGATGATTTTCAAGGGTCTTAACTGACATTTTTTATTGTAACAACCAACCATTTATACAGGAAAATCATGACGATTAACTAGGTTGCCCACATTTTCGCATCCCACTGTATATTTGAGATAACTATATATGATACTTTAAGTATTTTTGCACCCATTGATGAGGAAAATCCTGTTTTTTCTTTCTTTTTTTGCTATGAGCATCATATGCATATAAACCTACAACATGGGATTCCGTGATTTTAATTCCTGAGATATTAGTTGTCTGATGTTCGCCATTAAGGGTTCCATTAATAATACAAAAATAAGGATTACCTGGGACACCCCAAGCCTGGCAAGGTTTGTAAAATAGAATGTTTCAGACAGCAATCCAGAGGTATATAAACTGTTCCCAAGAGTGTGAAATAAAACCCAATTAGCAGCCAATTTATTTAGAGGCTTGCAAGTGCACAAGGCCAATTTATTTTAGCACCTTTTTCTATTTCTTAATTGGTGCATGTCCCTGCTTCTAATGGTACTGCTGTAATGTGTATTTATGGCCACTTGTCACTAGGGGGCAGTGTGAGACAATAAGAGGACTTCTGCTTTCAGTTTCTATATTTTCTGCTAGTAGAGAGAGATCAAAGCATTACAAGAATTTACAGAACAACCAGTTCTGCCGACTGAGGACAAAGGCAGTGCACTTATCTCAAGCAAGATAACTCTATTAAAGCTGCTAATGGCATAATGCCATAACAGCCTTTTCAAATTAAATTTATTGGTACACTGAAGTGAGGGCTTACACCCGGCACTCGGCTGATTATCTTGAGGGTCGGCCTTTCTGCAAGAGCTTGTACACAACGTCATAACAGATGCTTTACCTAATCCACCGGCTCCTCTATTGGCTGTAAAGGTCATAACATGAGACGTGCAGCAAGTACAGTAGTGCAGAGCACAACTATAGGACATAAAGCACATAAAGAGATGACTGTGCACCTGTCTCTTTAAGACCTTTTATTCAGTAAACAGCATACAGCCACGAATGCAACAGTTTGACAAATAGTAAAGATGCATCAAACCTGGGTGATGGAGGGTGTCTGGTGAGCTGGGTAGGGTGACCAGGGGATGAACAGGACTGCAATACAGCCGTTTCACGCCAAAACCGGCGCTTGATCACGTGCAATGTTTGATGCGTCTTTACTATTTGTCAAACTGTTGCATTTGTGGCTGTATGCTGTTTACTGAATAAAAGGTCTTAAAGAAATAGGTGCACAGTCATCTCTTTTTTGTGCTTCAAATTAAATTTATTCCACACCTTTCCAACCCAATACACACTATCTAAGGGCCCGTTTCCACTATCGCAAATCCGCATGCGGATTCGCACAGCCAATGCAAGTGGATGGGCCTGTTTCCACTTGTCAGTTTTGCTGTGCGTTTTTCTGTGCAGGATTTTTCTGCACGGCAGAGCCCTCAGAATTCGCTTGCGTTTGGAATCCAGGCAAATCACACGCAATGTATTTAATAGGGAAATTGCATGCGTTTTCCCCATGCGGTTTTTGCCGCAAATTCGCATGCGATTTCGCATAGGTACCCATGTTAATTCACACAGGCAGTGACATGGTTAAAATTGCATTACCCTAACCTGTGCGAAATCGCGACAAACAACGCATGCGGAATCGCACCCGCAAGCGATTTCGCCTGCGGTGATTCGCCGGCGATTCCGCAACGCAATAGTGGAAACAGGCCCTTACACATTTTTTGCATCTAATGTCAGAAATAGAGGAGACCTTTCAGCACCCCAAAGTAAATTATTATTATTGGCAAACTCCACTTGGTCATTTTGTGAGATAGGTAACAATATTCAGTAATCTGTCTGTCAAAAAGTTTGAATATGTATTTTTAAATCAGTGTTTTATAAAGAAGTTCATCGATAATTGTCAGGTGATGAAATATCTTTACTGGGCTTAGAAATCTTTACAATCGATGCCTGGAGCAATTCTTCCAGGAATTCTTCCTAAGTGCCACATCCCTGTACTAAATGTGGTAGTAATGTTTCTTTAAAGGATTTATAGTATTCATTTATTAGACCATCTGGTGGTGGAGATTTATTATTCTTTAGCATATTTATTGCCTGAGAGATTTCTAGTGATGTAATTGGCTGTGTGAGGATTGTGAGCTAAGTCTTGTTCTTGGACCTGAGGGAGAGTGAGCTGGTGCAAGAACTGCTTTATTTTCCATAGTTCAGATTATGTAGTGTTAGCGCCTTTATTTAGATTATATAAATCAGAGTAATATTCAGAGAATTGATTCAATATTTCCTTAAGGTTCAATTTAGCCTTTTTATTTATAAGATATGGAGTCATTGTTTTAATAGTGTTATCTTTTATTTGTTTTGCTTGGAGGGATCCAGCTATATCTCCTCCTTGTGCATATTTTCATTTTTGTTTACTACATAATTGTGTAGGCAAAGATTATGAAGTTCAGTGTTACAATGCCTCTGTTTAGTTGAATTGTCTTCTAATAGTGCTTGTAGCCACAAATAATGTGCCTTATTTATGGCTACAAGCACTATTAAGCACTGCTATTTGGCCTCAGGAAGTGGGTATGCACCCACGAAACGCGTTGCCAGTGCAATAAAATTCTATTAATACGTGAATTTGTCTTCATTGAGGTAAGCCACCTCACTTGTTTTCATTTTATTTGTTTTTAATGCATTTTATCTTCTCTGGGCGCCTCTTCCCCCTTTACCTTGTGCCTTCACCCTCCTTTTGGAGGGGGATCAACCCTCTTTGACCAATTTAGGTCATTTGAGGTTTGCTTTTTACCAAGAGTGCGACGATTACCAGCCTCGTCTGGTCACCCGAGTGGAGTCGGGGTTATACATCTCCACCTGCTTCTAGTGGTCGGTTGCCCTTCTGCAACCCACCTTTGTGAGTATAATTCATCCGCATATTTTACATACTTCTGGTACTGTGACATACTGCACCGTTTGGGCTCCTGTTTTCTCTGTGTTTTCTTTCTGCAGGGTGCAATTTTTATTATCCCTACTTTTTGTCTTCTGAGAAGGTTCATCTGTTTTTTGTTGTTGACTTTTTTTTTTTTTTTTGTAAGAAGACAAGGGTGGGGTTAAAAAGATTATTTTTCTTTTTGAATGCTATATATAAATATAAAATATTGGACCAGAAAACATCATTACAAATAGATGTTATCTGCTGTGTTTGCAACCATTCAATGAACACTTCTTTTTTTTGTGTCTTTCTGATATTTGCCGCTAGCATACGCTTTGTGGGGAAATTGGGCAATTGGTGCCCAATATTATTGTTTAAAGTCACACCATGTGACAGCCTCTTCTGTACAAGTATCACCCATCTGGCATGGCAAACCAAAGTTTGGGGAAATATGATCAGGCCCATGCAGTATGTGGGGCTGTCCTCTCTGGCCACTCCGTTCTCCTGTGGTCACCTCCACTATTTGGCCAGTCGGGGCTAATCATGCTCTTCTGCATATGGGCACCCCTCCCCCTCCTGGTTGCGGGACCACAATGCACAGAGGGGAACAACTGGCCGATTAGGGGAGGTGAATCACGTGAGAATGGAGCGGCCGGTGAGGACAGTGAGGGTGCCCATGGACCACAAGGGGCTTTAGGAAGCCTCAGGTAAGAATAAATACTGCAGTACCTTGCATTTTTCTGATCTACCATTGTGAAATTTTTGCTTGGACCCTGACTACTCTTTGGGTTGCTGCCTGGGCTGACCCTTTTGCCTGGAATTGATTACGCTTTTGATTACTGCCTGGACTGACCCCTTGCCTGGACATGACTACTCTTACACATTGCTGCCTGGACTGACACCTTGTGTTGATTGACCACTCTTCTAATATTCCTTGGATTGGTAACTTCTCTTTCTGTGTATGACCCAGGACTGTCATTTTGTTGCCTGTGTTGTCTGGTTCGATTTGGTGATACTTCTGCCTTCTATTTCATCAGTGTCTCTATCTTGCACACTCAATAGCCTGGGTGTAACACACTGGTCATTCCTCTGACTGCACACAGTATATGGGTTAATTTCATAGAAATGTTATATTTGACAAACAGGCATAGTGTACCTAATGGCAATCAGCAAAAGTTGTTTCATTTTGCTAGTTCAGTCCCTTAGCAATTGGCCTAAAAAGTTTGGACACCCCAATCTAAACTCTATCTACTGTTGCTATCGTGCACATAGTATTTGGTAGATTTTGTCAAGTATACCTATGCATTAAAGGGAAACTGAAATGAAGAAAAAAATACAGATCTTACCTAAGGAGAGGGAAGGCTCTGGGTCCTATAGAGCCTTCCCGCTCCTCTGACGGTCCCCTCGTTGCAGTGCTGGCTCCTCCGTTCAAATCTCCCACTGTGGGAAGCTTTGGAAGTTTTTGGGAGCCTGAGTGCTCCCAAAGATGGCCGGCTCCACACTGCGCACGCACGAGTGTGCAAGGTAGCATGCTCCTCCTACTGCTAAGGGAGAGCAAGCGTGGGAATTAGGGGACCAGGAGAGGAGTGGGAGGCTTTATAGGATGCAGAGCCTTCCCTCTGCTTAGGTAAGTATCTTTTTTTTTTCTTTCTTCGCCTCAGATTCACTTTAAATCTGTCAAAGATCTAATAGCCAATGTCTTGTGTGAAAGCTGATTTGCTGTCATCAGAATCCTAACATTCCTGTCTTATAATTTAAACATATAAAAAGATATTTATTATAGCCTGACACTTTCTCATTAAAATCTGATAAGTTTAAACTAAGACATATTATTATGACAGATCGTGTATGGTTTCATCTTCGGCACAAGCCAGGATGAGCTTACAGTGATTCACACATATTGGAACACTGCTGATTTGTGGAGAAGTGCACCTTTGGTGAAATGAATGGACCACAGATGGTGCAGACTTGGGGCATTGTGTATAAGGCTTTCACTGCCAATTCTCTGAATTCTGGCCACATTGCTGCCTTTTACTGCCAGCTGAAGGCACAAGGCTTGTTTGTTTCATATGACTCTTTATTCGAGAATTATTATTTAACTAAAACTGAATACACTAATCCCGCATGAACAATGTTTGGAATAAATACTTTTTTTTTAAAGAGCAGTTTCACCTTTAGGCTCCCTGCACACTGCAAATCCGTTTTCCGATTCCGATTCCGTTTCCGATTCCGATTCCGTTTCCGATTTTCCTTGAATACATTCAACAGAAAAACGGATCAAAAAACGCAGCATGCAGTTAAGATTAAAAATCTGAATCGGATGTAAAAACAGATTAAAAAGCGGAATCGGAATCTGAAATGCATGCAGTGTGCAAGAGGCCATTTTTTTCTGGTTAGGCAATATTATTATTAGTATCAGTATTATTATTACTACCATTTATTTATAACCCATCAACACATTATGCACTAAATAGGATATAGTTAGATTGTCAGAAAACAACCCCACAACAGCCAGCAGAGACAGGGCCTGGTGGTTGTTGACCAAATTGAGGAGCAGCCTTATTTAAAGAGGGATTGACAGTCATAAAATCAAATTATTTTTACCCACAGCTCTGTGTTTATTATGTAGTCTACATCCTGACCCTGCATTGCAAGCATTCCAATATAATCATAAATGTGTCTGCTGCAATGAATCTTATCTCAGTCAGCCTTCCACATTTCTCGTACATTGCTGGGGAGAGTGGATATTGTTATATTCCCTTCTTCCCCTCCCACATTCCTGATCCATGCTGATTGGCTGATTGTTGTTCAGTGTGACACGAGGCTGAGAAGAGAAATAGAAGATAAATCACCTCACCCCTCTGCAGAAGCTGCTGAAATCTGATCTATGCTCAGCTCATGTGTTTACAAAGCAAACTAGAGATGACAGTGCAATTCTGCATATACCATTTCAAGCAAAAAAAAAAAATGAGAGTATGAGAGGAAATTACATCAGAATTGGCTTCAGCCTGAGGCAGTAAAGATGGAAAATGCCTGGAACAGTTTCTGTTTGTTTACTATATAAAATTCACTGAAATCAAAATGTTGACAGTACAATACATACAGTATGTTTTGTAAGTAGAACAAGTATTTAGCTACTTATATATGTTTTTTTTTCTGGGAAATGATTGCTGACCCTTGTGCTTTAGGGATAAAACAAGGTCCTCGCCCTCAACCACAACTTGCAACACCCATCCACCTTTAACAGTCATCTGCAAAAGACACACACAGATTCCTGGGCTAAAAGGAGATCTGTCCCTGTGTATGGCAATTACAACAATTCCATACACTGCTGCTTAAGCTGCACACACTTAGGCAGATTTGCATATATCTTAGGTCAGCCCTGGGCTTTTGACCCTAATGGCAGAAGCACAAGACACACAATGCAATCTCACACGGGTAGCAATGAAACAACCGAGTATGCAATACAGCACTGATATGTAACACAATATTCCACAGTCTCTCTCTAGGAGATGTAAATTATCTGCTTAGTACACAGAAGACTAACTTATCAAATAAAGATTTAATATTCCAAAATGTGGAACAGTGCGGGAAGAATATCTACAAAAATAATATTTACAAAAACAAAAGTAAAAATGACAATGACACACAACAAGACATTTGCTTATAAAAAGGAAATACAACAGAAAAAGAACTTTACCCTTTTGCAATGTTTAAAGAGGAACTCCAGTGAAAATAATGTAGTAAAAAAAGTGCTTCATTTTTTACCATAATTATGTATAAATGATTTAGTCAGTGTTTGCTCATTGTAAAATCTTTCCTCTCCCAGATTCACATTCTGACATGTATTACATGGTGACATTGTTACTGTGGGCAGGTTATTTAGCTGTTTCTAGCTGCTCTGTCTGTTAGACAGCTAATAACAGCTATTTCCTGTCTCTGAACATTGTTACATTGTGGCAGTTTGCCAGCAGTACCGCGGTATTCAGAGCCTCTTGTGGGAGGGGTTTCAGCACAAAATCAGTCACACAGCGCCCCCTGATGGTCTGTTTGTGAAAATCATTGTTTTTCTCATGTAAAATGGGGTATCAGCTACTGATTGGGAAAAAGTTCAATTCTTGGTTGGAGTTTCTCTTTAATTCCTCGTTAGCAAACTTCAGAGAGTTACACTTACTGGATATCAGAGTTCATAACCTGAAAGGCATCTCTAGGCTAAATTATGAGCCTAGCGCTACATTAAAGCGGACCTGAACTCAGAACTCCTCTCTGCTCTAAAAGATACACAACAGCATAGTAACCTTTCAACAAAAAGCATTTCTTTATTACAGCTGATACAAATCCTAAAATACATCTGCACTGTTTCTACTTTCTGATTCATGGAAGCAGACATATTGTTTACAGCCTGTGCTTTCAAATGAGCTTATCTGCCATAGGCAGTCATGTGACACAGCTGAGAGATCAAATTACAACTAGTGATTAGACCAAAATGAGGGGGAATTACACAGGCTTAACTCTTTAAATACATACAGAGTGCATTTCTGTTACGTTTTCCTTGTGTCCTGTGCAAGAGTTCAGGTCCACTTTAAGAGTTATAAATTGTTTCATCAGCTACGAAACTGAACCAGTGTGTACTGAGCAGTGATGATCATAATCAGCAGATTACGATTACGCAAAATTTCTCTTAAATTTTCGCATTTTCGCATTTTACGTAATTGGGATTTGTAAATTCAATTGATTTTGTATAGTAATTTGTAATTTTGCTTAAAATTTCGCCTAACTTTTGCGTAATTTTGTGCGGATTTTGGCAGTGAATAGCAAAGCCCCCATATATGGTAGTGACACCAAAATTGCTAAATATGTTAAAGTGAACCTCCGGACTAAAAATCTACTCAGCAGCATTGAAAAGGCTTGGAGTTTCTTTAACAGTTTCACAGCATCAGAACTTTGATTTTCTTCCCCAAACCTCATTTTTAGCTGCACAGAAGAAAACTGCCCGGGCATTTTTCCCCTGATGATGTGCAAAGCATGATGGGATTTCTGATATTGTTGTTCTCGTTCTACTGTTTGGGTGCAAATTTGTTTGTTTCGAATTTTGAATTTGAGATTTGAAGCCTAGCGTGTGCAGCTGGAAGGGGTTATCAGGACACAGGACAGTTGGAACTGTGTCTCATGCTCCTTGTCACCTCCTTTCAACCAAACAGATGGTTGCCTCCATGACAAAGATGGCAGCCCCCATGAATCACAAACATTTGCCCGTTCTTTTAAAACAGGGTGGATAAGAGATTATATTACCTATCTATTTTAATTAACATAACTAATGTAACTTAATGACAGTATGTTTGTTTAGGCTGCAGTTCCCATTTAAGGAGAATAGTGGGTACAAGTTAAAAAAATAATTTTCCCAAAAATACCTTGTAGTTTTTGAGAAAATCGATTTTAAAAATGCAAAGAAAAATGGTCTTAAAGTTTAAAAAACATTTTTCTTTGCATATTGTAAATCGATTTTCTCAAAAACTACAAGGTCTTATTGAAAAATGATTTTCTTGACTTGTACCCAATATTCTCCTTAACATATGCAGAAATTCTGGTAGCAATAGCATGTATAGGGGCTTTGCTATTAACCGTTAAAGTTGGCACAAAATTTTGTGAAATTGCACATAATTATGTGAAATTTTGAAATATTACTATTTCGGATACAAAATTAATTACGATTTTCTCTGAAATTTTGCATTACGATTACAATGCGTAATTGCGAATTTTGATGCAAAATTTCGCATATGCAAAATTTTGGCCCACCACTGGTACTTGAGGGTTAACTTCCTTATATCTCTGCCTCTCGAAGATGTACTGCTGGCTGCTCTCTGTCTTCCCAACACTTCTGCCTGTGAAGGTTGAAGTGTTGGAAGGAGGAGTTACTATTGGCAATTGAACCTGCTCTGCCATGGCCCTTGCACAGTAATGACACCAGTTCAGTTTTGCAGCAGGCTTAGTCTATCTTTGCCAGCTGATCATCGTTATGACAAACATGTCTCTGCAATGGATGAAGTTCTCTGCATTGCAGACGTCTGTAAATTGATTTGTCTCCATTCTTGCAGAAATGTTGTACCTGCTTAGCTAATTAGCTGTTATTCACAGAGTAATTTGCGCTCTTCTAATCAGAACTCAGTAAAGCTTATTGCTTATTCTTTTAGACACCCTTCACTGCATTCACTGTGTATGATATAATATGCTCTTGCTTGGCTTTCTTCATAGTATGCATTGGATATTGTGTGTCATTAGAAGCTTAATTAAGTGTAAGATGTTTCTTTCCCTACTAGGAATGCATAACAGAAGTTGCACTATCTGAATGAAAAATGAGCCTATGTAATATTATAATGGGATGCCCTGAGTGGAGGTGGTCCTCTCTAGTACCTTGTATCTGGATGTACTGTCACTCTCTTTGCATGTCCATGTGCTTGTGCAGGCGTATCTAAAGGGGTGCAGGCATGGTTCGTGCCATCTGCGCCACGCCACAATCGGCGCCATGGCTGCCTCCTCCTCCCTCATGCTCCATTATCATACTGAGGGATGCCTGTTGTTACTTATACTTGGGGGATAACTCTAACAACTTACACTGGGGGAGGCTACTTATATGGGGGGGAGGGGGAGGGGGGTGATTCATCTCATTACCTACGCTGGGTGGGCAAACTAAACTGGTTGACTACCTAACTGGGAGGGCTACTTCTGGCTACCTATACTAGGGGGCAACCTCTGGCTATCTGGCTGCTTATACTGGGTGACTAACTCTGGTGACCTATACTGGGGGCAACCTCTGATTAACAATATGGGGGGGGGGTAATTATCACTACATATTTGGGGGACATCTCTGGCTACCTATACTAGGGTGTACACCTCTGGATTTTCATACTAGAGGGATACCTACAGTACGAATATGGGGAGCAAATGGATATGGTGCACAATTTCATCAATTTCATTTTTTACCATAGGCACTATATTACCCAGATACGGCCCTGCTCGTGCTAAACAGTGAATATATATTACCATGTCCAATTATATCCATTGGAAGCGGGGATCTAACTAGAGGGGAGCAGTCCTTGCAACTGTAAGGAGGCCCCAACTACTACTTTACTCCCTCTGATAAATGGGTACATCCTTCAGATCAGGCGTTTTTGTGGCTACACTTCTTATGGGTGTGAAAATCATGATGGCCACACTTGTTTTATGACCCTTGGGAAATGGGCTCTAGAGATGGCCCAAACGGTTCCCCGGCGAACGGTTCCCGGTAAACTTCCGGGGTTCGCGATCGCGGAGAACCTTACCGGAAGTTCGATTCGCTCCCATAGTGCACCATTAGGGTCAACTTTGTCCTTCTACATCACAGTCAGCAGGCACATTGTAGCCAATCAGGCTACACTCCCTCCTGGAGCCACTCCCCCCCTTATAATAGGCAGGCAGCGCCGGCCATTTTACTCACTCGTGTGCCTGCAGTAATTAGAGAAGGGACAGTTGCTGCAGACTCTCATAGGGAAAGATTAGTGAGGCTCTTGTAGGCTTCTTAGCTTGCTCCTTGCTGATTCTTATTGTTAAAATAGCACCCCACAACAGCTCTTTTGAGAGCCAATCTTGTTCCTGTGATCTATTTGTGTGTGTGTGTGTGTGTGTGTGTGTGTGTGTGTGTGTGTGTGTGTGTGTGTGTGTCCCACTGACACTTGTGTTGCATAGACAGTCTTGATAATTCATACTGTGTGGGCCACTGCCAGGCCCAGCACATTCAGTAAATACCTGTATGTGTGACAGGTGCACATTGTAATACCCATTATTGCATATATTTACCTGTTGCTCACAGTGCACCCACCGACCTGCTAGAGATGTAGCGAACAGTTTGCCGGCGAACGGTTCCAGGCAAACTTTGGTGGTTCGCGTTCGTCTGCACCAGGCGAACTTTTGCGAAAGTTTGATTCGCCCCATAATGCTCTATTGAGCAAAACTTTGTCCCTCTACATCACAAGCAGCTTGTTGCCAAACACACTGCTCTCACTGCTGGAGGCCCGCCCCGCCCCCCCTCCCTCCCTCCCTCCTCCAAGCAAGGTCCTTATGCCATTTGACTCACTTGTCTGCCTACACTAATTAGTTAAGGGACAGCTGCTTTCCACCCTCCTCCCTCTACCCTCCTCCCTCCCCCCTCCTCCCTCCACCCACGGAGGGTGGAGGGAGGAGGATGGAGGGAGGCGGGTGGAGGGTTCGCGAACCGAAAATCGGAGGTTCGTGACATCACTACTACCTACGTGAGTTGAGCGCACGCAGTGTCACTGTGCCTGGACTTGGACTCTGTGACTGTAATAGTATCTACCAAAAACTCATCATTGACTACGCATGACTGAAGCTCCACAAGAGCTGCAAAGGTAGTCAGCACAACAGCAATACCCACTGAAGTGAGCAATACCCCAGAAAGACCTGGGGGGCAAGAGGCATCTCCTAAAAGTTCTGCACCCTTTGGGAGGAACCTGGAGACCTCCAAAACATCAAACAAAACCTCAGGAGCATAATTTCCCAAGTTTCCCGACAAAGTCATCGAGGATTCTGAACTATCCATGTTACAGGGCAAACCATCAAATACATCTTGCGGACAGGGCAAATGTCCCAGGGATGGTTCTACAATATGCTGAGACTGAATTTAATCTTTAAGAACAGGATGCACAGGAATATCTACTGGAACGAACACTGACTCCCTGACTCTAATCTCCCTGCATGCAGAATCCTGCATAGCAGTCAAACTAGACTGCAATTCCAAACTGGCAGAAGGACAGGTGAGAGTAGTTGCAATACCTGAACAAGCCTCTAGGTTTGCTGCAGGAGATTTTATGCAAGGCAACATTGACTCATCCAGAGTACAGGGTGGAGAGTCCGTACTTTCTGCAGAGCAAGAAAGGGACTCACAAATGTCAGTGCGAGTGGACATCATTGTTTCATTCATGATACAGGGTGGACTCACAGAAATATTCTTTGGGCTAGGCAAAGTTCCCTCAGAATCATAGTGAGACATAGATTTATTTGCAGACAGAGTTGCGACAACAACATGAGGAACTTTATTAGTCATGTTAACATTACTCTTGAGGTTGCATAGTTAGGAATTTTCCCCATAGCAGGATCATAGATGGAAGATCTTAAAGAATCACTGGGAGAAAAAAATCTGTCTTTAAATGACAAGGGATCCCACACATTTTTGACAAAACTGACACATTCATGTTGATCATAATCTGCAGGAACACCTGAGAAACAGGCATTAGATCGCACAGTGTTTAAACTCACTTGCTTTACCCCAGAGAGGCAGGCGCAATCATCTGATAACGGTGTCTCTTTATTGGAGTCAATTGGTTGGTGTGTGTGCAATTCATTCAAAATTGTCTGCCACACACAAACCACCGGATCCACAAAATGTCACACTCATCAGATTAAATCAAAGAGTACACAGAATCAACACAAGCATTAAGAATCTCTTCGCTTTCTGCCATGTAAAAATCGCAAAACGCCTTCCACTCAATCTCGAACTCCTCAATCGAAGCCCCAATCTCCCACGGAGGAAATGGAGGCTCAAACAACCCTGTATCAAGGTAACACCCATACGGGTTGGGATCAGGAATATGCATAGATTTTCTTACTCCTTTAACCACTTGAGGACCTAGGGCTTTACCCCCCTTAAGGACCGGCCACTTTTTTTCCATTCAGACCACTGCAGCTTTCACGGTTTATTGCTCGCTCATACAACCTACCACCTAAATGAATTTTGGCTCCTTTTCTTGTCACTAATAAAGCTTTCTTTTGGTGCTATTTGATTGCTCCTGCGATTTTTACTTTTTATTATATTCATCAAAAAAGACATGAATTTTGGCAAAAAAATGATTTTTTTAACTTTCTGTGCTGACATTTTTCAAATAAAGTAAAATTTCTGTATACATGCAGCGCGAAAAATGTGGACAAACATGTTTTTGATAAAAAAAAAACCATTCAGCCTATATTTATTGGTTTGGGTAAAAGTTACAGCGTTTACAAACTATGGTGCAAAAAGTGAATTTTCCCATTTTCAAGCATCTATGACTTTTCTGACCGCCTGTCATGTTTCATGAGGGGCTAGAATTCCAGGATAGTATAAATACCCCCCAAATGACCCCATTTTGGAAAGAAGACATCCCAAAGTATTCACTGAGAGTCATAGTGAGTTCATAGAAGATATTTTTTGTCACAAGTAAGCGGAAAATGACACTTTGTGACAAAAAAAAAAAAAGTTTCCATTTCTTCTAACTTGCACCAAAAAAAAAAAATGAAATCTGCCATTGACTCACCATGCCCCTCTCTGAATACCTTGAAGTGTCTACTTTCTAAAATGGGGTCATTTGTGGGGTGTGTTTACTGACCTCACATTTTGGGGGGTGCTAATTTGTAAGCACCCCTGTAAAGCCTAAAGGTGCTCATTGGACTTTGGGCCACTTAGCGCAGTTAGGGTGCAAAAAAGTGCCACACATGTGGTATTGCCATACTCAGTAGAAGTAGTATAATGTGTTTTGGGGTGTATTTTTACACATACCGATGCTGGGTGGGAGAAATATCTCTGTAAATGACAATTTTTTAATTTTTTTTACACACAATTGTCCATTTACAGAGATCTTTCTCCCACTCAGCATGGGTATGTGTAAAAATACACCCCAAAACACATTATACTACTTCTCCTGAGTACGGCGATACCACATCTGTGGCACTTTTTTGCACCCTAACTGCGCTAAGGGGCCCAAAGTCTAATGAGTACCTTTAGGATTTCACAGGTCATTTTCAGACATTTGTTTTCAAGACTACTCCTCACGGTTTAGGGCCCCTAAAATGCCAGGACAGTATAGGAACCCCACAAATGATCCCATTTTAGAAATAAGACACCCCAAGGTATTCCGTTATTAGTACGGTGAGTTCATAGAAGATTTTATGCTGGGTGGGAGAAATATCTCTGTAAATGACAATTGTTTGATTTTTTTTACACACAATTGTCCATTTACAGAGAGATTTCTCCCACCCAGCATGGGTATGTGTAAAAATACACCCCAAAACACATTATACTACTTCTCCTGAGTATGGCGGTACCACATGTGTGACACTTTTTTGCAGCCTAGGTGCGCTAAGGTCACTTTGAGGCATTTGTTTTCTAGACTACTCCTCGCGGTTTAGGGCCCCTAAAATGCCAGGGCAGTATAGGAACCCCACAAGTGACCCCATTTTAGAAAGAAGACACCCCAAGGTATTCCGTTTGGTGTATGGCGAGTTCATAGAAGATTTTATTTTTTGTCACAAGTAGTGAAAAATGACACTTTGTGAAAAAAAACCAATAAAAATCAATTTCCGCTAACTTTTGACAAAAAATAAAATCTTCTATGAACTCGTCATACACCTAACAGAATACCTTGGGGTGTCTTTTTTTCTAAAATGGGGTCACTTGTGGGGTTCCTATACCGCCCTGGCATTTTACGGGCCAAAAACCGTGAGTAGTCTGGAAACCAAATGTCTCAAAATGACTGTTCAGGGGTATAAGCATCTGCAAATTTTGATGACAGGTGGTCTATGAGGGGGCGAATTTTGTGGAACCGGTCATAAGCAGGGTGGCCTTTTAGATGACAGGTTGTATTGGGCCTGATCTGATGGATAGGAGTGCAAGGGGGGTGACAGGAGGTGATTGATGGGTGTCTCAGGGGGTGGTTAGAGGGGAAAATAGATGCAATCAATGCACTGGGGAGGTGATCGGAAGGGGGTCTGAGGGGGATCTGAGGGTTTGGCCGAGTGATCAGGAGCCCACACGGGGCAAATTAGGGCCTGATCTGATGGGTAGGTGTGCTAGGGGGTGACAGGAGGTGATTGATGGGTGTCTCAAGGTGTGATTAGAGGGGGGAATAGATGCAAGCAATGCACTGGCGAGGTGATCAGGACTGGGGTCTGAGGGCGTTCTGAGGGTGTGGGCGGGTGATTGAGTGCCCTAGGGGCAGATAGGGGTCTAATCTGATAGGTAGCAGTGACAGGGGGTGATTGATAGGTAATTAGTGGGTGTTTAGGGTGGAGAACAGATGTAAACACTGCACTTGGGAGGTGATCGGACGTCGGATCTGCGGGCGATCTATTGGTGTGGGTGGGTGATCAGATTGCCCGCAAGGGGCAGGTTAGGGGCTGATTGATGAGTGGCAGTGACAGGGGGTGATTGATGGGTGGCAGTGACAGGGGGTGATTGATAGGTGATTGATAGGTGATTGACAGGTGAGTGACAGGTAATTAGTGGGTTATTACAGGGGAGAACAGATGTAAATATTGCACTGGCGAATTGATAAGGGGGGGTCTAAGGGCAATCTGAGCATGTAGGCGGGTGATTGGGTGCCCGCAAGAGGCAGATTAGGGTCTGATCTGATGGGTAACAGTGACAGGTGGTGATAGGGGGTGATTGATGGGTAATTAGTGGGTGTTTAGGGTAGAGAATAGATGTAAACACTGCGCTTGGGTGGTGATCTGATGTCGGATCTGCGGACGATTTATTGGTGTGGGTGGGTGATCAGTTTGCCCGCAAGGGGCAGGTTAGGGGCTGATTGATGGGTGGCAGTGACAGGGGGTGATTGATGGGTGATTGACGGGTGATTGACAGGTGATTAGGGGGATAGATGCATACAGTACACAGGAGGGGGGGGGGGGTCTGGGGAGAATCTGAGGGGTGGGGGGGTGATCAGGAGGGGGCAGGGGGGAGGGGGGGATAAAAAAATATATAGCGTTGACAGATAGTGACAGGGAGTGATTGATGGGTGATTATGGGGGTGATTGGGTGCAAACAGGGGTCTGGGGGGTGGGCAGGGGGGGTCCTGATGGGTGCTGTGGGCGATCTGGGGTGGGGGGGGGAAATCAGTGTGCTTGGGTGCAGACTAGGGTGGCTGCAGCCTGCCCTGGTGGTCCCTCGGACACTGGGACCACCAGGGCAGGAGGCAGCCTGTATAATACACTTTGTAAACATTACAAAGTGTATTATACACTTTGTATGCGGCGATCGCGGACTTAACATCCCGCCGGCGCTTCGTATGGCCGGCGGGATGTTGCGGCGGGTCGAGCGGCGCCAGGCGGAGGCGGAGGATCGCGTCACGGATGACGCGAATGCTCCGCCCATGCCCCTACAAGGACCGCCGCCTTTGGGCATGAGCTGGTCCTTGTGGGGTCCACTTCCCGGCCGCCTCTGTGCGTTAGGCGGTCGGGAAGTGGTTAATATACTGAATGGTTTTGCATGGAAGGGATAGAACAGCTGACTGATTAGCAGATACATACTCATCAAAAATGGGTGGTAAACAAGGCAGTCTAAACCAGTGGGAGAAAATCAATGTAAGAAACTGATAAAGATTATAATTCCAGGAATTGCTTTTCAAAATCTCATAAGCCCACAAAAACAGATCTCCTTGCAATAGAGTATAAGCAAATTGGAGAGCCGACGTGGATGGATCAGTAATTTGAAAGGTAGGATTCAGAAAAAATCTTACACATTCAGAAAGGAAGTCCTCTATACAATATAGGGCAAGATAGCCCTTGCAGAGAGAGAGAGAGCACAGAGACAGAATGTATGTGTGTCCACCAATCTAGTCGCCACCCGGCGACGGTGAACACACAACAACGAAAACCAAGTGGGAATGCAATCGCAAGAATGGCGATTGCTAATAGTGACACCAGACTGAGTAATACAGAGCAAAGGAACAGAATAAAGACAGAACTGATAACAAACAGTAATCCAACACACAGGAGCAGACAGGACTAACTACACGCGGTGACCACACGTTAGGCGCAATAGCGACAAAGCGCGTGCGCGGCACGGTCGCCACACGAGAAGCGCAATAGCGACAAAGCGTACCAACCCTGACTAACCAAAGAAACACGAAAACAAAAGAGAACGCGAACGCTTGCTAAACGGTTACCTCACCGAGACGACAGCAAGCGTTCGTTCCAGACAGACAGACAGATGGAGCAGCCAGTAGCAACCGCTGCTCTGGCTACACTCCTAAGGCAGAATACAGAAGGAACCACCGCCTCTACCGCTAGGGCGAATGCGATCCAAACAGACAGACAGATGGAGCAACCAGTAGCAACCGCTGCTCTGGCTACACTCCCAGACAGGGTACAGAAGGAACCACCGCCTCTACCGCTAGGGCGAATGCGAACCCAACAGACAGAACGATTTCCTGTCGACCGCCACTGGCGACAAGACAATCGCAACAGATAGACAGTACAAGCAATACAGGTAACAAACAACCTGACTATGCTAACCGGAATGCAAGGGCACTCCCAAGGAACTACTCTAAGATAGCAATATTATCAAACAGTAAGCAAAGGGCTGAGACTCCAGGTAAGTTAGCAGGAACAAACCATCATGACCAGCAAGGAATTCTGGGAGGAAATGGTTTTTATACTGCAAGCCATCAGAGGAAGCAGCTAAGCAATTTGCATGACAAGTGGATGCAAATTCCTCCCCAGAACAGCAACTCTGCAGCTTGCAGAGTGGAGACAGGTCTCTTTTCCAGGGACCTGCAGCACTCAGACCTAACAAATGGTCAAAAAGCTGTCTGCTTGTGCAGACAACAGCAGCAGAGCAGATCATTACACTTACTCAGACGTCATGTCTTGTGGCCTACACTGATAAAGGATACACAAGCCTTTCTTAAGTCTTGAATGGTCTGTGCTGGAAGCAAGATTCCTCTTACAGCTCCTAGGGGGTCACTGCTTCCTCTACCTATACCTGTTAGGCCCTGGGCAGATTTGTCAATGGATTTGTGATTGAGTTACCCTAATCCAATTGTTGTACTGTGACATGGGTCACTGTTTTGTTGATAGATTCAGCAGGATGGCACTTTTTGTGTCCCTTCCCAAGCTGCCCACTGCCAAGGAATTCTTTGTAGTGTCACAATCCCACCTAAGCCTGGTTCTAGTAGCCTGTCAACGGTCTATGGGAGATGGCACAGACAGATGCTCGGCTCTAAGCGTGCAGATGGAATATCCAAAAGCTCGCGTCGGCGCGCTTTCTCTGTCATTGCTAGGCAACGTGGGTGTGTTAGACACCTCTTGTAGGTTTTCCAGGGCCATCACTGAACTAGGAAGTTATTGACTAGCACAGAGTCAATCACTAAAGGCAGGCTGCATGCTCCATTGGCTGGCTGACTGAGTGGTGCGTCCTGATTGGCTGCTGTCAGTATTTAAACCAGGATGGGACATTTGTTAGTTGCCTGTGAACTACAATGGGTGCAGAACATCTGTGTACAACCTGGCAATGCTTCTGACTACATCATTGCCTGTTTCACAGCTCAGAGAGTTCTGGTGGTACTCGAGTCTTCCCAGCCTCAGTTCCTATACTTTGCACACTGAACTCCTGGGAGTAACCACAGTTGGGTAGGCGCAATGGGGCTTAGCTTTAGGTGAAGAGTGTGGTGTCAGATTGGGGCACAAGGAATGAAGGAAGACAAGAGATCTGCCAGTCCTTTCAATATCTTGCAGTGCCAAATATAATAATACTATAATAATACATGACTGCAAATGCCTTCTTACCTGTGTTAATGTTTAAAATAAAACTCAATGCACCATACAAAAATGAGTAATAAGTAAAAGGAAATCACTCTATGGGCTTTGTACATGTGGGAACATCATCAAAGATAAATGTTCAGAAATCTGGCTTTTCTATAAGCAATCTAGAATCACATACAATGAATTACTGGTATGTCAAATCCCTTAGGAAAGATAATTGGACTTACTGAAATATTTGTCACATTAGCAATGTTCAATATATCTTATTTATTCTAGTGCAGCTACTTCAATCTGTACATGCCAAAGTCAATATATGGATTTCATTTTAATAGTGTTTGATTGATTGTGGGCCTAACGAGATACATTAATAATAAAACAAAAGTTGAAAACACTATCAATTGAAAAATGTATACTCTCATGCTCAAGTGCAAAATGACTTTGGAAAAAAATATATAAAACCAATGATACAAAAACAACATAATGCAGTAGATGATGGTGTTATGGTGATATAATGAAGCTGTCACAGTCTACCATTAGAAGAAAATCATATTTGATTAATAAATTATATAACATTCAATTTCTGTACAAGCTATATTGCGAGTTTATGATATTAAAGTTTCTCATCACAGTATGGAGTCAGCTCCAATTTTTTTTATAGCTGCCAAAAATAAAATCTTAATTTCTTTTCCCAGCAACTATGGTGACAGTATTTGTTACGTAGGCAAGACATTCACCCTACTGAAATGACTTATTGCCCCTCTAAAGGTGACCATACACTGGTCGATTTGCCATCAGATTCGACCAAAAGATAGATCCCTCTCTGATCGAATCTGATCAGAGAGGGATCGTATGGCCACCTTTACTGCAAACAGATTGTGAATCGATTTCAGCCTGAAACCGTTCACAATCTGTGGAGCTGCCGCTGCTGCCGCCCCCCTCCTGCATAAATTACCTGCTCCGCCGGCGCGAGTCCCCTGGTCCACCGCTGTCTTCTCCGCCTGGTCCCGGCAACTTCTCCGCATCGGCCTCCGGCTGGCATCTGCGTATAACTTTCTGTCACTCCAGTGACAGCGGAAGTTCAAATAGAGCACCCTCTATTTGTACTTCCGCTGTCACTGCAGTGACACAGGAAGTTATGCCGTGATGCGGAAGCTGATGCGGAGAAGATGCCGGGACCAGGCGGAGAAGACAGCGGTGGACCAAGGGACTCGCGCCGGCGGAGCAGGTAATGTATTACCGCTGTATTGCGTCAGGTCGTCGGACATTTGAACGCCGCTATCGACGCACTGCCGACCCGCCGGCGACCGAGAAAAATCTCCCGCACGGATGGATCTACGGGAGTCGACGGGAACAATGGATTTCGGACGGAAATCCATCGTTCTGTCAGCGGTGTGTGCGGCGATTTCACGGCCGTTTCGATCACTGTGATCGAAACGGCCGTATTTCGGCGGGAAAATCGTTAGGTGTATGGGCCCCTTTAGAATTTTACACAGAGCTTGAAATTAGGGAGCCCATTGGATGGAATCTGACAACAAACATACTATGTACAGTTCTTTTATTTTCATTTTCATCCTTGATGGACCCCCCAAAAAATTGAAATGTAAAATTCATGTATATGCAGTGTAAAATTTACTATAAATGACTGTTTTCCTGTGTTGCTGTAACTTACAGTAGGTAGTAAAAACTGATCTGACAGGTTTTGGACTAATTCAACTCCTCATCGGGGATTCTCAGGGTTTTCTTTATTTTCAAAAGCACTTACTGAATGGCAATTGCTTAGTCCAACTGCCAAAATAGTGTACAAATGAGTGGGGTCAGCATCTTTGTATAGATAGTTCCAGGGCATGCTTTTATAAATAATCATTTTTGATAAAGGAGTACCTCCCCGAAAAGTTGACAGTTAGGTAAAGCTACCTGCCACTATTTGTTATTCATTTTGACTTCTTAAAGTGGGCCCAACCTCTTGCACAGCACACAATGAAAAGTCTTTATTCCACATATAGTTGCTGAAGACATTCAATGCTTTGTGTTTTTTTTAAGCCTGATCAAATTATTTTTTATCAGCAACTGTGAAAAGACTGTAGAGGAGGTCTGCTGGGGCAGCTCTGTCCATACAGTAAACATTTAGGCTTGCACCAGTGAAACCAAGTTAAAGAGGAACTTCAGCCTAAACAAACATACTGTCCTTAAGTTACATTAGTTATGTTAATTAAAATACATAGGTAATATAATCTCTTACCCACCCTGTTTTAAAAGAACAGGCAAATGTTTGTGATTTCATAAGGGCAGCCATCTTTTTGGTTGAAAGGAGGTGACAGGGAGTATCAGACACAGTTCCAACCACAGTTCCAACTGTCCTTTGTCCTGATCACTTCTCCCAGTTGCTAAGCAACGAGAACAACAACATCAGAAACCCCATCATGCTTTGCACAGCATCAGGGGAAAATGCCTGGGCAGTTTTCTTTGATGGGGTGGAGCTTAGCTAAAAATAAGACTTCGTTAAGAAAAACAAAGTTCTGATGCTGTGAAACTGTGTTAAAAAAACACCAAGCCTTTTCAGTTCTGCTGAGTAGATTTTTAGTCTGGAGGTTCACTTGAAAACTTGAGGTTTATTTTAGGATTTCCATAAATTGCAATGAAGATGTAATGTTTTTTCTTTTCTTTGTAAAGGTTATCATGCTGTGGCTAATGTTTTAGAGCAGAGAGGAAGTTCTGAGTTTAGTTTCACTTTTCTACCTTTTGTTACAGCTGTTTTCCATTATTGTTCATGCAAAAGTTATTTATGTGAATATGGCTACTTGGTTGTTTGGAGTTACAATTGTCTGCTATTATTGATAGAATCGATCTCTGTTTAGCACCATTGCCTGATTTATCTGTATGTGCAGTGCAATGCAGCTTACGGTTGTACACATATTTCACATACCGTATCTACAATATAAAATCATCAGCTAAATTGGTTGTTACCTGACACATGTTATTTATATAGAGTTGTGGATATACAGTACCGTGCAAAAGTACGGTGTGAAAAAATGCTGTAAGCAAAGAATTATTTTCAAAATGGAAGTGTTAATCATTTATTTTCCTCAATCAACAAAATGCAGTGAATGGACAAAAGAGAATTCTAAATCAAATCAATATTTAGTGTGACCATCCTTTGCCTTCAAAACAGCATACATTTTTCTAGGTTCACTTGCACACAGTTTTTGAAGGAGCTCTGCTGGTAGGTTGTTCCAAACATCTTGGGGAAGTAACTAACCACAGATTTTCTGTGGATGTAGATTCCCTCACATCCTTCTGTCTCTGCATGTAATCCAAAACACACTTGATGATGTTGAGATCAGGGCTCTCTGGGGCCATATCATCACTTCCCGGACTTCTTCTTTACGCTGAAGATAGTTCTTAATGACTTTGGATGTATGTTTGGGGTTGTTGTCCTGCTGCAGAATACATTTGAGGCTAATCATAAGGCTCCCTAATGGTATTGAATGATGGGTAAGTATCTGCCTGTATTTCTCAGCATTGAGAACACCATTAAACCTGACAAAATCTCCAACTCCATTTGCAGAAATGCAGCCCCAAACATTCAAGGAACCTCCACCATGCTTCCCTGCTGCCTGCAGACACTCATTACTGTACCCCTCTCCAGCCCTTCGAGGCACAAACTGTCTTCTGCTACTGTCAAATATTTAAAATGTTGACTTATCAGTCCAGAGCACCTGCTGCCATTTTTCTGCACCCCAGGTTTTCCTGCATACATGAGTCGCTTGGCCTTGTTTTCACATTGGAGGTATGGCTTTTTTGCTGCAACTCTTCCATGAAAACCACTTTTGGCCCGTCTTCTCTGGACAGAAGGTGGGTGTACGTGGTCCCACTGGTTTCTGACATTTCGGAGCTAGCACTGCTGTACATCTTCCCGTTTTGAAGGGTATTAAGCTTGATGTGTCTTTCATCTGCTGCACTAAGTTTCCTTGGCCAACCATTGTGTCTACGTTCCTCAACGCTGCCTGTTTCTTTGTGCTTCTTCAAAAGAGCTTGAACAGCACATCTTGAAACTTCAGTCTGCTTTAAAATTATTGTCTGGGATAGGCCTTGCTGATGCAGTATAACTACCTTGCGTCTTGTTGCTGTGCTCAATCCTGCTATGACATGAGACTGTCTACCAAAACCTCACCTTGGTAGCAGAGTTTGGCTGTTCCTCGCCCAGTTTTAAGCCTTCTACACAGCTGTTTCTATATCAGTTGACTGTGTTTGAACCTACATGTGACATTGATGATCATCAATGGTATACTCATGGTATAACTTCTTTGTCCTACACCTGACTATAATCCTAAAATATTCCTGACTTTGAAAGTGCGTCTGTAACAGTTGATGCTGGTTTGAAGGCAAAAGGAAGTAACATTAAGGGCCTGATTCACAAAGCGGTGCAAAGTGTTTGCACGCGAGTGAAAACCCCTTTATCACGCCTAAACTCAGTTTAGGCATGATAAGAAGAAACTTGCGCGAATTTTCCGCGCGCAGCACCCGGCGCTTCGCGCAAAGCTCCCATTAAGCCCTATGGGACTTTGCGCGTGCGCGGTAGCTTCGCGCGAGTTAGAGCACAAAGCGGTGATAACTTTGCTAGTGCAAAGGTTATCACGCCTAAAGTCTTTTAGGCGTGATAACTGAGTTATCACCGCTTTGTGAATAAGGCCCCAAATATTGATTTGATTTAGATTTTACTTTTGTTAATAAACGATCATTATTTATATTTCTGAAAGCATTCTTTGATTACAGCATTTTTTTCACACCTGCATAAAAGTTTTGCATAGCACTGTATTTCTTTCTACAAATCTTTGTAAAGACACACATTTTATATTGTTTCCTTTCATCTTTACATACATGCCAGACCAGACGTATTAAAATAGGCTACTGCTATAAATATGGAACATTGCATTGTGTTTGCTCATTGTGCTGTTTCATCCAATTAACTCACATACATTTGCAGGATGTGTGTTATTACCTTTCAGGCTTATATCTATAGGCAGGAGTCACATAGTTCAGTTTTCTGCACACGTTTTCTGCACACCATGGGCTTGATTCACTAAGACAAATAGCATGCCTTATCAAAGTTAGCACACCTTATCAAAGTTAACACGCCTTATCAGAGTAGCATAGCGAGTGCTACAGACCCGCAGGGGCTCAGGGCAGGACGAGTGGAGCTCTCTTCATTGCCAATTAGCAGGCATACGTTCGCTATGCTACTCTGACAAGGCGTGTTAACTTTGATAAGGCGTTTTAACTTTGATAAGGCGTGCTATTTGTCTTAGTAAAGCAATCCCCATGTGTATCAAGTAGTTGAACTGCGCTCTCCACCTTCCTATAAATCAATAGACAAATCGCACATAGCGTGATTCCATAGACATACAGTATGCCACATGCAGTCAATCACCCCTGTGACAATTGTGCTCGTGTTCCACTCGTGAATCCACTCCCAATTTAGATTGCGCTCACCAAATCGCAGCCACCTCAAAGCCAGGTGGATCTAGCGTATATTTCACAAACATGCTCCAGGCACTTTTAAAATCTTCAATGCTTTGTTTAATACAGCTTCATTCCTCTCCGGAATCATAAAATTATAAAACACATAAAATACATCATAGTGTAAACTGAATGACAGCGTGGTAGCCCACGCAATGAATGCGCACTCACTTTGCATCTTCTTGTAGTAAAGCGTATCATATACAATGGCGGCAGCGGGGTCTGTCCTAGCCTCCGGGCATGGGGCATACATTTTTAAAGAAATTTTCATATATTTTTATTTTTGAAGCAGCAGAATCAAAGGTATTCTGAAGCCAGGTTAGGCTGTAGGGCCGCCTAGGCTGGTGGCCATGTTTTTTGTAGCCCTTAACATGAGGACAGGAAGTTCACGGTCATCATCCATCAATGGGAACAACAGTGCAGTATAAGAGGACGGAGCGCGCCAGTGACGTCAGCCCCTGATGAGTCTGACTAGACGAAACGCGTAGGGCGGAGCTACGGCCGACGCGTCTGACTTCACTGCACTAGGAAGTGTCTGAGAAATAGCCAAGCGTGGAGGGTGCGAGCTAGCGAGGACCAGGCCAAGGGATACAAGGAGGGAGCATGTTTGTGAAATATACGCTAAATCCACCTGGCTTTGAGGTGGCTGCGATTTGGTGAGCGCAATCTAAATTGGGAGTGGATTCACGAGTGGAACACGAGCACAATTGTCACAGGGGTGATTGACTGCATGTGGCATACTGTATGTCTATGGAATCACGCTATGTGCGATTTGTCTATTGATTCATAGGAAGGTGGAGAGCGCAGTTCAACTACTTGGTATATATGACACCTGGAACCCTGATACAGCGATCCCACAATTAACTTTATTGAAATTGGCAGCACTAAGCTTTCACTGTTGTTGCATGGTACTTTACTTTTTTGCCTGCGTTCCTGGACTGACAATATTCATGAGACTCTGAGGAGAAGCAATTTAGACATTGGTATTGTGTATTACATTTATTTCATTTTATTTTTTGTTAGGCAGCGCAGCCCTGTTTACTTCATTAATCCACATGTGTGTTTGTATGCAGAAAGACGCACAGGTTTTTTTCACAGCAGCTAATGTAACTGATAGAAAAAACACACACAATGTACAGAATTATACTGCAGGGTGTCAATTGTTTCTGCATGGGAAAAATACATTCAAGTATGAACTAGCTCATTGATTAACATGAATTCTTAGCTCAAATCCATTTTTCTGTGGCGAAAACAGACATGAAAACAGACAAGTGTGACCCTTGCCTGAATCTCTAATGGTATAAAAAAAATACTTTCATAGCTCCTAGGAATTCTATATACTTGTTTTTTTTTAATCAAATGGATATTTTCCAAGAGCCCCTGTAATCTCACTTTATGTCAGACGCATCTGGACATCATAGCGGGGACAGGATAGCAGATGAGAGTGACAGTGGGGATAATAGTGACAGCAGCAGGGATTGCAGAGCAGAGAATGCATACAGGGCACAGTGATAGTTTGTGTTGGTTTCTATCTTTCATTTCAGTGGGCCTGAAAATATATACTGCTGCATGAAATGTGCTCCCATTTATTACAAATTCCCTATGATGAGTCAGTGCATTTATGTAAACCAGATACTTGGATACATATTGAGCAGGGGATGAACCTGGATGGGTAGCCCAGGACACCAAATGACGAGGACTCATCCTGCTTAACAGACCCATTGCATAAAACCCAGCAGCTGAGCTATGAGAGTGGTCCCCTTAAAGGACAACTGAAGTGAGAGGTATAAGGAGGCTGCCATATTTATTTTCCTTTTAAGCGATACCAGCTGCCTGGCTGTCCTGAAGATCCTCTGCCTCTAATACTTTTAGCCATAGACGCTGACCAAGCATGCAGCAGATCAGGTGTTTCTGACATTATTCTAAGATCTGACAAGATTAGCTGCATGCTTGTTTCTGGTGTGAGTCAGACACTTCTACAGCCAAATAGATCAGAATTGCTGCCAGGGAACTTGCATTGTTTAAAAGGAAATAAATATGGCAGCTTCCATATACCTGTCACTTCAGATGTCCTAACCTATTGGGGACCGTGTGTAGTAAATCCTACGCTGCACTTGTGGCTGTCTAAGTCTGATGCTGCATAGGATTTATGCCACCTGCCATTTCCGCTCCCGACGCGATCGCGCCAGGAGTACCACGGTCCTCAGAGTTTCTTGTGGGAGGGGTTTCATCACAATATCAGTCATACTGCGCCCCCTATTGGTCTGTTTGTGAAAAGGAATAGATTTCTCATGTAAAAGGGGGTATCAGCTACTGATTGGGATAAAGTTCAATTCTTGGTCGGAGTTTCTCTTTAAGAGGGGTTAGGCAACTGATCCTCAAAGGGTTAAGACAGTTAGACTCTCTCATAGCTCATAGCACATTTGTCTACTTGATATGGGTGCGGTTCTTCTTTTTGTATTTGTATGAAAAAAAACTGGCAAGCCAATTACCAGTTCTTTAACCACTTCAAAACTGTGTATCATTACATTTACGCATAGTTTATGGATGTTTAACCACTTCCCAACCACAGTTTTTTATCTCCTAAAAACCAGAGCAATTTTCACATTACACTCCTCCCATTTATTCACCAATAACTTTATTGTTACTTAACACATCTAAATGATCTATATATTGTTTTATTCGCAACAAATTAGGCTTACTTTGAGTGGTACTTTTTGCTAAGAATTATTTTATTTGTTAAGCATTTTAAAGGATCACTATTTCTCAGATTTTAGCCATTATATTTTTGAAATAAAATGTGCTAAGATAGATGAAACCCACACGTTTTATTTGCCAATTTGTCCCATTTTTTTACAACATTTAAATTGTGTCCCTATTACAATGTATGGTGATAATATTTCATTTGGAAATAAAGGTGTATTTTTTCCATTTAGCGTTTTTTTATACTGTATTATAATCACAAGTCTTTATTTACAAAAATAACAGTAATATACCGTCATGAAATACATATTAAAGTGTCTAAGTTAACTATTTATGTATTTTTTTCAAATTATGTAATTTTTTAAAAGTGGTTTATTTTCGTAACTATGGGGTAGGGCTTTAAGGGGTTAAAAATGTATAAAATTTTAATTATTACTGTATATAATAGCGTATGTTGATGCATTTTTACTTTTTGGTCCTAAGATGGTGCTACACTAGTCCCGAGTACTGTAAACAATATACGATAACTTTCATTTTGTTAATGCCAGCTTTCATTCATCACAGGCACTGTGATTGGGTTTGGGAACAAGCTGTTTCCATTTACAGATCACGAAACGGCGGGATTGCGACGGAAATGACTGGCTACCGCGCAGTGATCGGGAACGGCAAGATAAATAAAGGAGTGAATCTACAAACCCCTGCTGAACCGCACTGCAAGCGTGCTGCCTGTCCCAGCTGTCACTTCTCCCTTACTTCCCTTGTACATCATAGATAGCTACAGGTGCCCCTTAGTATTAGGTAGCCAGAAGTACCCTCAGTATTAAGTAGCAAGTGATGCCCCCAACTGAAGGGAGACCTGGTGAGTAGAGATGGGCCGAACCTCCGATTCTGCGGAAGGTTCGGTTCGCGTAAAAGTTCGCGAACCGCAATAGACTTCAATGGGGATGCGAACTTTGAAAAATAGAAAAAATTATGCTGGCCACAAAAGTGATGGAAAAGATGTTTCAAGGGGTCTAACACCTGGAAGGGGGCATGGCGGAGTGGGATACAAGCCCAAAGTCCCGGGGAAAAATCTGGATGTGACACAAAGCAGCGTTTTAAGGGCAGAAATCACATTGAATGCTAAATTGCAGGTCTAAAGTGCTTTAAAACATCTTGCATGTGTATACATCAATCAGGGAGTGTAATTAGAGTTCTGCTTCCCACTGACACACCAAACTCACTGTGTAACGCACCACAAACAGCTGTTTGCGTAGTGACGGCCGTGCTGGACTGGTGCGCACCGTGACGAGAGTGTAGGCCGTGGTGGTTTTCAAGCCCATATGGTCCCCGGGTTGTGGTAGCTCAATGATAGAACAACAGTGACTGTCCAGCTGATCAAATTTGGTCTGACCACAATGAAGCAACGACCTTATTATCTTTTGTGTGCCACCCCCACCCGAGAAACTCAAATAGCCGGCGGTCATTGCTTCATTGTGATACACAAGCCCCTTCACCACGGCAAGGTAATGATCACGAAGGGGGATGGGCCCATGTACATGCCTTTTTTTTTGTTGTTGCAGCCGCCTGCAGTGCAGCCAGAAAAATTAGGCAGGCATGTACACTCACCAGAAAAGTTAGTGAAGCGGCCGCTGCTAGCAGCGGCCTTAAAAATTCAGGAATCCGCCTAGAGTCCTGGACCCTGTTGGTGGTGGCGGAGAAGGCAAGTGGCCTGCAGGCAGAGATGCTGTGTGTGGGGACTGACTTAGTCTTCGGTCGTGCAGTAGCCCTCCGTGATCCATTCCTCATTCATTTTGATAAAGGTCAGGTACTGAACACTGTCGTGACTTAGGCGACTTCTCTTCTCAGTGACAATGCCTCCAGCTGCACTGAAGGTCCTTTCTGACAGGACGCTTGCGGCAGGGCAAGAGAGAAGTTGTATGGCAAATTGGGACAGCAAAATTGGGCCACAGGTCAAGCCTGCGCAACCAGTAGTCCAAGGGTTCATCGTTGCTGCTCACAGTGTCTACATCCACACTCAAGGCCAGGTAGTCGGCTACCTGCCGGTCCAAGCGTTGGTGGAGGGTGGATCCGGAAGGACTATAGCGAGGAGTTGGACTAAAGAATGTCCACATGTCCGACATCACCCTGAGATCGCTGGAGCGTCCTGTCCTTGCCTGCGTGGACTTGGGAGGAGGAGGGTTACTGCCAGTGGTACCTTGATTGCTTTTTTGATGCTCAAGAAGAAAGCAGGTCCGGCACCAGTCTCAATGCTTCAAAAAATAAAAAAATCCAACAGGTACAGGGAGACCTGCGAAACGGCTGTCAGGCCGCTCTTTCTGTACCCCTAATGACCTTACTGTACCTGTTGGATTAAATTATTTTTTGAAGCATTGAGACTGGTGCCGGACCTGCTTTCTTCTTGAGCATCAAAAACGTGAGCTTCTAATAGGTGGAGAGCACAGTCTGATCAAATTCCAACTGCCTAGCCAGTGTGCAACGAGTGCCAGTCACTTCTGTTCTCCCTTATCTTTCGGTACCTTGATTGCGTTGTGCAGCCACACAACGCAATCAAGGTGGAGTATAAATAAATTGTTGTTTGACTGTTGATGCCACAGTCCTGTCTTTGTTTGCTTTGTCTGCATGGATGGGATAGGCCCACCACTGCCCCATCGGTTTTAAGCTCGTTTAAGTGACTTTTATTCTATTGGCGCCTCTGGAAAGCTACTACATATTGCTAAGTCCACCTTTGGTGGAGGTTTGTACCCTTCTTCTTTCCATCTACAGAGAGCGACTTTTAATCCTGAGTGGGGTCAGGTTAATCTCCCCACCTGCCTTCACAGTGGTTGCCTAATGGTAACCCTGGTTTGTGAGTATTAAATTGTTATATTACTCATTATTAATTATCATCTATACAATATCACACTGTTGGGCTCTTGGTGTCCCCCCTCCCTTTATCACCCTGAGATCGCTGGAGCATCCTGTCCTTGCCTGCGTGGACTTGGGAGGAGGAGGGTTACTGCCAGTGGTACCTTGATTGCGTTGTGCAGCCACATCACTCTTAAACGCATTGTAAAGCATCATCGACCGCTTGTTCTGCAAGTGCTGCATCCTTTCCGCCTTGTGTTGAGTTGGTAACAGGTCCGCCACTTTGTGAGTGTACCGAGGGTCTAGTAGCGTGGCCACCCAGTACAGGCCACTCGCCTTGAGTTTTTTGATACGGGGGTCCCTCAACAGGCTGAACAACATGAAAGAGGCCATCTGCACAAACCTGGATGCAGACGTACTCTCCATCTCCTCTTGCTCTTCCTCAGTGACGGGACGCAACTCCTCTTCCTCCCCCCAGCCATGAACAATACCACGGGAACGTGGAGCAGCAGAAGCCCCCTGTTACGGCTGCCGCGGTTGTTCTTCTTCCGCCGCCTTTTCCTCCACAGAAACACCTTCCTCATCATCATCATCAGAGTCTGACTCCTCTCCTTCCCCACACGACTCCTCTTCTTCCTCCTCCTCCTCCCCCCTCTGTGCTGCCGCAGGTGTTGTGGAAACCTCTGGTTCAGATGTAAATCGCTCCCACGACTCCTGCTGCCGTAACTGTTCTCGTTCACGCTCCTCCACAGCTGTATCCACCACTCTACGCACGGCACGCTCCAGTAAGTAGGCGTAGGGGATCAAGTCGCTGATGGTGCCCTCAGCGCGACTCACCAGTTTGGTCACCTCCTCAAAGGGCTCAATGACCCTGCATGCATTTCGCATCAGTGTCCAGTTGTTGGGCCACAACATCCCCATCCGCCCAGATTGTGTCCTTGTACTGTAATGATACAGGTACTGGGTGACGGCTTTCTCCTGGTCTAGCAGGCGAGAGAACATCAGCAGGGTGGAATTCCAGCGAGTCGGGCTATCGCAAATCAGGCGTCTCACCGGCAAGTTGTTTCTACGCTGAATATCCGCAAAACGTGCCATGGCCGTGCAAGACCGCATGAAATGCCCACACAACTTCCTGGCCTGCTTCAGGATGTCCTCTAAGCCTGGGTAATTGGACACAAATCTTTGCGCGACCAGATTCAGCACATGTGCCATGCAGGGTACGTGTGTCAGCTTTCCCAAATTCAATGCGGAAATGAGATTGCTGCCGTTGTCACACACCATGTTGCCGATCTCAAGCTTGTGCGGGGTCAGCCATTGCTCTACCTGTTTGTTAAGAGCAGCCAGGAGAGCTGCTCCAGTGTGACTCTCCGCTTTGAGGCAAGACATGTCTAACACTGCGTGACACTGTCATACCTGGCATGCAGCATAAGCCCTGGGGTGCGGGGGCTGTGTAGCTGGAGAGGAGATCATGGCACCAGCCGAGGAGGAGGAGGATGATGATGACAGCGAAGCAGGCGGAGAGGAGGTGGCTGGAGGCCTGCCTGCAAGCCGTGGAGGTGTGACAAGTCGGTCCACTGCGCAGCCACGTACTCCCTGCTTGCTGCCATCGGTCACCAGGTTGACCCAATGGGATGTGTACGTAATGTAGCAGCCCTGCCCGTGCTTGGCAGACCAGGCATCCGTGGTCAGGTGGACCCTTGACCCAACGCTCTTCGCAATAGATGACACCACTTGCCTCTCAACTGCACGGTGCAGTTTGGGTATGGCCTTTCGTAAAAAATAAGTGTGGCCTGGTATCTTCCACTGCGGTGTCCCAAGGGCCACAAATTTACAGAAAGCCTCTGACTCCACCAGCTTGTATGGTAATAGCTGGAGAGCTAATAGTTCTGCCACGCCAGCTGTCAGACACCGGGCAAGAGGGTGACTGGCAGACATTTGCTTCTTACGCTCAAATACTTCCTTTACGGACAGCTGGGTACTGCTGTGGGCAAAGGAGAAGGAACCGCTCAAGGGAAGAGGCGGTGTGGAGGAGGGTGGCTGTGAAGGTGCAAGGGAGAAAGCGGATGAAGACAATGCACCTGAAGGAGGAAGAGGAGAAGGAGGGTGGCTTGTCTTTTGGGTGCTGCTTTTCCTCAGGTGTTCTTGCCATAGCTGTTTGTGCCTTCTCTCCAGGTGCCTTCGTAAGGCACTTGTCCCTACGTGAGAGTTGGCCTTTCCACGGCTCAATTTTTGCTGGCAGAGAGAACAGAAGGCTTTGAGACACACATGTTAAAAAATTTCCAAACCGCTGAGCCCCCCTGGGGTGATGGCGCTACGGTGGCATCAGCAGCTGACGTTGAAGGGCATGTGTGCTGGCTGTCCATAGCTGGCGATACATGGCGCCGGACACTGCCCCCAGCTGTTTCTGAGGACCAGTTCCCTCTGCTTCTATCATGGAGTTGTCTCCTCCTACTCCTCTCTGACTCCCCCTCTGAACTGTCCCCCTGGTCATCTCCTCTACTGGGAACATACGTGGCATCCGTATAATCGTCGTCATAATCCTCCTGGCCAGCTTCGCTTTCCTCAGACACCTCCTCAACTGCACCAACTTCAGGTGGTTCAACATCCCCCTCCTCACACGTTACGTCCATACTATCGCCACCTAACTCAGACGTATGAGGTGGTGTACCTACGCCTTCTTCTTGTTGTTGCAGTAGTGGCTGGGAATCAGTGATTTCACCACCACCACCAAATAACTCCTGCGAAGTGTCAAATGCAGCGTATGTGGTGCTTGTTGTAGCGCTGGTGGCTGCGGGAGATGAGGTGTTCTGTGTTAAAAACTCAAGCACGTCCTCACAATTTTGGGAAGTGATGGCATGTGCCTTCTTCTGAGCACTGTATTTTGGGCCAGGTCCGCACGAAATCACAGCAACACCACCTTGCACAGACCTGCCGGTGCCTGGTGGCCTTCCTCTGGGTCTGCCTCTACCTCTTCCTCTACCTGGTTTGTCCATTTTGTCCATCTCGGGGGGGATGCTAGGTATATGCAGTGAGCTGGGTTCACTCAACACAACAGGTAGTTATATGCAGTGAGGTGGGTTCACTGATTAGTAAAGGTAGTTAGATGCAGTGAGGTGGGTTCACTGAACAATAAAGGTACTTAGATGCAGTGAGGTGGGTTCACTCAACACAACAGGTAGTTAGATGCAGTGAGCTGGGTTCACTGAACAGTAAAGGTACTTAGATGCAGTGAGGTGGGTTCACTCAACACAACAGGTAGATGCAGTGAGGTGGGTTCACTGAACAGTAATGGTACTTAGATGCAATGAGGTGGGTTCACTCAACACAACAGTTAGTTAGATGCAGTGAGGTGGGTTCGCTGAACAGTAAAGGTACTTAGATGCAGTGAGGTGGGTTCACTGAACAGTAAAGGTACTCAGATGCAGTGAGGTGGGTTCACTCAACACAACAGGTAGTTAGATGCAGTGAGGTGGGTTCACTCAACACAACAGGTAGTTAGATGCAGTGAGGTGGGTTCACTGAACAGTAAAGGTACTTAGATGCAGTGAGGTGGGTTCACTCAACACAACAGGTAGTTAGATGCAGTGAGCTGGGTTCACTGAACAGTAAAGGTACTTAGATGCAGTGAGGTGGGTTCACTGAACAGTAAAGGTACTTAGATGCAGTGAGGTGGGTTCACTCAACACAACAGTTAGTTAGATGCAGTGAGGTGAGTTCACTGAACAGTAAAGGTACTTAGATGCAGTGAGGTGGGTTCACTGAACAGTAAAGGTACTCAGATGCAGTGAGGTGGGTTCACTCAACACAACAGGTACTCAGATGCAGTGAGGTGGGTTCACTCAACACAACACATAGTTAGATGCAGTGAGGTGGGTTCACTGAACAGTAAAGGTACTTAGATGCAGTGAGCTGGGTTCACTGAACAGTAAAGGTACTTAGGTGCAGTGAGGTGGGTTCACTCAACACAACAGGTGGTTAGATGCAGTGAGCTGGGTTCACTCAACACAAAGGTAGGTATATGCAGTGATGAGGTGGGTTAAGTAAACACAACAACAAAAAAAGTACAGGATGAGCTCTGAAAAGAGCTGTTGAGGGGTGCTATAAAAGCAATAATCAGCCAGGAGCAAGCTAAGCAGCCAAGAACCTAACTAATCTGTCCCTAGAAGAACAAGTCTGCAGCAGCTGTCCCTAGTCTGTTTCTAGCAGGCACACGAGTGAGGCTAATGGCCGCCGGAGCCTGCCTTATATAAGGGGGGGTGGGGCTCCAGGGCTTAGTGTAGCCTGAATGGCTACAATGTGCCTGCTGACTGTGATGCAGAGGGTCAAAGTTGACCCTTATAGTGCATTATGGGGTGAATCGAACTTCCGCAAAAGTTCGCATGGTCCAGGCGAACGCGAACCACCAAAGTTCGCCTGGAACCGTTCGCCGGCGAACCGTTCGGCCCATCTCTACTGGTTAGTGGAATGCAGAGAGCAGGGTGAGGAACCTATAATTTATGCACTGCTCGGGACTCTGTACTTGGGGAGGGATGTGAGCTGCCTTTCCACCATCAGGAACCTTTAGGCATGTGCCTACAGTGCCTTATGGTAAATCTGGCCCTGAGTACGTATATCTGCACCCATGGTCATTAAGTGAAGTTTCCGGGGGCGTAAATATAAGTGCCAGCGGCAGGGGAATGGTTAAATCTGAGAAGACATAGCTTTAATTGCTTCAAACACTCTTGTCATGATCAGGCACATGCACCGCCAACTTATTTATCTAAGGACAGCTGAGTTCCATGCACTGATCAGGAGCCAAAATCATTGGGCCAGGCCAGTAGTGTAACAACAATTCATGGGGCCCCCCAGCGAAACTTTGGTGGAGCGCCCTCCAGTGTTCACACCCTTTCCCTTGCCTACCCTTTGGTGTCCCTTACGGCCTTGGGGCCATCTCACAAGCAGGGACGGGCCGAGGTAGAGAGGCTCCAGCCTTAGGGCGCAGTGTAGAAGGGGGCACACAACTCACTCAGCTATCATTCCCCTATTGTGTATGAAGCAGAGAGAAATAAAAAAGGGGATACATGGCAGTGACTGCAGCCAGATAACTAGAGATTAAGGTGTTGGGGGCCCTGGGGTGCCTCTTAGTCTAATAGCAATCAGTGTGTGACGGCTGAGGTGGGAGGGATGGAGGGGCGCACTTTGGTGTCTCAGCCTTGGGTGCTGGAGGACCTTGTCCCGACTCTGCTCACAATGGTCATAAAACGAGTGTGACCATCATGATCTTTGTTAGAATTTAAGTATTATATGTTTGAATTTGTAGGCCTCAGTTACTTTAACTGAGTTTAGTTAAAAGACTCGATTTGCAGAATCTCCCTTTAAAGAGAATTTCTCTTAGAGATAAATAAAGACAGTTCTGATTTTCAGTAGAACATTGTACTGGAACTCCCAAGGCTGTATCAGAGATATCCAGTGCAGAGGCCAGCCCAGCATAAACATGAGCCATTGTTATGAAAATATTCTCACAAGTACATTAAACAATGGTCTCCCCAGAACAAGTGGACAGTTCATTGGAAAATGGAATTTTCCAGTGCATGCGCAGTAAAAACTGTGCTTGTCATGATATCACGGGTTCTTATCAGCCAATAGCAGGCGATGAGTTATTGATCCGTCCCTGCTTAGATGATGTCACATTTAATTAACACTTTGATGTTCATATAAAATAGGGAGACAGGATGGCAGAGACTACTTTACTTCACTTCGTCTTCTGCATGCTATTCTGCTCTCTACGCTTTCTAGTTAGAATACTAGCTTCATGTCTGTATGCTGTAAATATATGTGATGTACATAGTACATAGGAAAAGGTTTATAATCTGAAGAAATCAACATGTAACACAAGATGCCTGATTGCTGAATAAACCCCTTGAAAGGTGAAGGAGGCTGTCTCCGCTCTATCTCCTGTATGCTGTCGCTGTGAGTTGCAGCGCTAATGAGTTGCTGGTGCCGGAGTAAAAGGTGTGTTGTGCTGTTGCCAATAGCAACCAACATATAGATTCTTACATTCTTCACAGCCATAACAAGTGTAGCCACAAAAACACCTGGGGCCCTATGCAATTACCAAACTCGCCAGCGCTAAGTGCTGGCGAGTTCTTAAATCAGGCAAGGTCGCCTAATGCAATTGCATTTAACACCCCCCAGGACGGAAAAGAACTCGCTTGGGCGATATAATCGCCCAGCAAGTTCCTTTCCCCCTATGCAATTGCATTTTGCACCCCCCGGGAAGCGATACTTCCCGCCAAACATAGGTGCTAACTTTTCACCTGCTCTGAGCAGGCGAAAAGACCTATCGCCGGTGTCTGCGGGCTGTTTTTGGCATCTGGGAGCCTCCTTTACTAAGGAAACCCCAGATGCCAGGGATTTAAATAGGTAAAGGAGTCAGTTTTGACTCCTTACCTATTTAAAATGTAACAAAAAAACATACCACCATTGTTCCGTCTCGCCGCATGTCCCACGCCGCTCCTCCACTCATCTCTGTCTCTGTGAGTATTCTTGGAGCCCGGCAAAGCATCTTTGAGTATCCCGCCGGGGCTCCCCATTCGTCCACTAGGTGGCCCAATGAGAATCATCCTGATTCTAATTGGACCAATGAGAATCAGGATGATTCTCATTGGGCCACCTAGTGGAGGAATGGGGAGCCCCGGCGTGAGACTCAAAGATGCTTTGCCGGCTCCAATACTCACAGAGACAGAGATGAGCGGAGGAGCGGCGTGGGACATGCGGCGAGCCGGAACAATGGAGGTATGTTTTTTCAGAATTTCCCAGCAGCGACGAGCGGCAGGAGGCGACGGGCGGCGGGTAAGAGCCTTGCGACGATGCGCGCATCTCCCGGGGAGCTGCAGTGGTGTGGTGCTGAAGGACAGCTCCCCAGCACTAATGCCTCGCTCCACATCGCTGGCCACACAGGAGCATCGCTCAGAGAATACCTAGTATTCGCCTGAGTTATGCTCCTTTATGCAAGGACATCGCTCAGGTGAAACTGGCAATTGGATTTGCCGGTAAATCCTGAGCGATGTGAGGAGATAAGAAGCTCGCATGTTTTCAGCTTCTTATCTCCTCGAATTGCATATGGCCCCTGATCTGAAGTGTAGTCCCCTGTATCTGAGGAAGAGAAAGGTTAGTAGTTAGTAGTTGGGGCCTCCTTACAGCTCTGGGCCCCCCTGCCATCGCAGGTGCTGCTCCCCTCTACTTATGACCCTGGTCCTGGCCCTGTTTATCAGTTTATTTTTATGTCAAGTTTACTTTAAGGTGTACATGAGGGGACATGTGACGTGATGAGATAAACACATGTGTATGTACAGTGCAGAACATATTAATAACTAGGCTGTGCACACATGCCCCTGCTGAATATAAGCACTGAAGCGAGATTTATTCTCGCTTCAGAGTCTCTTTAAGTAAAAGGTTGTATACTATCTACTGGGGAATGCATGTTCGTGTTACTGATGGAGAATCTTCTAGACAGGGCTGTTTCTAAATAGAGGCTTACATTTCACAACATTTCAATAGATGAGATATTATGGTAGTTTGTATATAAACATTGAATATATGAAAATAAAAAACTATGACATTTTTGGTTGATACTATGATAAATATATAGATCAATTATTAATTGGACAAGCCCATCCTTAGCCTTATTAATGTCAGAGGTAGTGCAGAGGAGCTGCAGGTGGGAACGGTAGAAAAGCAACATTGGCCGGCGAGGATGAGCGGTAAGATGAACGCCGCTCCGCTGCGCACTTTATACTCTGCAAACGGGGACACGGGGGCACATTCGGAGGGAGGAAGGGAGGGAGGTACAAATGAATATACATTGTGATTACCGGCATTCTGCATCTTATATTGCTGGCTGGCGCCTCGATCTTTTCTCCCCGCCCATTGCCGGCGGCCGGGACATAAGGGGGCCACATCAGCATTGCGGAAGAGCCCCCCAAAATCGGGACAGTCCCACAAAATTCAGGACTGTTGGGGAGTATGCCTTTATGGAAGATGGTTTTTGCCGAGTACAACCCTATTGTGAATAATAATTATCTCAAGTACCCCATGAGACATATATATTTGTAAAAGTACTCAATATTTGTGTATAAATGGATTTCAAACATTCCTTCATCCTTTTAATAAACTAAAAATACAGTACATATTCAGGCTTATTTATACATGATAATTTATAAAAATCCAAAACTCACTGTTCTAGATTAACTATGACAAGTTCAAGTACCCCTTGAAACCTACACAAGTCCTCCGAGGGGTACGTGTATCATCTGTTGTGCCAGATTTCTGGAAAGGCCAATAAGGGGGCATCTGATAATGAAATAGGAGTTGCTACACACAGTCGGTTCTCTCATGAAGCAAGAGGAAACACTTGAATCAGGTGCAGAAATGATAGGGGTGGGATGTTTGTACTGTGTGTTTACACTTACAGTATGCAGTCATAGTAGGAGGAGATGTGAGATGAGAGCGAGGTGAAGAGGTCATCATTGGGGAAAAGCAGCTTGTTGTGCTGTGTGAGGAGTCTGACAGTGAGTAAGGAGGGGGGAGGCAGGAGAGCAGCAGTGTTTCATTTGAATTGCACAGCAGCAGGGAGGAGGTGGCACTCTTGTCCTGACTAAGGAGGAATGGAGGACGGCTGACTGGCTGAGGGTGAGCTGTTTGTTTATCACAGCCAGCCAGTGTGTTATTGTGTCGAGAAGCAGCATGTCATGTCTCAAGTTGTTGCATATGCTCTCTTGCTGACTGAGCACACTAAATGATGCAGAGTAAATTGTCGGGTGCTGTGCGATCATTCCAAATCAGGAAGGGGGGAGGCTCGAACCAGCCTTGTGCTACATATGAAAGAAAAGGTTGCAGCTGGGGAGCAACACATAGAAAAGGGAAGCTGATGCTCAAAGAAACTGTACATTAAACTGGGGAGAGGGGGCTGCACCTGGAATGGGAGGGGTGCTGCAGCTTATGGAAGGAGAGCCCCAACATACTTGGCCTAGGGGCGGTAAAAGTATGAATCCGGATTTGGAGACTGCCCTGCTTTGCAAGAGGATGCAGTCATTTCATAACCTTTTACTATGAAATTAAAAACAAGCTTTTTATTTATTGCACACTGGCAAATGAGGCCCACTATAATTTACTGAGTCATTTACCAGGGAAACAACATTTGTGTCATACCTGAGGAACACAGAAGAAGTTTTTCCAGTGAATCACTGTGGGTTCATCTGCGTTAGGCCGCTATAAAACAATCATTTATAAGTCTGTAAAACTGTTTATTCTGTGACATTTCACTTTTACTACAGCAATTATTTATAAAAATAATATTAATGTCGTATCGAGTGCAGCTGTGTAAATTATGTACTTAAACACATATTGACGTTTTATTCATCTTCTAGAAGAGGCCTCGGGCAACATCTCGGCTAAAGAGGAAAAAATAAATTGGCTTTTTTGTCTGAAAGCTTAGAGGGATATGGGAACCGAGGACTGTGGCAAGGAACTAGGTTACTCGAAGGACAGCGGGGGACCTCCACTAATAGACTTGACATGGATGGAGGCAAGCAATCAACATGTACTCTAATGACCTGTCAATCGATAATGATTTATACATACTATATATATATATATATATATATATATATATATATATACATACACACACACACACAGATGCTGTATATTTTTCTCTGATCTTAAAGGGAACCTTAACCGTAATGGGAAAAAACGTTTCAGTTACCTGGGTCTTCCCCAAGCCCCCTGCAGCCATCCTGTGGCCTCACTGGTCCTTGACTATCCTCTGGTGCCCCGCCGTGGGTTAATTTTATTTTCAGCCGACTGAGAATCAGTCCCTGGCCACTACCCCATAACAGCTTCCTGGTCAGCACACTGTTAAACTGTAATATCACCCACTAGAGCCATAGGGAAACATGGACATTACCTTGCACTTTCAGTTGTAACTGACGGTTGCTGATATATAACTGACAGCAACTGGTATATTTCAGTTCTGACAAAATATTGTCAGATCTGGAAGGCATCACTGTAAAAAGAAGGAAGTGAGCTTCTGAGGGGAACTGACGGTGAGGTTAGTATGTAATATTAATTTTCAGCTACGTCATGTGTTTCTTTGAAATTATTTTCCTCGCTTCAGGTTCCCTTTAAGTAAACCAGGTAGTTAATAGTTAACACATAAAAGTTAATAATAAAATGTAATTTGCCAGTGGCAATCAGGGAACAGCAAGGAGATGTCACTATAACACAGTTTGAGCGATTGAGAAAACCTTGCTGCTCCCGTAATTTTGCAACCAAACCAGCACACGTTCAATTTTGTGCTGTCACCATAATCCTCTTGTGTAATGTGAAGAAATGATATGTGGGATTGCCTGACTCTGGAGGATGTGGAATGTAATAGTTGTCTCTGAGGCTGTGACCCGGTAGAAGTATTGTCAAATGAACTTTGCTGTTCTCCAGCAAACGTGAAATGTCTCCTTGCAGTACAAATTTGGAACCTTAATTATATTTCTTGCAGTCTTTCTAAGAGACCTCAGTGAACCTTGTTCATCTCTCACTTTTCACAGCAGATATGGGACACTGTCATTTAAAAGGATGTCCAGTTAACATGACCACTGCCTATTTGAAAATCGCTTTGTTTTTCTGCACTGCTAGTCCATGGTTGTTTCAAATAGAAATAAATGCAAATAAAAAAGCAGCCTTGCACATTAAAACAATTTTTAGTATTTACAATGTTAAAAACAGTAATACTTTGCATGCGCAAGTGTGCTCAGAAACAATGTTAACAGCAGTAATACTTCGTATATGCAAATGTGTTCTCAGAAACAATGTTAAAAGCAGTAATACCTTGCGTGCGCAAGTGTGCTCAGAAACAATGTTAAAAGCAGTAATACTTTGCATGCGCAAGTGTGCTCAGAAACAATGTTAAAAGCAGTAATACCTTGCGTGCGCAAGTGTGCTCAGAAACACTGTTAAAAGCAGCAATCCCTTGCATGCGCAAGTGTGCTCAGAAACAATGTTAAAAGCAGTAATCCCTTGCATGCGCAAGTGTGCTCAGAAACAATGTTAAAAGCAGTAATACTTCGCATGCGCAAGTGTGCTTAGAAACAATGTTAAAAGCAGTAATACTTTGCATGTGCAAGTGTGCTCAGAAACAATGTTAAAAGCAGTAATACTTCGCAAGCGCAAGTGTGCTCAGAAACAATGTTAAAAGCAGTAATACTTCGCATGCGCAAGTGTGCTGAGAAACAATGTTAAAAGCAGTAATACTTCGCATGTGCAAGTGTGCTCAGAAACAATGTTAAAAGCAGTAATACTTCGCATGTGCAAGTGTGCTCAGAAACAATGTTAAAAGCAGTAATACTTCGCATGCGCAAGTGTGCTCAGAAACAATGTTAACAGCAGTAATACCTTTTATGCGCAAGTGTGCTCAGAAACAATGTTAAAAGCAGTAATACTTCGCATGCGCAAGTGTGCTCAGAAACAATGTAAAAAGCAGTAATACCTTTCATGCGCAAGTGTGCTCAGAAACAATGTTAAAAGCGGCAAGACTTACAGTATGTTCACAAGTGTGCTCGGAGCCTTATTTACCTGACTGGCTGGGCTTCTGACTTCCTTTTCTATTATTAAATAATGTTTGGCTAAAATGAAGCATAAAATGTCCAAACTCCTCCCTCTATCCCATTTCACCCACAGCCAGGGCCAGTTTAATGCCTGATGGGGCTCCGGAGCAAAGGTAATCTAGGGGGCCCCTAGCAAACTCTAGCCAGCTGCTGCCTTCTGATCTCCCCTCTTAACTCTGATATTCTCCCAGAGGCCCCTGCACTATAACAGCATTGGGATCTCACCTGTCCCGGCAGTGTGCTGCCGTCTTCTTCCTGCTGTCAGCCTCTTGTGATCCGACACTTGTTCCGTAATGACATGTGCCGATCACAAGAGGCATGTAGCGAAATACGAAGACGGGGAGCATGAAACAACGGGAACAGTTGAAACAGCCGGGACAGGTGAGATACCAATGTTGTTCTAGTGCCGGGGCCTAGGGGAGCAGATCAAAGTTAAGGGGGAGGTTGGGGTCCGGCAGTGCGGTGGGCCCGGCAGTGCTCTGGAGAAATTGCCCCCTTGCCTTTATGAAAGCGCACATCCTGCCCACAGGAGGGAGTTAGGGAGGAGCTAGCAGAGGACATCAGCTAGTCTGTTCTGTAAAGCAAAAGTACAACAATAGCCCCCTCAGTCCCCGCCATGTGTTTTTAGCATCTTTCTGTTGAAAGTGTTTGCAGTTGCAATCACACAAGTGGAAAACAACCCTAATTAGTTAGCAGTGATCTGATGTAGCCCAAATTATACCCACCTATCAGCAGACGGTGTGAAATAGCCCAGTCCAGGTTTCCTGAATCATATATGATATCTATGAAATCCCCACCGAAGAAGCCTGGAGATCTCTGGAGGCCGGATGTAATTAAACAACAGGATGCATAATTGTACCTGGAGGGTAAAGCGGAGGACTTCCGATTATTGGAAATGTCAATCTGTGCCTGATGCTATTTAAGTTTCCTATTCTTATTTTAATATAAAATAAATGCAGTTTGAATTATCTGCGGATCATACCGTATGCGCTGTGGATGGAAGGCGGAAAAAGCATTTGACTCTTGATTGGTAACCTGATTTTTCAGACCCAGGAGGTTTATTTGGCAGATCTTTGTGAAGAGTGTGACAATTCAGCCATTGTTGGGTTCATTTGACAAAAAGCTCATAAGACAAAGAGGCGATGTTACACAGAGCGGTATGAAATATGGATTAGTGTGTCTTCGTTGACTGATTGCGCGTGAAAAATGTCACTAGCAGGCAAAAAATAGAACAGCTCTGAGTTATTCTCAAAACAACTAATCAGCAAGGTTCCAGAAGAGATCTCTGACACCGGCATCACTCTTCTGCTAAAAATGAAACCCTTAAAACGACATTATTAAATATAGTATCATACAAAACATACAGCTCTCTAAATAGGCACCTAGCTTTCCCCTGTATAAAAAAATCCAACGTATGCCCACTACAGCAAGATAAATAAGCCATTGTCGCAGCCAAAGTACACCACATTCACCAGAGAATGACATCAAAAAATGGTTACAACTCACTATTGTTATAGATGGGGCCGCATGGAATCTGTTCAGAGTACTAGTATTAATGCAAACCTGATATAGTACAGAAGGTGCGCAGCACTTATTTAATGATTATATGGCTACGTACATTGTGCTAGGGAAATAATAGATACACAAGCATGTGGAGATGAATATTCCCTGTAATCAGTATCACTGTCATATCATAAATCAAATATCAATTGATCAAACCAGACCAATTGAATTATTATTCAAAATGCAAAAGTTTATTTTTCATAGCTAAAACTAGAATGTTACAAGAACCACAAAAACAATAAAAAAAACAACAACAAGGGACCACAGGCCCATACCACCAGACAACGGTTATATTATAAATAATGAATGGACAACATCCCCAATAGGGGTAATAAAGCTATATATATATATATATATATATATATATATATATATATATATATATATATATATATATATATATATATATATATATATATATATATAAATATATATATATATAAACATATAAATATAATATATATATATATATATATATATACACACACACACATGTTCCAACAAACAATAATTATTAATAATACAATAATTATCAATTGTGATAATCACAATTGATAATTATTGTATTACTGTATTTATAATTATTGTTTATTGGAACATGTGTGTGTGTGTGTATATATACATATATATATATATATATATATATATATATATATATATATATATATATATATATATATATATATATATATGACCCGGGTCATACTCCTGTATGGGCTTTATTACCCCTATTGGGGATGTTGTCCATTCATTATTTATAATATAACAGTTGTCTGGTGGTATGGGCCTGTGGTCCCTTGTTGTTGTTTTTTTATTGTTTTTATGGTTCTTGTAACATTCTAGTTTTGGCTATGAATAAATAAACTGTTGCATTTTGAATAATAATTCATTTGGTCTGGTTTGATCAACTGATATTTATGATATGACAGTGATACTGATTACAGGGAATATTCATCTCCACATATTAATGCAAACCTGAAGTGAAAAAAAGCGGCTAAAGGCTATAGTAGTCTATCTAGTGTCAAATTGCCAAGTGCTAATCTGAAATATCCTATAAACAGTTCCAACAACGTCATTGAAAAATAGAGCGATGGATGCAACAGAAACTTATAGAGTACTTGTATACTTCATATATATATATCTCAACATGTTTGACACTAGATTGCCTGCTATAGTCTTTAGCCAGTAACCAGTCAGTTTTTTTTATGTACTCAGTGTCTCAGTACACCCCACTTCATACACACCTTAAGGAGTGGTGAGAGATAATCAAGGACACGCCCCCCCCCCCCCCCCCCCACACACACACACACACACACACACACACACTTACCTCTCCCAACTGGCTTAGACACCCACACTAAAAATATCAACTTTGAATAATAAAGACTATTGTTGTAGTACCCTATAGGGCTTTCTCCTTTGTGGTTTATTATATAACATAGAACTGTGTCATATTGTTATTTTCAGTTTGATAACTTAATTTTTACCATTATGTTCTAAACAGCAGCAGTGACAATATATGATACAAAATGTACTTAATTCTGCTGCCATTAGGAATATGGGGTTCTGCATAATCACATTATTTGCAGCATGTTCATTGTATACATACATTTAGTAACCTTTCCCATAAAGATTTTTTTAGGTTTTTTTTTAGAACATTCCTCACTGTCTATTAGTTTATTATCTAACATGATCAAGTCCACATGTTTTATCCTTGTTTGGTTGTAAGCTGTAATGTGAAGGGTTCTCATGCCAGTCAAGTTAAACCTTAAGCTTAGCACTGGATTGACCTTAAAGGACTTCCAAGTGAAAATCAGTAAAAAAGTTAAATACCTATTGTGCATTAACATTTTTGGGGGACGCCATCCGCGCCCCCCGATCCATTCCACCGCGTCTCTTTTATAAAGCCATGGCTCCTGTGGGGTCCCGACCTGATTCCTCGGGTCGCCTTCACCTGCCCCAATCAACATGGCCGCCGGGTCCTGCCACGCCTGCGCTGTTCTCATAGTCGCAAGCGCGGCTACGCAGCTCTCAGTCCGCCTCCATCTCTGACTTCGTTCCCGGTGGTCTTGTGGATGTAAAGCACGCGAGACCGCCGGGAATGAGGTCAGAGATGGAGGCAGACTCAGAGCTGCGCAGACGCGCTTGCGACTATGAGAACAGTGCAGGTGCGGCAGGACCCGGCGGCCATGTTGATTGGGGCAGGTGAAGGCAACACGAGGAATCGGGTCGGGACCCCACAGGAGCCATGGCTGTATGAAAGAGACGCGGCGGAATGGACCGGGGGCACGAATCGCGTCCCCAAAGATGTTAATGCACAATAGGTATTTAACTTTTTTACTTTCACCTCGTAAGTCCTTTAAGACAAGCCTTTCATAGGCCCACCTTCTGTCCTCACCTGTGACCACAATCAGCTTTTTCTTTAAAGAGAAACCAAGGCGGAACAGTATAGTAAAATACAGAGAGAGACATCGAGAGCCCAATATAGTGTACTATGTACTGGTAATATGGGTGTGACATAGTAAGTATATGATATTAATACTCACAAACCGGGGTTACCTTCCAGGCAACCACTTTATAGGCAGGTGGGGAGATTAGACCTGTCCCCGTTCAGGATTAAGAAGTCGTTCTCTGTAGATCGGGAACAGGGGGCAATACCCCTTCACCAAGGGTGGACTTAGAACATGTACATACAAACAGAGGCGCCAAAAGTCGATAAAAAGTTTAAAAATCGGGGGAAGCCGAGGTGGAATTTACAAGTAGACACAAACAAACTGTAGATAGAGTTCAACCAAATATTTATTCACATACTCCAGAGAGTGCAATGCGTTTCGCAGGCATATCCCACTTCCTCAGGCTATGAACGGAGCATAAAACTCATGTAGGTCTGTGGGGGAGCTGTGGGGTGCAGGGAACACGGAAAGATGTGTGGCATGGACAAAAAAAGCATGTCCTTTAGATGGGAACATGCCTCTGTGTCTCATTTGTGATAATTGTATCCACCTCGTGTTCACTTTAAAACCTTCGGAACACAAAGTCCTGGCCACTGTCAGGATGCCTAAAATGCATTCCTTTTTTTTGTTACTTTGAATTTTTATTTGAGATGTTGTGAAGCAGGAATATAACAATAATCAAGGTGAAATGTTACAGATAAAGGCAATTGGACAAGTGGTGGCTGTAACAGAAACTCACATGCGGTATGGGATGCAGCTAATTCAGTATTACACAACGTAACCTAGAAACAACAAACTGGTACGCAAAGTAAAGCAAGACAGGCACCAAAAAAGCAACCTGTCATAATCGGGGCGGCTGGCCTAAGGGGAACTTCATAATCCACTGATCCCAGATCTGGGTATACACTTGAAGTCTGGATTGCAACAAGTAGGAGATTCACTCCAAATGATAAAGCCACCAGATGTCATCTAATAAGGCCAAGGGTAAAGGACCTTTCCAACATTTTGCAATAAGGCATCTATTGGCCGCACAGATTAGAGCATCAAACTTGTTCTGATACTTGATAAGAGCTGAGCACTTTTTGCGAAAAAGAGCTACCCCCATATCTTTCTGGACTTGGGTGCCCAAGGTCACTAATATCTGAGCACAGCAAACGTCCCAGGAATTTTGAATGACTGTGCAAGACCACCAGCAATGTTCAGTGTCAGCATTAGGAGTGGCACAGTGAAAGCATGAACTTAGTGAAGACTATTTTGGAAATCTTTTTTGGGGGGGAGGCGGGGGGGGGGGAGTGTCAGGTACCAGTCACAAAATATTTTTTTTTTACATAATTTTTATTTTCAGCACATGCCTGTGAGCAGTTATTAGCCAAAATGTGGTCAGAGCCCATGCAGGGGAACCAATCACTTAACCACATGAAGCAGAACATATAAAAACAGCCAACATAATAACTGTAACCATTTTACAATCTATGCACGCAGTGGGGATGAGTATATACTAGCACAGTTAACAGAGCAGATACCTCACAAAAATTGACCTAGACTATTAGTCATAAAGTACAGTCACAAATCTAAACTATCTTGTAAGACGTTTCTTATTTAATTATAATATCAGACACTGGCCATGCCAGAAAAAAAACAACCTCTGTCCAATTGGATGTCTATAATAATGCATTCTGAAGCCATTGACTGAATCTAGGAAGATGGTGCCATGAATGAAGGTGTTTTTTTCACCATACAGAGCGATGTCACTAGTGTACACTGGCTAAAATAGTGACAGTGTTTTCAAATTATGAACAAAACTAGGTAAATGCTACTTGATTGAGACATTTTCAGTTGGATTGACAAATAATTATCTACATGATTTGGCCTTACTGGCCTCAGGGACCAATCTTTTTAGGAGGATTGATGATATAATAGGCTTGTAATCCTCATTTGATTGCTTTCAAATTCCCTCAAAACAGAAGGTTTGCATGCTCTCTGCCTGTTCACATCTCCACAGAGATTAACAAGCACATTCATTTATTGGTCTGGCAGGATAGTTGGTAAATTGTTTCCTCAGGGCCGATGCTGCCATGAAACTGTGTGAAACGTGAGCTTGAGGGCGGCAACAATTAGAGGGCGGCTCCCCTCCCCAATAAGCCCTGCATGGAGTGCCCTATTGACAGTCTACACTTTGGGGGCTCCACTGTCTTAATACCCCCCCCCCATCCCCGGGCAACAGAGACACAATGTAGTATTGATGCAGTGCCAAGTCACTCACCCGCTCTCAGCTTTCTAGAGACAGAATCTCCAGCTGCCTGCCCAGCGTTCTGTATCTATGGCTACAGTGGTGCCTCATGCAAGGCTGGTTCTCTCATGAAGGAAGGTGAAAAATTTGCATCAGAGATTACAGGGGCAGAATGTTTGTGCTGTGTTTACACTAACAGCATGCAGTCAGAGTAGGAGGAGAAGCGAGAGGAGAGCGAGCTAAAGAGGCTATCATTGGGAAAAGCAGCTTGTTGTGCCGTGTGAGAAGTCTGACAGTGAGTGAGGAGGGGTTAGGCAGGAGAGCAGCAGTGTTTCATTTAACTTGCACAGCAAAAGGGAGGAGGTGGCACTGTTGTCCTGACTAAAGAGAAATGGAGGACGACTGATTGGCTTTGGGTGAGCAGTTTGTTTATCACAGACTCACAGCCAGCCAGTGTGCTTTTGTGTTGAGCTGCAGCATGTCATGTGAGAACATTAAATAAATAAATAAGTAAATTGTTGTTTGCTATGTGAAAATTTCAAATGGGGGAGGTGCGCATCAAGTTTGCCTCAGGCAGCAAAAAGTTTCAACCGGCCCTGGCCTCATGTGACCTTTTAGTACATGCTGCCAGGTTACATGAGGCACCGCTGTAGTCAGGGAGGAAGAAGGAGGTGGGGCTGGTAATCCCATCGCTAAACCACTGAGAGCAGGTGAGTGACATGCATTGCTGCATCTATGCTATTATTGCTTCTCTGCATCCCTTGGGGAATGGGAAAATTAAGCAGTTCACTTAATTTTTATTTTAAAGAGAGTTAGTACGAGGAGGAGGGCTTTGTTTGGAGAGGGAATCTGACGCATATATGCGAAACCATGTGTCTTTGGATCTAGGCTTGGCACTCCAGAGGTAGGAACATCAGGTATTTGCTGCATTTGCTTGGGGGAGGGCATATTTGAGGGAGCGACCTCACAATATTTGCATCAAGCAACAAAAAATCTAGAACCTGCTTTGTGTTTCCTGATATGCTGTGAACGTGACATTATGTCATCAATAGTCCCAGTAGCTGGGCAGATTGTGAAGTCCTTCACAGTAATTAGCATATACTGTAAATATCTTTTATTTGGTTGTTTTCCAATTAGGTAATCCATGAAATTGGCAATATCCCTTCTCAGATGCCAACATTCATATTTTATTGGAAACCTCTTGGCACTTGATTACTGTAAACTGCTTAACATGTCAATTGATGGAACTCTGGCATCTCCTCTCTTAATTGTATTCCCTTCTCGTTAGCAATACCAGCCCTGTAACCTGCTACCATGTATGTTACACTATATGTTAAGAAAGAAAAGTAGATGCCAGAGCAACCTATCATTACAGCTCTCCTATCTCTGTGTGGGCTTCCTCGCAACAGCATTTCAATTAAATGTTGCTTTCGAGTAACTTAAACTTTGTCTTGCATGGAGAGGAAGACACAGGATCTCTGTGTATTGTGTTTCAGACAACAACACTAATCAAATCCACAGCTTCACAAAGAAATAGGTAGCGTTGAGTTACAAGGATAAGAAAAGCTATATCTTTCACTAGTCACTGTGACATCTCATGTAGTCACACCTCTCATATCATCTCAAATCAGAGGTTTAATAAGAGCCATTGTGAGGTCTTTTACCTTTGTGTTTAGTACATGAATGCAGGGAGTCACAAATCTCACACCACAGTGTATTGTTCTTATCAATAACATTGGCAACACGCTCATTGTTACTGGCCTGACTGGTAAGAAGAAACTGGCTAGATGGCATCTTTAAGCACATTACAGCACAGGTGATTCCTTGCACCTGCTGCTCTGATATTTTTCAACAGCTCCCTCTAATCCCAGCAGCCCAGACCACCCACCACCTTCACCTATCTCCAGGCCCAGATTTACATCACAGGAGCCTATAGGCACAGATGTTCTGGCACCTTTAGGTGGCCATACACTGGTCGATTTGCCACCAGATCGACCAACAGATAGATCCCTCTCTGATCGAATCTGCTCAGAGATGGATCGTATGGCTTTACTGCAAACAGATGGTGAATCGATTTCAGCATGAAATCGATTCACTATCTGTGAAGCTGCCGCTGTGGGCTCCAGCTTCACTTCACTTCCTGTCCGGGAAAGTTTAAACAGTAGAGGGGGCTCTACTGTTTAAACTTCCTGTCCGGACAGGAAGAAGTGAAGCCTGCCGGAACCCAGCGCGGAGAAGGAGCAGCAGTGACAGCGGGGACACGCGCCGGCGGAGCAGGTAATGTATTGCCGCTGGCGTCGGTCATTCGAATGCCCCTATTGACGCACTCCCGATCCACCGGCAATCGAGCAAAATCTTCCGCACAGACGGATTGGAAATCGATCGTTCGGTCAGCGTTTGCGCAACGTTTTCACAGCAGATTCGATCACAATGATCAAATCTGCTCTATATCGGCGGGAAAATCGTTAGGTGTATGGGCCCCTTTTGACTTCGCCCTCCATGAAGCTACAAACTCTCATCAAACTGCATCGCAAGTGTGCTGGCTGTCCCAGATGTCACTTCTTCTATACTTTTCTTGCCCATCATAGGTAGCTACAGGTACCCCTTAGTATTAGGTAGCCAGAAGTAGTGTACCCTCAATATTAAGTAGGTAGAGTTGCCCCCAAGTATTAGGTACCTAGAGGAACTTCAGTATTAAGTAGCTAGAGGTGCCCTGAAGGGAGATCTTGTCAGTGTAATGCCAAGAGCAGAGTGAGTAACCTCTCATTTATGCTGGGTACACATGTTGCGATATCCCGCTCGATCCGCGGGATCAATCGGGATCGATCGATTATTTCCGACATCTATCGATCGAAACCCGATCGAACATGTCAGAAATAATCTATCGATCCTGCGGATTGAGCGGGAAATCGCAACGTGTGTACCCAGCATTACACTCTCATCAATACTTTGCATAGGCAAGGAGGAAGGGAGGCACTCAGGGAGGAGAGTGAGCCGCCTTTCCATCATCAGGCGCCTGTAAGCACGTGCCTACAGTACCTTATGGAAAATCCAGCCCCGCCTATCTCTGTCTAAAAACATAACAAAAAAGTTGTTTAGATAAATACCTTTAAAGGGAACCAGAGACGAGGGTAGGCTTAAAAATGGTAAAAGATGTCATACATACCTGGGGCTTCCTCTAGCTCCATAAGCCTGGATCGCTCCCACGACGCCGTCCTCCGCTGCCTGTATCGCCGGTACCAGGTCCCGTCACTTCCGCCGGACACGACCAGTTGTACGCATGCGCAGGGGCTTCCTCCGGATTTGTACGCGTGCGCCTGCGTAGTACGGAGGGAGCGCACTGCTCTTGCGTCGACTGGCCGACAGTACGGGATCCGGTACCGGCGGACAGAGGCAGCGGAGGACGGCGGCATGGGAGCGATCCAGGCTTATGGAGCTGGAGGAAGCCTCAGGTATGTATAAATCTATTTGTTTTTCAGCTCTGATTCTCTTTAATGACTAACTGTACAAGATTTCTTTGCAAGCTTTACAAACGTAAGGTTTTTTTTTCAGGCACAATACAGAACTGGATCAGAACCATACTCATTCCTGAAGAAGAAACTTCAAGTTTTGAAAGCTTGCAAAGAATTTGTGTAGTTAGGTATCATCTAAACAACTTTTATTGTTATATCTTTGCAACCATGACTAACAATGGACCACATACAGTACAACTATCTCTGTCTTTGACAATTAGGCTCCTTTCACATTATGTTGAATATGTGGTGGCACATTTAACAATATAAACACTTTACAACGCAATGCAATTATATTTAAATTATATTGCTACAATGCAACAATTTCCGATGGTGTGACGCACAGCATTGTGACGGTATAACGTTTCCAGGCAGTGTGCGTGTGTGTGTGCGTGGTGCAACATTACAGTCTATGGACTGCATGCCGCACTGTATGGGTTGCATCTCAGCAGTAGGCTGCAATGCAGCTATCCATCACTGTTCCATTGCAATCCTATTTTTCAGAATGCACAATGCAACTTACTGTATATGGGAGCTGATTGGCAAAGCTTTTCTGTTAAATTATCTCACCAAACTTATTAACTCACAATTTATCTTTCCTTAAAGGACCACTGTCGCGAAAAAAGTAGGCAGTTAAAAAAATGTGACAGATGACAGGTTTTGGGCCAGTCCATCTTTTTAAGGGGGATTCTCAGAGCTTTCTTTGTTTTCAACAGCATTTCCTGAACAACAGTTGCAAAATCTAACTGACATAATAGTGTGCAAGTGATTAGGGAGGCCGGCTGGTATCTTGCTATTTTGGCAGTTAAACTGCTGTTCAGAAAATTCTGTTGAAAACAAAGAAAGCCCTGAGAATCCCCCTTAAATAGATGGACTGGCCCAAAACCTGTCATCTGTCACATTTTTTAACTTCCTACTTTTTTCGCGATAGTGGTCCTTTAAAGAGAAACTCTGACCAAGAATTGAACTTGTCAGTAGCTGATACCCCCTTTTACATGAGAAATCTATTCCTTTTCACAAACAGACTATCAGGGGGTGCTGTATGACTGCTATTGTGGTGAAACCCCTCCCACAAAGAAACTCTGAGTACGTACTCTTGGCAGTTTCCTGTCTGTGAACCTTGTTGCATTGTGGGAAATAGCTGTTTACAGCTGTTTCCAACTGCCAAAAAACCATGCAGCAGCTACTTCACCTGCCAACAGTAAAAATGTCACCATGTAATAAATGTCAGAATGTAAATCAGGGATTGAAAAGATTTTACAATGGGCAAACACTGACTAAAAACATTTATACATAATTATTGTAAAAATGAAGCACTTTTTATTACATTATTTTCACTGGAGTTCCTCTTTAAATGTGATTTATCTCTCCTTATGTAATTTAATGTTATGATTTATTTCCTTATCTGTTTATCAAGTGAATTATCTCTCCTTATTTGTTTATTTTTCGCTCTCCTAAAGACCTGTACTCACCCCTGACTTAAGCCGGATGAGGTGGCCGATAATCAAGGGTGCCTCTAGCCTTTTTGTCACTCCAGGCAAGAAATCTTGTGGCGCCCCCCCCCCCCCCCCCCCATAAAAAATGTAAAATAAATCACATATAACACTTCACACATGATATAAGCCATCAGAAGAGGATTACTATGAAATCTGGCCCAAGGCAACATGACACTGTTTGCCCTCCACTGATGGTCACCTGGCTTATTTAGGTAGATTTGGTGGGGGCTAGCAACCACCAGGCCCCTAAACTCTCTTCAGGCCCTAGGCAGCTGCCTAGGTTTGCCTTGTGAACGATCAGCATTGTATGCCTTACAGCACATGCTGCCACTATGCACCTCAAATAAATACAGCACCTACACTACAAGTTCCAATGTCAGTCACATAGCAAGATCGGATTATCAAGCAAGACACTCTTCATTTCAGGGAGTAGAGGGTCAGAATTGATGATATGGATGAGCAGATATATATGAGTAGAATAGAGGCATAGTGGATAGCACTATTGCATTTTAGTGCGGAGTCCTAGGTTTGAATATTGGCCAGGGCAAAATCTGCATGGAGCTTCTGTCTTCAGACACTTCATAATCTCCTACATCCTGAAAACATACTAATAAATCAACTAGTTTACCCCAAAACAATCCTATGTTGAAAATATTAGACTATAACTGTGGTAGGGATTCGATTGTGAGCTCCTCTGAGGACAGTCAGTGACATAACTATGTACTCTGTAAAGTGCTGCAGGAGATGTCAGTGCTATATAAATACATAATAATAATATAGTAGGACACTACACTATGACTATGGTAGGCAGTGCAGTTTCTAGGCTAAAATGCACCCAGGGCAAGGGTGTAAAAAGTGCGCCCCCCCCCCCCCAGAGCAAGGTATGCGTGCCCGCAGTATAGGTTAACCAGGTCTAGTTGCACTCAGTATAGGTCCCCCCAGTATAGGTAGCCAACAATAGGTACCCCAGTATAGGTAGCCAGCTATAGGTCCCCCAGTATAGGTAGCCAGGCATAGGTGAGCCAGTATAGTTGCCCCCGGTATAGGTTAGCCAGGTAGGTGTAGCCAGTATAGTTGCCCCCAGTATAGGTTAGATAGGCAGGCACCCCCAGTATAAGTTAGATAGGTAGGTGCCCCAGTACAGGTTAGCCAGGTGGGTGCCTCTAATATAGGTAGCCAGAATAGTTGCCCCCAGCATAGGTTAGATAGGTAGGTGCCCCCCAGTATAGGTTATTTAGGTATGTGCCTGCAATATAGGTAGCCAGTATAGTTGCCACCTGTATAGGCTAGCTAGGTAGGTAGGTGCCCCCAATACAGGTTAGATAAGTAAGTGCCCCCAGTATAGGTTTGATAGGTAGGTGCCCCCCCCCCAGTATAGGTTAGATAGGTAGGTGCCCCCCAGTATAGGTTAGATAGGTAGGTGTCCCCCAGTATCGGTTAGATAGGTAGGTGCCCCCCAGTATAGGTTAGATAGGTAGCTGCCCCCAGTATAGGTTAGATAGGTAGCTGCCCCCCAGCATAGGTTAGATTTGGTAGGTGTCCCCCAGTATAGGTTAGATTAGGTAGGTGTTCCCCAGTGTAGGTTAGATAGACAGCTTCCCCCAGTATAGGTTAGGTAGGTCCACCCCCCCCCCATAATGGAGGGGGGAGCCAGAGCCAGGGGGAAGGCTGCCCGACCTCTTCCTAGACCACCCTCCGTGCTCCGCCCTCAGATGCAGAGTAATTAGCACAGCAGGAAGCTCTGTACACAACTACTTACCTCCCTGCATTCCACTCGCCGCTGATCTCCTCTCGGCATAGACGCTGATACACATGCTGCTTCCGGCTAAACAGGAAGCAGCGTGTGTATCAGCGTCTATGCTGAGAGGAGATCAGCGGCGAGTGGAACGCAGGGAGGTTAGTAGTTGTGTACAGAGCTTCCTGCTGCGCTAATTACTCTGCATCTGAGGGGGGAGCACGGAGGACGGCCCAGGGAGAGGTCGGGCTGTCCTCCCCGCGGCTCCGGCTCCCCCCTCCTTTACAGCGCCCCCCCTCCCAACAGCGCTCTGGGCTCCCGCACGGCCCTAAAAACGGGCATGATGGTAGGATTAGATTGTGAGCTCCTCTGAGGGCCGTCAGTGACATGACTATGTACTCTGTAATGTGCTGCAGAAGATGTCAGTGCTATATAAATACATAATAATAATAATAATATGGTAGGACATTAGGCTATGACTATGGTAGGATTAGATTGTGGGCTCTGAGGATAGTCAGTGACATAACAATGTACTCTGTAAAGTGCTGCAGAAGATGTCAGTGCTATATAAATACATAGTAATAATATGGTCTGACATTACACTTTGACTATGGTAGGGATTAAATTGTAAGCTCCAGTGAGCAGTCAGTGACATGACTATGCACTCTGTAATGTGCTGCAGAAGATGTCAGTGCTATATAAATTCATAATAATAATAATAATAATAATATAGTAGGACATTAGACTATGACTATGGTAGGATTAGATTGTGAGCTCCTCTGAGGACAGTTGTACTCTGTAAAGTGCTGAAGATGTCAGTGCTACATAAATACACAATAATAGTTCCAAATGCTACTGGCTCCCCTGAAGAGTGCTCAAAGTAGTGTACATAGTTGTGCACATTGTTTCCCAAGTGGCAGTTGTTTGGTCAGAGAGACAGTGGGAGAGGGAGCATGAGCAGAGGGTGAGGGCGAGCAGAGAAAGATAAGCTACATCCTCACCACAGTGACTGCAACGACCCAGGAAGATGGATCCAGCGAGGTGTCCCTCATGACAAGCATCCAGCGATTCATCTTCTTGTCAGCGGGTACTCGTGATGTCACGTGACATTACACAACGAGTGAAGAAGGAGAAGTCAAGCGACCGCACTACTTTACGGGGTGTTGTCAGGGATCTTAAAGGGACTCCGAGCTCTGAAAAAAAAGGAAAGTTGTACTCACCAGGGGCTTTTTCCAGCCCAGTGCTGGTCGGGAGGTCCCACGCCGGCGTCCTGGCTCCTCTCCTTCTGCCCGCTCCGGAATGGCTGGCAGGCCGCAGCCCGGGCGACACTCTCCCGAGTGTCGGGCTGCTTCTTCCGCATATGACGCGGATTACGTCACACGCCGGCCGCCTCGCGTCATCACGGCGGCCGGCGTGAAAGTACTGCGCATGCGCGAACAAAGCGCGCATGCGCAGTACTTTCATGCCGGCCGCCGTGATGACGCGAGGCGGCCGGCGTGTGACGTAATCCGCGTCATATGCGGAAGAAGCAGCCCGACACTCGGGAGAGTGTCGCCCGGGCTGCGGCCTGCCAGCCATTCCAGAGCGGGGAGAAGGAGAGGAGCCAGGACGCCGGCGTGGGACCTCCCGACCAGCACTGGGCTGGAAAAAGCCCCTGGTGAGTACAACTTTCCTTTTTTTTCAGAGCTCGGAGTCCCTTTAAAGATCCGATCCTCAATGACGATCATTTATCACCACGCAACACTAAGCGATGTTTTCGTGATTGTGCACCTGTACCCATGTCGCGACATCGTGTAAATGACTACTCGTCGCTCAAAAAAGAAAAAGAATTGATGGACCATTGGATCATCTCCAAAAATCTCGAGGTGGGTACATAGCATTAGAGAGAGGGCAAACAGACAGCATTAATGGAAATACATTATTATGCCAGTCTCAATTATAAGTAGTGATGGCTGTAACTGCACACATTACTTACATGTCCACTAACATTGTTTTAGCTTTAGATGCTGCCCTCCTATTTACGACACTCACTCACAATGAAAGACAAAACCTGCATCCCCCACTGTGCCGATTACACACTTCAAACACTGTCCTTGTGAATTCAGGGAGAAGTGCAGCCTGTGTGTCCTCAAGAGAGGAGAGGATCAGATGATCCTACTGCTCCATAGCTTGTCATGGCGATAGTCCTGACATCTAGACATGCCGGACATTCTAGCAGAGCACAGGGCTGTCTTCAAAGTTTACTGTTTGCCTGTCTCGATCACTCTGCAGACTCAGCAACATTTTGGGGTAGGGCGCTGTTGCCTCTGTACACTGAATAGTGAGGGACTGTCTGAAATCTTTTTATGAATCCTTATCAGATGAATTCTTTAGAACACTTGTGAGAGTAGAAAACTTTCTCTACATATCCTTAATTGTCAGTTACTCAGGCTCAGGGTGGAGGGACAGAGAACAGCTATAAACCAGACACCTTCTTCTTAGGGAGTGTCTATAAATCTGAACTCTGAATGATTCTTTATCAGTGACTTAGCAGAAGGCTATTTGCCGATAATGACTGCCTCAGCCAATAATCAGGTGTGTGTATGGCTGTCGGCAAACCCCAACCCCCAGGGCAGCTCTACTCACCCCCAGCGACGCTGATCACATTGTTCATGCTGCTCCCTGCCCACCATGTGATGTTACGCATGCACTGCTCGTCGTCCCTCCCTTGTCACCCTGCCCCCTGCATACTTGCTCTACTTACATAATATATGTATTGCACTGTCCATGTTTTGATTTTAGTGATTTTTCTACAGTAAAAAAAAAAGAGAAAATCCTTCTTAGCATTTCCCATTTTAACTGTGGCTCTATTGAAGCCAATCCTGATGTCATTTCCTCCCTTACTTTCCTCTGCCTGATTGTGTATGCATTGCCCGCCCTCCACTATAGAAAGTGCATTGTCTCAGCATGAGAAATATTGGCCAATCAGAGAGGAACAGAAGCGTGGGAGCGGAAAACAGGGAGGCAAGAGACTTCAGTCAATCAGGCTGCATTAGTTAAGTCTGAGGGGAAGTAGAGAAGCAAAAAAGGACAACCCAGCATGCCCTGCAACTTGCTTTTTGTGTACCAAATTTTGTGTGTACCAAATAAGAGTCAGGTAAACTGGGGAATGATCATTTATCAACCAGAAAAGTAATAGTGATTTTAACTTTTGAATTGTCTGGTTAGGATCCTTATTACTTTTTTACCAGGTAAAAATAAAGAATTGATTTTATGCCCAACAGTTACACTTTAAGCTTTTTCCACTTAAGGATAAACGCAAGACAGTAATGTGGTTTGAGTGGAGACGATAGCTGGACTTTAGGAGAAATAAAACTGCTTCACACCAGTGCTGATTTCTGTAAGTCTTAGTTTCTAGCATGTAGAGAATTTCTTTCCAACTGTTCTAAATGCAGCTAAAATCCCGATCTCCCATTCTAACAGCTGCAGAGAGCAGTAGCAGAGGTTATTGCACCTGCTGGCGCGGCTTCTACGGCTCTGGCTCCGTCTCAAGTCCAGCCAGCGCAGCTGCTTTCAATTATGCATTATTGTCTTTCAGATGCAGAGAGGAGATAAGTTACTTAACACCCTGCTATGTGCCAGTGCGCGGAATAATGGCATATTTATACAGACAAACCATGTTTATAGACTGGCTGTTACAAGCATAATAGAAAAGCATAAGCATGTTACTGCTTTTCCTAAGAGTGAGGACATTGTTATAAAAAAAAAAAAAATAATAATTTTCAAATTCCACTCTCTGATATATTTTTCTTAATACATTTTTTTTTACTACTACTATTACTACTACTACTATTACTACTACTATTATTAGTGCTTGAATATTTCGTTTTTGTTATTAAGCAGGTGGAGTGGTCACGATTAGGCCAATATGGCCTGATCCAACCAAACATTTATATTTGCTTACCAAAATGCTAGTTGTGGAGTGACTAAATGGCTTGTGCTCACACCATTCAACAATTTTATATACCTAACAGTGAAGCCTACTACACACTCTCAATTACGATTGGCCAATCACTGACCACGTTTACCACCTCCGTGTAGTGTGTGTGTTTACCTTCTCCAATCTGCTAAAAGTATTCAATAACTGTTGACCCCCCCCCCCCCCTTATGTGGTAAAATTTGTCAGTGATTGGCCAATCGTAATTCAAAGTGTTTACCAGGCTTTAGGGTGAGTGCACTCATCCAATCTTAATAGGCCAATGTCTGTCCAATTCTACTACCTCCATAAAATTCAAAATCTGTTTTGCCCTCATACTACAAGGAGGTGGTAAAGTTGGCCAATGGTTGGTCAATAAAAATTCACCAGTGAGAGAGATTATGTAGAGCTTTGTAGGTTAGAGTTAAAGAGTTTGAACTGGATCCTCTGGTTAATTGGTAGCCAATGAAGAGCTTGACAGAGAGGAGCAGCAGAGGAAGAGTGAGAAATGAATGAGTCGAGCAGCACAGTTCAGTACAGATTGGAGCGGTGCCAGTTCAGCGTAAGTCGTGTGCAACTGTGCATGCGTGTCGTGTTAGTGTGCCTGGCTCGATCACGTGCCATTTGCCGTAAGAGTCCTGGGCACGTGCAGTTCCGTCTTTTGAGAACCATGTTTGTGCAGAACGCTTATGGCGATGGCAGGTGATCGAGATGGGTGCACGGACAGACTGTTGTGCAGGACTTTGGCCGAAGTTTTGCACCTAACTGAGCTACCAAGGAAAGGACCCAGAGGACACCGAGTAACCTCTTGCGCTACTGGGCTGGAGGAAGCCCCGAGTAAGTTCAGATCTCATTTATAAAGTCTGTTCAGAGTCCCTTTAAGGTCTGGGACTGAAAGGGACAGTTGTGTATCTTCTGCATATAAGTAGTATTGAAACCCAGATGAGTTGATTAAGCTGCCAAGCCATGCATGTAGATGGAAAAGAGGAGTGGGCCAAGGACAAAGCCTTGAGGTACCCCCACAGACAAAGAATGTAGAGAAGAGATCTGATCTGTATAAGAGACTGTGAAAGACCGTCCAGAGAGATATGAAGATATTCAGGAGAGAGTGAGGCCTTTTATGCCTACAAATGAAAGTATCTGTAGGAGGAAGGTGTGGTCGACAGTATCAAATGCTGATGACAGATCAAGAAGGATGAGTACGGAATAATGACCTTTGGATTTAGCTGTAAGAAGATCATTGGCCACTTTAGTAAGAGCTGTTTCTGTTGAGTGGTTAGAGCAAAAGCCAGACTGGAACTGATCAAGCAGGGTATTAGCAGTTAAATAATGGCTTAGTTCAACATGTATTTGGATGCGAATGGGAGAAGTGACACAGGGCGGTAGTTGGTGAGTGCAATGGTGTCACAACAGCCCTTTTGAGTTTATCTCTATCACTTGGAACATATTTTCTGTTTAATATACTAATTTATATTGACTCGGTTACCTATGCTTTGTTCCATATACAAAGCCAAATCACGTAGCACTTTCCTATTGTCAGTTTTGTTTGCACATGTATTTATATCTATGTACTGATGCAATTTAAAAGCTGCAATTTATTGATCTCCAGGCTATCATGTTGTACGTTTGAGCAAATATTTAGGCCCGATTCACATAAGCGTTAAAAAGCAGAACGTAAGTGGAACGGAATGGATACTGTACAAACCGAACAGATGCAAACGGATCCAATGTTAAGCTATGGAACCGTTCACATGCCTCCGTTCGTACGGATCCGTTGCGTACGTTCCGCTGAACGGAACATAACTTTGCTGCAGCACCAGTGGACCATATGCGGAAGATGAAGCCCTGCATTGGGGACAATGAGAGAATTGAACGTTTGGAGGGCAAAGTCCACTGAGGATGGAGTCTGGGGGGGATGTGGGGATGCGAACTGGGCCGTACCTGAGCGGATGAGTGGGTGAGGAAGGGTGCCACAGCCGTGCGAGTGGGTGAGGGAGGGTTAAAACTTATACAGGCGTTTTCTTCATTGCAGCCGAGCGGTAGAGAGGGTTTCTTCCAGGCTTCCATCTTCTGTCTTCTTCTGCGTCATGTGACTACACGTGTCATGTGACTAGTCACATGATGTGTGTAGTCACATGACACGGAAGAAGAGAGAAGCCTGGAAGAAACCCTCTCTACCGCTCGGCTGCAATGAAGAAGACGCCTGGGTACGTTTTTAACCCCCCTTCACCTGCCCTGCTGCTGCACCATCCCTCACCTGCTGGCGTGGCAAACGGAATGAATACGGATTCAATCAACCGGTGATTAGATCCATTTTCCCCAGAATTTTTTTGCAGCCGGGTGGCATGAAAAAGTAGCCGGGTGGCATGAAAAAGTAGCCGGATGGGGCAATATGAGAGAATGCAGGGCCGGTGCTTCTGTGTGCAAATCTGCTTACAGCAGAGGAGGAGTTGAGCTGATGACACTGTAATTAATCACCAACACTGATATGAATTACTGACATGGTAATTAATTTAACAATTTTAAAGCAAACCTAAAGTAAAAATAGTATCGTAATAAGAGAACAGAGGTGCCAGCAGGAGAAAAATTAGTAAAAACTTTAAGTTACTGGGAAGAATCAGTGGACTTACCTCCGGAAAGCAGACGTGAAAGACTGTCTGAATTTATACAAACACATTTATTATAGGTACCCCAAAGGATGCAACGCGTTTCGCAGGCACAGCCCGTTTCATCAGGCAATAGAGTGGGGGACAAAACAGAATTTCACCAAGAGCACGTGTAGCGCCTCTAAAGTAAAAATAAACGAATTAGATATTTAATGGTTTGTGTTTTACTTTATTTATACTTTTATTTTTCAGTTTAAAGGAAATGTTCGATCTCCTAAAAAAAAAAATGACATCTACTTACCCACATGATGTGATTGCCACATGTGCTTGGCGGAGAGCGGGTCCTCCTCACAATGTTTGCTTCAGGCAGAAAAAAGTTTAGAACCTGCCCTGACCCTTCTATATAAAGAAAAAGATGTGATTTATTGGCTTTGGTGTTCCTTTAAACCTCTTTTACACCAAATAATTGCGTTTTAGGGGACGTTAAAGTCGCATAACGTGCCCCTAACACAACGCCTGGTGGTGTTGAAGGATTACGCCAGAGTGAGCCGCGTTATGCAGCTCTTGGTGCGCAGTATAGACTTCGGAGACCACGTGATCGGAACACTCTGCATCACGTGGTCCCGCCAGCCAATAAGCGGCCGCTCCAGGAAGAAAACACTGCAGTGCAGTGATTATTAATTAGCCATGTGGCTGCCGACAATAGCAGACTCTCCCCTCTTCCTCTCCTGCACAAAAATATAAAAAAAAAATTACTGAGCATGTGCAAACAGTCTAACGAGGCTAAAGCCGCTTACAATGCACAGCATGCTGCACTTTCCAATAATGTCCAGCGTTACACTGTAACACAACCGGGCACTGTGAACAGCCCATTGATTTTTCATTACTGTGAGTTGGGCTGCATTACAGGCTGCTCTAACGTGCGCCTGTAACGTCCCACTGTGAAAGCAGCCTTAACCACTTCAGGACGAGAGCAATATCAGCACTGCTCCCATTCATTTGTCATTAAATGTATTACTACTAATCACACCTAAATTATCTATATATTGTTTTCTTCAGGACAAACTAGACTTTTAGTGTGTGAAATTTTTGTTTAGTAATCACCTTATTTTCTATGCATTTTAAAGAGAACCTGTAACAAAAAAATGTTACCCTGGGGGGTACTCACCTCGGGAGGGGGAAGCCTCAGGGTCCCAATGAGGCTTCCCCCTCCACTGTAGCTGCAGGCAGTCCAGCGTGGCTCCCTTGAAGTGTCCCGGGAATCCTCCCTCGACAAGCCTGACAAGCGCAGATAAGCACTGATTTATTTACCTTTCCAGGCTCCAGCGGGGGCACTGTTGCAGCTTTCCGCACAGAGATAGGCGAAAATAGCCGATCTCCGTCAGGTCCGCTCCACTGCGCAGGCTCAGGAGACTTGCGCCTGCGCAGTAGAGTGGTCCAACAGCGATCGGCTATTTCCGCCTATCTCCAAGCGGAGAGCCGATCCTGCGCTGGAGCCGGGAAGGTAAATATTTACATCCCCGCTGTTCGGGGAGCTTGATCACCGCTGCCGTGAGACCAAGGAGGAAGGGGGAAGCCTCAATAGGATCTGGAGGCTTCCCACACCCGAGGTGAGTACCCCTCAGGGGAGGGTTTTTTTGTTACAGGTTTTCTTTAAAGGGAAATTAAGGTAAAAAATAGATAACACACACTATTTCTTCATTTACATCCAATATAGCTTTACAATAAACAGTGCTAAGTACAAGTTAAACCCACAAATGCTATTTGCTCATCCATCCTGGTTATTACAACATTTAGATTATGTTCCCAGCACAATGTATGGTGACAATATTGTATTTGGAAATAAAGGTGTCTTTTTTCAGTTTTGTGTTTTCTGCTTTCTCATTGTACACTATCGATGATTATGAGACCTTATTTGCAAAAATAATAGTAATATACCCTCATGGCATACATATTTAAAAAGCCAAGTTCCTAAGGTAACAATAAATGTTTATTCTCTCATATTCTGTCACTTTGTTTTCATTTTACAAGTCTTTTATTTTGGTACAGAATATGTGAAAATTTAATTGCTTTTGATTCAGTTTGTGACTAAAAAGCATACACAAGTCGTGGGCCTCAACCTTAAAACTTTCTAAACTCCATTCTACAACTTAAAATGTTACCACATATTAGACATATAGTTGTGCTAAGACTTTCACAAGTTTGTTCATAGTTTTGAAAATTACTGGTACTTTTTTTTATGTTGGATTGAGTTTGTCACTACCCATTTTTTATGTGACATGCGCCCAAGCTTTAAAACACACCAAAATGTATTCTACAATTCTTCACAGTTAAAACGATACCACATGTGCCTCATTTAGTAACAAACTGGTGGTGCAGTCTCCACAACTACACTGGACAAATATATTCGTCCAGTTAGGCTTAAGTGGTTAAACCTGTCAAGTTTAATTTCCAACACATCAGAAGCTTATGAAAATATTTTTACTGTCCATTCTATCTCTGGCCTAACCTACTGGAAAAGGACTCTTATTCACCCGGATGTAGTAGGTACACCACTGGAGGCTCATTTTCCTATGTTTTCAAAATTGTGAAGCTTATTCAATTGTTAAAGTTGTTACAGATCATGTCTCAATAGAAATTGATCTATAACATACATTTAAGATCGTGAAGTTCACCTTTCTTATACATATCATTAGTGTATTTGTACATTTGTATTTCTAATTTAAAATGCCAAATTACTGCAGTATTTTCAATTCATTTTTACTGATGTTTATTTCTAATTTAAGTCTGGGAAACAGCAACCACATACAGTAGCGAAAGATTTTCCCTATTGCTGAATTCCTTTAAAAACAATGTACTACTGACATCTGGTGGCCATTTAGGAGATTTGCATGCTCATAATTTCTTTCACAAGCAACTGAAAAAAAAACACAGGTAAATTACATCTGAAAAAATAATTTGAACCATTAAACAGTTGGAAAGTAGTAAAGATCCAAAACAGTCACAAACGTTGTCGTTAACAAAAAAAAAGGAAAACATATGTAACATACGAAAGAACATAGAAGAAATACCATGGATGTTATTTTTAAATGTAATAGGTATATCTTATTTTATACACAGTACCTATCATTTAAACTTCATATACATACTATACATCAGCCATGATCATGGATTCCGATTTCAAATGCACCCGTGGTTGCATCCGAATTCGACTCGTGATACTTTTTCTGATCATACTTTGAAATTTAAAAAAAAAAGACATTGGGTCCCCTCTCCCAAGCCTTTTTAACCCCTTGTCCCCATGCAGGCTAGGATAGCCAGAATGCAGAGCCCCAGCCGCATGGGGCTTCACACTCTGACTATGACAGCCCGCATGGTCCATGGTATGGGGGGGGGGGCTAAGCCTCCCCTCCATGGAGCCCTTGTCCAATCCATGGACAAGGGGATCTTCCCCACCTCCGGTGCCCCAGGAGGAGGTGGGGGTTGCTGACTCCCTGGTGGGGGGTTTATGGTGGCATCTGGGAGTCTCCTTTAAGAAGGGGACCCTCAAATACCCACCCAGATCCCAGGAGATATATGAAAAGGGTACAAAGTACCCCTTGCCCATTTCCCCAAAGGGTTAAGTTAAAGCGGGATTGTCACCATAAAAATCAAATTTCAACAGCAACTGGTCTGAGTGTATTAAGTGATAAAGATGCTAATCCTGCATTCAAAACTTTCAAAACTTTTTCCGCTGTTATGATTTGGAGTTATCACATACGTAAGGAGGACTAGCCCTTTAATAGTCAGTGCCAAACAGTTGCATGCTGGGGGTTCTTTTTATCTATAATATATTCCTCCTCTTCCATTTATTTCCCTGCCTAGCTGCCTCTCTGAAACATGGTCCCCTGCTCACTTGTGTTTACAAGCTGAAATCAAAACGTGGACAGTAAAATACATGTGTTATGCAAGTAGATCAAGTATTTATCTACTTATATTTGTGTTTTTTTTTTTCCCCTGGCATAGTATGGCTAATCCTACTGCTTTAACCAGCCGGGCGGTATGGACGAGCTCAGCTCGTCCATCACTGCCGGAGGCTGCCGCTCAGGCCCTGCTGGGCCGATTTTAGTGAAATAAAAAGCAGCACACGCAGCCGGCACTTTGCCAGCCGCGTGTGCTGCCTGATCGCCGCCGCTCTGCGGCGATCCGCCGCGAGCAGCGGCGAAAGAGGGTCCCCCCAGCCGCCTGAGCCCAGCGTAGCCGGAACAAAAAGTTCCGGCCAGCGCTAAGGGCTGGATCGGAGGCGGCTGACGTCAGGACGTCGGCTGACGTCCATGACGTCACTCCGCTCGTCGCTATGGCGACGATGTAAGCAAAACAAGGAAGGCCGCTCATTGCGGCCTTCCTTGTTTATTCTGGGCGCCGGAGGCGATCGGAAGAACGCCTCCGGAGCGCCCTCTAGTGGGCTTTCATGCAGCCAACTTTCAGTTGGCTGCATGAAATAGTTTTTTTTTTATTTAAAAAAAACCCTCCCGCAGCTGCCCTGGCGATCTTAATAGAACGCCAGGGTGGTTAAATAAAACCACAACAATTAATCTTAATTAACCAGAAATACTTACCTGTACCTTTAAAAAATCCCACTCCAATATCCTCAGAAAAGGCCCATGTCAATATCCTCTATACTTGCGAGCTTCTGTTACATTGATTAAAGATCACTGCACAAAACCGCCGACACACACCGCCACTCCCCATCACCTCTGTATAGCTAGAGCAAAAGCATCTTTGAATTTTGGCTCCAAGACCCCCCACTGGACTATTAAACAGGCCAAAGGGGAGCCTTGGTGTTTCTAGCATGTAAGGGGCTTTGCTATTAACTGCTAAAGTTGGTGTGAAATCACAGATTTTGACTCTTGACCACGGGTTCAATGCTGAATTCCAACTCGAAACCATATTCGAATCAGAATTCCAATTCTATCCACAATCACGGCCAATCCGGAAGTGGGTGGAGTCGTGATCATGATCACTCGAATGCCTGATCGGGGGTATGCGAGCAACATCACAGATAAGTTAATTGGCTTTCCCGTAAATTAACCTTGGACTACGATACATATATAGACATATGACTATGGCAGGGATTAGCTCCTCCGGGGGACAGTTAACTGGCAAGACAAAATACTCTGTACAGCACTGCGGAAGATGATGGTGCTATATAACTACTAAATAATAATACTTGAAAGGTACTAACATTTTTAAATTGTGCCACAGAAAATGAAAGGAGAAACTAAAACTAGAGGCATATAGTAATGCCCGTTGGGCCTCAGATCAGAATGACAGGAAAAGTACAACACAATATTGTTTCTGCCTGACTGAAAATGGCCCCCTGATTTCTTAGAAGTCAAAGAAACAACGATTCCACTTTCTTTCTGTGAAGCTGAATACATACCGTTAGCCACTACCACACAGCAAAGTCTATAACTTACACAGTTGCTTAAAGAATTGGACAGTGAATGTCAATATGAGCCAGTAAAGATTCTGGAAGACAATCTGAGTGCAATAGTTCTCACAAAGTACCCAGTTTGCCATCAGAGGTGCAAACATATTGACATTAAATTCCATTTCCTTAGATCTGTTCTAAGTGAGGGCAAGGTAAATGGGGGCAGTCCCGAAGGGGCAGGTTCTCCGGTTGTAGAGAAACTGCTCAAGACTTGAGGATTACCAACAACAGTTGACCATTATTGCCGGACATTTCATTGAAAAAGGATACCCTCCTGATGTAGTAGAGGCACAATGAAATTTAGCGGCCCAAACAGATAGGAACTCCACTTTTCTGAGAACAACCAGACCCACACAATCTATGGACTTCAGTTTTATGACCAGTTTTAATATACAATATAAACAAATAGAGACCATATTTAACTTCTTTAGCCTTTTGGACGTTGCCACTACATCAAAAAAGCTGCTGCCGCTGTGCTGCGCACTCCCGTGTGTGATCGCACGTGCCCATGTGTGCTCCCGTGCCTCTGCCCATTAGCCCGGTGAACAATGAATGGGAACATAGTTCCCATTCATTGATCTAAGTCCCTGGCAGAAAGAACGACGACTTATTTGATAAGCCGTGATCTTTCTGAAGAAGAAAAAAAAGTTTCCCCCCCCTCCTTATACTTCCTGAAGCGAGAGCGTTCACTTCCAGGATTAAAAAAAATGTTGACTGTGGTCATCTTTCGGCCAAATAGTAAAAACTACATCCACATACATTTTTTTTATTAAGTAAATACACATTATTACAATTAAAAATAACTGTTTACCCCTCACACCAAAAATTACCCATATACATTTTTTTATGAAAAAAAAATTACAATTAAAAACAAAACAAAACATAAATCGTTACCTAAGGGTCTGGACTTTTTTAATATGCATGTGAAGAGTGTGTATTACTAATATTTTTTAAATTGTAAGCTTGTAAATAGTGATGGACGCAAAACTGAAAAAATGCACCTTTAACTCCAAATAAAATATTAGCGCCATACATTGCGATAGGGGCATAATTTTAATGATGTAATAACCGGGACAAATGGGCAAATAAAATACATAGGTTTTAATTATGGTAGCATGTATTATTTTAAAGCTAGAATGGCCAAAAACTAAGAAATAATGATTTTGTTTCCATTTTTTCTTAATATTCCCGTTTAAAATGCATTTAGAATAAAATAGCTCTTAACAAAGTGTACCACCCAAAGAAAGCCTAATTGGTGGAGGAAAAAACAAGATATAGATCAATTCATTGTGATAAGTAGTGATAAAGTTATTGGTGAATGAATGGGAGGTGAAAATTGCTCGGATGCATAAGGTGAAAAACGACTAAAGGCTGAAGTGGTTAAAAGACATTGGAAAATTTTGCAGCAGAACTCAGTCCTTAAAGAGGAACTGTAACATCAAACTGTCCCCTGGGGGGTACTGACCTCGGGTGGGGGAAGCCTCAGGATCCTAATGAGGCTTCCCACGCCGTCCTCCATCCCTCGGGGGTCTCGCCGCAGCCCTCCGTACAGCGGCGACGTAAATATTTACCTTCCCGGCTCCTGCGCAGGCGCTCTGGTGGCTGTCGGCTCCGAAGTAGGCGGAAATACCCGATCGTCGTCGGGTCTGCTTTACTGCGCAGGCGCAAGTCTCCGGCACCTGCGCAGTAGAGCGGACCCGACGGAGATCGGGTATTTCCGTCTAGTTCCGAGCCGAAAGCAGCCACAGCGCCCCCGCTGGAGCCAGCAAAGGTAAATATTGAAATTACAGTCGGGTCTGTCGCCGGATGTTCAGAAAAAACAAGATATAGATCAATTCATTGTGATAAGTAGTGATAAAGTTATTGGTGAATGAATGGAAGGTGAAAATTGCTCGGATGCATAAGGTGAAAAACGACTAAAGGCTGAAGTGGTTAAAAGACATTGGAAAATTTTGCAGCAGAACTCAGTCCTTAAAGAGGAACTGTAACATCAAACTGTCCCCTGGGGGGTACTCACCTCGGGTGGGGGAAGCCTCAGGATCCTAATGAGGCTTCCCACGCCGTCCTCCATCCCTCGGGGGTCTCGCCGCAGCCCTCCGTACAGCGGCAACGTAAATATTTACCTTCCCGGCTCCTGCGCAGGCGCTCTGGTGGCTGTCGGCTCCGAAGTAGGCGGAAATACCCGATCGTCGTCGGGTCTGCTTTACTGCGCAGGCGCAAGTCTCCGGCACCTGCGCAGTAGAGCGGACCTAACGGAGATTGGGTATTTCCGTCTAGTTCCGAGCCGAAAGCAGCCACAGCGCCCCCGCTGGAGCCTGCAAAGGTAAATATTGAAATTACAGTCGGGTCTGTCGCCGGCTGTTCAGAGGGCTGCAGCGAGACCCCCGTGGGACAGAGGACGGCGTGGGAAGCCTCATTAGGATCCGGAGGCTTCCCCCACCCGAGTTGAGTACCCCCCAGGGGATCTTTTTGATGTTACAGAGTCTCTTTAAAAACCACCTACCAGCCAGACCACAATTTTTATATAGAAAGGCTCAAGATTTAAAAAAAATCCCCTCCCTTCTAGCTGCGTGGACTCTCCATGCCTGTCCACAAATCCATGGCAGACTGCAGGGCTCTACCTATGTTGTTCATGTAGAGCTTGTTGTGACGTGAGGGTCTTACTGTTAAAACAAATGTAGTTAGATTTAATTCAAATGGAAGGGAGTTAAAGATTAGAGAGTTTATTACCTGCAACACCAAGTATGCAGTATACAGTGGGATGTGAAAGTTTGGGCAACCTTATTAATCGTCATGATTTTCCTGTATAAATTGTTGGTTGTTACTTGTTACGATAAAAAAAAGTCAGTTAAATATATCATATACTGTAGGAGACACACACACAGTGATATTTGAGAAGTGAAATGAAGTTTATTGGATTTACAGAAAGTGTGTAATAATTGTTTAAACAAAATTAGGCAGATGCATACATTTGGGCACCACAAAAAATAAATGAAATCAATATTTAGTAGATCCTCCTTTTGCAGAAATTACAGCCTCTAAACGCTTCCTGTCCAATAAAAGTCTGGATTTTGGTTGAAGGTATTTTGGACCATTCCTCTTTACAAAATATCTCTAGTTCATTCAGGTTTGATGGCTTCTGAGCATGGACAGCTCTCATTAACTCACACCACAGATTTTCAATTATATTCAGGTCTGGGGACTGAGATGGCCATTCCAGAAGGTTGCATTTTTCCTCTGCATGAATGCCTTAGTTGATTTTAAGCAGTGTTTAGGGTCGTTGTCTTGTTGAAAGATCCAACCCTGGCACAGCTTCAGCTTTGTCCCTGATTCCTGGACATTGGTCTCCAGAATCTGCTGATACTGAGTGGAATCCATGCATCCCTCAACTTTAACAACATTCCCAGTCCCTACACTGGCCACACAGCCCCACAGCATGATGGTACCACCACCACCATATTTCTGTGTTGTTTTTCCTCCATGCATAATTATGTCCCTTGTTATACCCAAATAACTCCATTTTAGTTCCATCAGTCCACAGCATCTTATTCCAGAATGAAGCTGGCTTGTTCAAATGTGCTTTAGCATATCTCAAGCGGCTCTGTTTGTGCTGTGGGCAGAGAAAAGTCTTCCTCTGCATCGCTCTCGCATACAGAATCTCCTTGCGTAAAGTGTGCCGAATGGTTGAACGATGCACAGTGACTCCATCTGCAGCAAGATGAAGTTGTAGGTCTTTGGTGCTTGTCTGTGGGCTGACTCTGACTGTTCTCACCATTTGTCGCTTCTGTTTATCCGAGATTTTTCTTGGTCTGCCACTTCGAGCCTTAACTTGAACTGAGCCTGTGGTCTTCCATTTCCTCAATATGTTCCTAACTGTGGAAACAGACAGCTGAAATCTCTGAGACAGCTTTCTGTATTCATCCCCTAAACCATGATAGTGAACAATCTTTGTCTTCAGGTCATTTGAGAATTGTTTTGAGACCCCCATGTTGCTACTCTTCAGAGAAAATTAAAAGAGGAGGGAACCTTACAATTGACCCCCCCCCCTTTAAATATTCTTTATCATAATTGGATTCACCTGTGTATGTAGGTCATGGGTCACTGAGCTTACCAAGCCAATTTGAGTTCCAATAAGTAGTTCTAAAGGTTTTGGAATCAATAAAATGACAACAGTGCCCAAATTTATGTACCTGGCTAATTTTATTTAAACAATCATTGCACACTTTCTGTATATCCAATAAACTTCATTTCACTTCTCAAATATCACTGTGTGTGTCTCCTATATGATATATTTTACTGACATTTTTTATCTTTTTATCGTAACAACCAACAATTTATACAGGAAAATCATGACGATTAACAAGGTTGCCCAAACTTTTGCATCCCACTGAACTTACTATGGTGTGGTTGCGACTTTCAATATTTGGGCAGGACGACCAGACAGTTTCATAAGAGGCGGGGAGAGCACATTTATAATATAAGTAAATGTTATGTTCAACACAGTGTCTCTAAGCACTTCCTCCATAAACATGCGTCTAGCCATGAGGCCTGAAAACTTGTGGGGTTCAGAAGGTTGTGCGGCGGTGGAGGTGGTGTCATAGGACTATGGAAGTCTCTTGCCTTGAGACCCAGTGGATTCATAAGATGGGCACCCTGGACCTGCTGGGTCTCAGCATCGATATAGATCTGAATTTCTTAATTATTAATAGTCAACCAGATCTCTCTGCTGAGAGATCTGGTTGCTGCGATCTTTTTGTATGAGTGGATGGCTTTGCCACTGGGTCTGGTGAGGAAGGGATGAGGTTACAACTTGTTTTAATGTTCCTTGAGGGCACACTGCAGCTATTAATGGAGCTGCCATGTACCTGAGCAGTTTTCAGCCCCTGGTCCGGGGCAGCTTCATTGAGAGCATCATACAGAATTGCCACACGGCATTGATCATAGTACAACATTATAGTTTACTATTTAACTTATTAGGTTCTCACAGGTTATCTACTGTATTTATTTAATTTCATTATATTAGTTTATGTGATATGTGAGGGCATAAGGAAAGGCAATTGCTCTATGTAATGCTTATTTATGCTAAAATGTAATTGGTTTCTTGTAATAAATTACCTCTGTAACTTAGTTGTGGTATAAAATAATTGGTTGCCTGTAATGAGTTGGATTGTAACGGAGCATGCAAGCCACTGCAGAGTTGGAGGTTATAGTAGTATGCATTCAGCGTGTCTTGAGCAGTGGGCGTATGCACGCACGGATGCACGCATGCAAGGAATTGGGCTCTATAACATGAATGCCCATGCATTTTCTGTATGTAAACATTACACTCCACTAGCTCCGTAGCCCCTGAGGAGTTGCTTAGTAATGAAACGCGTTGGAGGAGCTATCAAGAGTTGCTACATATGCGCTTGTGTCATCGGATGCGGTGATCACATTGCACGTGGTTTTTACAGAGTTAGCTTGTTGGTAGGGATTTTCATACCTGGTGTGGATGCTGCATACATGCTGACCAGTGCCATTGCAAACATGCTCAGCAGGAGCTTGCAGACTCTGCTGTTTCACTTGGTTTGTTTTAAAACTTTTAAAGATTTTTATCTGATTGGACAAATAAAAGAGGCATTACGCTTTTACGCTATGTTAGCCTTCTTTTTTGCTCGGAGGTTCCATGGAGGCACTGTGGCCCCATAACTTGCCAAGGTCCTGCAGAGAAGATTACCAAAGAGGCGTAGGGGTGGCCAAAATCCAAGAGGTGATAGTCGGGCCCAGTAGGCCACAGGATCTAGTGAGTTGTTAAACACAAGGTGGGTCTTCCAGTGTCTTCCAGCATACATTGCATCAACAAGTATTATATCACGTAAACAGTATGATTGATGGGATGTCATGTCAACTTCAGATGCCTAAAACCAAATCTCTTTATGATAACAATCTTTCATCTGCATGCCAATTACAGAACTATCATTATATGTACAGTATTCCATGGATCTGGATACAAACCCTTTTTTTTACAGTGTGGAGGACTGTTTTCTTTAACTGGCCAGTTCAAATGGTTCATTATCCCATAACATATTGATTGGAGTGTGCAATACCGTCATCTAATGGTGTTATTTGTCCTTTAGTATGTGCTAAACCCTTGGTTTTAAAGGGGGGGTTCACGGAGAAATAAAAATACTAATCCACTTACCTGGAGCTTCCTCCAGCCATGGCAGGCAGGACGTGCCCTCGACGCCGCTCCGGAGGCTCTCGGTCTTCTCCGGTGGCTCACCCGACCTGGCCAGGCCGGCTTCTAGGTCGGGCTCTTGTGCGCTCCACGCAGTCGCGCTGATGTCATCGGACGCCCTCCAGGCTGTACTTTCTGCGCCTGCACAGTACAGTCCGTAGGACGTCCGATGACGTCAGCGCAAGCGCGTGAGATGCACGTTGAAGCTCAAGGTGAAGCCCAACCAGAAAGCCGGCCTGGCCAGGTCGGGTGAGCCACCGGAATGGCCCGGGAGCCTCCGGACCGGCATCGAGGGCATGTCCTGCCTGCCACGGGCTGGAGGAAGCCCCAGGTAAATGGATTAGTATTTTTTTTTTAAACTCCGTGGATCTTCCCTTTAAAGGATACCCGAGGTGACATGTGACATGATGAGATAGACGTGTATGTACAGTGCCTAGCACACAACAATGCTGTGTTCCTTTTTTTCTTTCTCTGCCTGAAAGAGTTAAATATCAGGTATGTAAGAAGCTGACTCAGTCCTGACTTCCTGACAGGAAGTGACTACAGTGTGACCCCCACTGATAAGAAATGACCCTTTTTATCTCTTTCTTGCTCTCAGAAGACATTTTCTGCTAGGAACGTGTTTTATAGTTGGAATTTCTAATCAGTGAGGGTCACACTGTAGTCGCTTCCTGTCTGAGTCAGGACTGAGTCAGCCACTTACATACCTGATGTTTAACTCTTTCAGACAGAAAAAGAAAAAAAGGAACACATCATAGTTATTTGTGTGCTAGGCACTGTCTATCTCATCATGTCACATGTCACCTCGTGTATCCTTTAAAGAGACACTGAAGCGAAAAAAAATTATGATATTATGATTTGTATGTGTACTACAGCTCAGAAATAAAACATTAAGATCAGATACATCAGTCTAATTGTTTCCAGTACAGGAAGAGTTGAGAAACTCCAGTTGTTATCTCTATGCAAACAAGCCATTACGCTCTCTGACTAAGTTAGTCGTGGAGAGGGCTGTTATCTGACTTTTATTATCTCAACTGTAAATGACCTGTTTACTTTTTCTCTGCTGGTCATTACTTCACAGACTGCTCTGAGGGCCCTTTTCCACCAGTGCGTTTGCGCTGGCTGAATCGAAAAGTCGCAAACCGCTAGCGATTTTACAATCGCTACGGTTTGCTTTTTAACATAGGAATCGCGGTAGGTCATTTCCACTACCGCGATTCGTTTTTTTCAGGAACGCGAACGCGCGGCGGAGCGATATTTGCCGCGATTTTGCTATGCAGTGCATAGCATAGCAAAATCGCGGCCGCAAACGTCGGGAAATCGCCGGTAATTACGATTCAGCAATCGCTAGCGTTCAGCGTGAACGCTAGCGACTGCTAGTGGAAAAGGGCCCTGAAAGACTCATTTTGAATGCTGAGTGTTGTGTAATCTGCACATATTATAAAATGATGCAATGTTAGGAAAAACACTATATACCTGAAAATAAAAGTATGAGAATATTTTCTTTGCTGCTAATCTTCTAGTAATTATCCATAGTACACAACCAATTCACTATATCATATATATTTTTTCGCTTCAGTGTCTCTTTAAGTAACAAATACAATTTTAGGTAATTTTGTAATAAATAAAGTTGAAATATATTTACGATTATACTTTTCTTCCTTTTTTTTCAAATGTCTTAACATCTTACTACTTACTACCTGTATTGTGTTGTCACCCCATCATTATTATCTGTAACCATCTTTATTGTCCAGCGCTGCGTAATATGATGGTGCTATATAAATTCAATAAATAATAATAATAATTGCAACTAAATTAACCATTTATCAGATCATCAAGAAGTTCAATCAGAGAGGATCATGTGTTGTGAAGAAGGCTTCAGGGTCCACAAGAAAGTCCAGCAAGTGCCAAAACCGTTCCTAAAGATGATTCAGCTGTGTGACCAGGGTACCACCAGTGCAGAGCTTTTGAGGGAAATGGCAGCAGGCAGGTGGGGTGCATCTTCACGCACAGTGAGTCAAAGACATTTGGAGGATGGCCTGGTGACAAGAAGGGCAGCAAAGAAGCAACTTCTCTACCAAAAAATCCTAAGGGACAGGCTGATATTCTGCAAAAAAAGACTACAGGGATTGAACTGCTAAGGAGTGGGGTAAAGCTTAATACGGACATGGACTGTGTAAGCTGTATACTCCTGTCTGATGCCTGATGAAGCGGGGTCACGCCTGCAAAATGCGTTGCAAATTTACTTTGTTTAAACGTCACTACATTTATTGCATGCAGGGGCAAAAGGGGGTGCAGAGGTAGCGACCGTATCGGGGGCCCTTGGGCCGGAGGGACCCCGAAGGGCCCTCCCTCATCTACAGTATTAGCTTTCTGTTGGTCCTGTGCTCATAATAATCACTTCTATAGATACTTTGAATAAAGGTAACCCTTAGCAAACTGTTCCCCATCCCCTTCTTGCACCTCTGACACTGTAGTTGCCATTGGCAGATTTTGGCGCACCGTATCAATTGCTATGTATAGAGTGCTTGGAGGCCCTATTGTAAAACATGCATTTACAATCGCTACGGTTTGCTTTTTAACATAGGAATCGCGGTAGGTCATTTCCACTACCGTGATTCGTTTTTTTCAGGAACGCGAACACGCGGCGGAGCGATATTTGCCGCGATTTTGCTATGCAGTGCATAGCATAGCAAAATCGCGGCCGCAAACGTCGGGAAATCGCCGGTAATTACGATTCAGCAATCGCTAGTGTTCAGCGTGAACGCTAGCGACTGCTAGTGGAAAAGGGCCCTGAAAGACTCATTATGAATGCTGAGTGTTGTGTAATCTGCACATATTATAAAATGATGCAATGTTAGGAAAAACACTATATACCTGAAAATAAAAGTATGAGAATATTTTCTTTGCTGCTAATCTTCTAGTAATTATCCATAGTACACAACCAATTCACTATATCATATATATTTTTTCGCTTCAGTGTCTCTTTAAGTAACAAATACAATTTTAGGTAATTTTGTAATAAATAAAGTTGAAATATATTTACGATTATACTTTTCTTCCTTTTTTTTCAAATGTCTTAACATCTTACTACTTACTACCTGTATTGTGTTGTCACCCCATCATTATTATCTGTAACCATCTTTATTGTCCAGCGCTGCGTAATATGATGGTGCTATATAAATTCAATAAATAATAATAATAATTGCAACTAAATTAACCATTTATCAGATCATCAAGAAGTTCAATCAGAGAGGATCATGTGTTGTGAAGAAGGCTTCAGGGTCCACAAGAAAGTCCAGCAAGTGCCAAAACCGTTCCTAAAGATGATTCAGCTGTGTGACCAGGGTACCACCAGTGCAGAGCTTTTGAGGGAAATGGCAGCAGGCAGGTGGGGTGCATCTTCACGCACAGTGAGTCAAAGACATTTGGAGGATGGCCTGGTGACAAGAAGGGCAGCAAAGAAGCAACTTCTCTACCAAAAAATCCTAAGGGACAGGCTGATATTCTGCAAAAAAAGACTACAGGGATTGAACTGCTAAGGAGTGGGGTAAAGCTTAATACGGACATGGACTGTGTAAGCTGTATACTCCTGTCTGATGCCTGATGAAGCGGGGTCACGCCTGCAAAATGCGTTGCAAATTTACTTTGTTTAAACGTCACTACATTTATTGCATGCAGGGGCAAAAGGGGGTGCAGAGGTAGCGACCGTATCGGGGGCCCTTGGGCCGGAGGGACCCCGAAGGGCCCTCCCTCATCTACAGTATTAGCTTTCTGTTGGTCCTGTGCTCATAATAATCACTTCTATAGATACTTTGAATAAAGGTAACCCTTAGCAAACTGTTCCCCATCCCCTTCTTGCACCTCTGACACTGTAGTTGCCATTGGCAGATTTTGGCGCACCGTATCAATTGCTATGTATAGAGTGCTTGGAGGCCCTATTGTAAAACATGCATCGGGACTCACAGCTCCTTAGCTATGCCACTGATTGCAAGTCCTTTAGAGTAGGTAAGTCCACCACTACCTCTCCTATTTTTAAAACTTTTAGCTGATTTTACTCTGCTGGCGCCTCTGTTCTTTATCTTGTTCAAGTCCACCCCCGGTGGAGGGATAAGAAAAAGACACCGAGAGCCCAATATGGTGTAGTATGCTCAGGACAATAGTGGATAATGTAATGTGAGAAGGTTACATTATCGGTGGAGGGATGTTTTACCCCACCTTCTTCTTCCGATCTACAGAAAGCGACTTCTTAATCCTGAGTGGGCACAGGTCTAATCGTCCCACCTGCCTTTACATTGGTTGCTTTAGTGGTAACTAACGTTTGTGAGTATAACGTTACATGCTTAATTTATTACCTCCTTACTACACTATACTATACTATATTGGGCTCTCAGTGTCCCTCATTTTCTTTTTTTGCATTCAAAACAGGTACAGTAAAGGAAGGTGTTAGCTTCAGCAAAAATAATATGTGCACACATTATTCCCTGCTACACTCTTCCACGGCGATGACGTACCCTCACGGAAGAGGCCTAACCGCAACACCACTGTGAACCTTGCCTAAATTGTTAGCTTACACTTGACGAGAGCTTTTTGGAACCACAAATAAGTTTTGCAACAGTTTACAATACTATTTTTTTTTTATTTTTTTTTTACAAAACTTTTGACAATAAGCAAATTATTCTGCCTAACATTAATTCTAAGGTAGGCCAATAAGCTGCCTAGCTTTGTCATGATATATCATTTGCTTTAATCCTTTCATAGTACAGGATGTTATAACAGCATGGGAACCAGAAATGTTTTTGTTAATTATACATTTGTAGTGAATGTACAGAGTGCAGAGAGTTTGGAAACAGGTGAGCGGAAAGAAAGAAGTCGGTCAGTCAAGTGGATCTAATCTACAGTTTTATTTTTGGTTGCAGTGATTTGATGTTTAATTGGCACATTGTCTACTCACTAACCGGTCTACATCTGACACCATTAGCACTGGCCTTGCTTGACATCTCAGTGATGAGGGTGAATTTGTCCTGTGATTTGGTGTATCGAAGCTTCACTGAGAGAGTGGAATGCATCTCGCTTGTAATGTTGACGGTCAGCTTATGTTATACGGCAGGAAATTAACGAAGGGTTCGTATTTCAGGCTGTAAAGGACTGCTATGTTTTTTATATGCAAGAGTACTACAATCACATAGCTAATAAAGACTTTCTGTAGCTCTCAGTTTATTGTTTGCCATCAAGATATTTGCACAGAGGAAATAGAACAACAGCAGGGTTATTCCAGGCTACTGTATTTGCTGATACTGCTACCACAGGAAAACGGAGCGGACGGTGAGGACAGCAAGGGAGCCAACCGATCACATAGGGCTGGAGGAAGCCCCAGGCTAGTATAAATAATCTAGTGTGTACCGTCTCAGGTTCACTTTAACCACTTCACCCCAAGGCGGTTTTTACCCTAACGGACAAGAGCGATTTTCACCTTTCAGTGCTCATCCCTTTCATTTGCCAATAGCTTAATCACTACTAATCACAATGGAATGATCTATATCTTGTTTTTTTTCACCGCCAATTGGGCTTTTTGGGGTTGATATTTGTTTTCAGTAATTACTTTATTTTCTATGCATTTTAAAGGGGAAAACAAGGAAAAAATGAAAAAATACACAATTACTCCAATTTAATCCCCTATATGTTTAATACAAACACTGCTACTATACATAAAACCCACACAATTTATCTGCCTATTTGTCCTGGTTGTAACAAGATTTTAATTATGTCCCTAGTACAAAGTATGGTGACAATATAGTATTTGGAAATAAAGGTGTATTTTTTTTGGGGGGGGTGGGTTCACTATTTTCACGTGCACATGCGGGAGCGCGCACAGCAGCAGCAGCAGCAGCAGTGCATGACGTTTTAAAACGTCCTGGAGCCATTAAGAGGCTCCAGCAGGACGTTTTAATACGTCTGCATGTCACTAAGTGGTTAATGTGTGTCATTAATATCATTATTATTATTGTGATTGTGCTTATTATTGGTTTATATTGTTATCGATAATAATTATTTGGTGTTGTTTGTTATTTCTCATTTTATTAATAAATTCATATTTACCTTTTCCACTTTTTTTTTTTTAAACAGAGAGACCAAGACGCTGCTGCCAGCAGTCTGTCCTTCCCTCATGCCACAAAGTACTGATGAGAAAACAGACATGGAACAGCATATGTGAGTCTGTCCTGCTCATATGAGAAGTGTGAATGTGTGATCACACTACTCACGAGTCACTTGACTTGCAGAGCGCCACCACCACCTAGCTTCTCTATTTACTACTACTGATGGCCGAACATCAAGATTTTGGGCTCGCGAACGTCACCATGAACGTTCACGGAGCAATAGCGAACTGGTGATCCCCATTGACTTTAATGGCAAAGGGAGCCTCTCTGATTGGCTATTTGCAATTGGCACTGTTATTGGCCCCAGGAAGCGGGCTTAGACCTGTGAAACGCGTTGCCTATGCTAAATAAATATTTCTTTGTCTATACAAAGATGTCATTGAGGTAAGCCACCTCATTCTTGCGATTTTTCTTGGTTTTAATCCAATTTTATTCACACTGGGGAGCCTCTTTACCCAAATTGTGCTCTACACTATGCCTTCAAGCCTTCTCCTTCCCATCCTCACAGTTATCATGAGAGCAGAAAGGTCCCCTGTGGCGCTGCACCTCTATTGCTCAAGTACAGCAGTTGCAGAGAAGGAGCAGACTCTGCTATTCGCTGCCACCTCCATCCTGCTGAGCTTCTACATAGTATCCTGGCAGCTGCAGCAGCAGCAACTCCACAATGTATGGATGAAATGCAAACCTTGATCACCAGGTGGCGCTTAAGGCACATTCCTCTGTGGTCCACATTAGAAATGGCCTGCTCTGATAGTTTTGCTTCAAAGCTGTAGTTTAAAGTGACACTTAAGTCAAATAAAAAAAATGAGTTTTACTCACCTGGGGCTTCCCTCAGCCCCCTGCAGCTGTCCGGTGCCCTCGCAGCATCGCTTCGATCCTCCTGTCCCCGCTGGCGGCTCCTTCCGGTTTCGGTGACAGCCGCCGACAGGCTGGGAACGCAAGTGATTTTTCGCGTTCGCTGTCGCCGAAACCGGAAGGAGCCGCCAGCGGGGACAGGAGGATCGTAGCGATGCTGCGAGGGCACCGGACAGCTGCAGGGGGCTGAGGGAAGCCCCAGGTGAGTAAAACTCATTTTTTTTATTTGACTTAAGTATCCCTTTAAGCAAAGAAAATATATGACCACTTGGCCAAATAACAGTTACAAATGAATGTTTTCCTGTTGTAAGGTTTCATCATTGATCCAAATGACATATTTATTTCAAATGAGGCAAATGAATACTGAGACAGCATATTTCACTTTCTTCACTTACTAGTCTAGAGTCTAAATTAACTGAGAAATATTATGCTGTTGTTAAGTGTTCAAGTTAAGTGGCATGAAACTCAATTATTTTTTTGCTTTAAAGTGGACCTGAACTCAGAAAGTCCTCTCTGCTCTAAAAGATACGCAACAGCATAATAACCCTTACAAGAAAAACATTTCTTTGTTCCAGCTGATACAAATCCTAAACTAAGGCCCAGTGCACACCGAGCGGTTTTTGGAGCGATCCGCCGGCCGCATCCGCCTCTAAAAACGCTTGTCTAATGTATTGCAATGGGATGGTGCACACCGGCGGTTTGCGTTTTTAGCCAAGCCGCAAACCCGCCTCCTACTGCGCATTTGGGGTTTTCGGAAGCGTTTCGTCCTTAATGTAAAGTATAGGAAAACCGCAAACCGCTCTGAAAAACGCTAGTTCAGAGCGGTTTGCCAGGCATTTTTGTTACAGTAGCTGTTCTGTAACAGCTTTTACTGTAACAATATGTGTAATCTGCTACACAAAAACGCACGCAAAACCGCTAGGTATGTTTAGAAAACCTCTCTAAACATACCTAGAATCGCTCTGAAATCAGCTCCCAAAACCGCTAGCGTATTGCAGATCTGCTAGCGGTTTTGGTGTGCACTGGGCCTAAATCTGCACTGTTTTTACTTCCTGATTAATGGAAGCAGACATAAGGTGCCCATACACTCGTTAGATTGGCAACAGATAGATAAGAAATGCATCTGATGATCTATCTGATGCGTTTTTAGAACATTTTTTACCAGGATAGAATTCCAATAGATTTCAGTTTGAAATCTATTGAAATTCGATCTGATGGCCGTCCGATCCGATTCTAGCACACAGATTGAGAGCTATGGACGCAATCTGCGTAGAATTGGCGGAGTTTGAGCGTCACGACGCAGTAGGGAGCCTGTGAGGTTACGAAAATACACTTTTACTCCAACCCAGGGGTAGATTTGCCACCATCTCTGTTTTCTATCAGCCCAGAGAAAACTGCTAACTGGCTATAGACCTGTGAAACAAACGACCGGTTAAAACTGTGCAATTCCTATCTATCTATCAAAACAGTAGCGTCCCTTCGGAAGTTTAGGTCTCGTCTGTGTATACTGAATAGAAGGTTTTACTGAGAGGTAAAGACCTTTTAAAAAGCCTTTATTTGTTACAATATAAATAATTAATATATACAGACAATCGTGAACAATTAAACGATGAGAGACAGTGATAACACAGTACATAAAAGAAAAAGGGATAAAAAGAACGAATACTTATGATTCTGTGGAAAGTCCGTTCGGGAAAAGACAAAGTTCCTTTGTTGCAGTTAGTTCGCAATATGGCCGAACCACATGGCCGTTGCTCCGCCTGCAAGATGGCCACTGCTATTTCCCCAAGCAGTGGCAGTCTTTTCGGTATGATGGAAAGTGGGGGAATTGGCTGGGGGTCCTCATGCAATCAGTTTTGAGCACTGACATTTCTGGGCGGAGTCTCAAGCTCAGCCCAGGGGCGTGTCAGGCAGTGAGTTCTCAGGGGAGGAACTTCCAACCATCCACAAAATATGTCCAATTTCATACCCCGCCGGGGTTTTGTCGCACATGCAAACCGATTCCATATTCAGATTGGGCTGAGAATACACGTTCATAGGACATCAAACTTGCAATATTTGGGGCGCACGGGGACCCCATTATTCATATCTCAGCCCCTGCTCGGGTTACCTGGCTATGTCTAGTATCACCATATTCTACAGAATTAGGGAAACAAAATTATGTAATTTTCATATTCCTCCCATGGATGGTATTTGCAAAATGTGACAAAGTTATCAACACCATGCATTCCATACTCAGTCTAGTCGGTGCCGTCAAGACTGGGAGGAATGTAGGTGTCAATAGACCTCATGCTGTGCTAGCTTCCCCTGTTGAATAGACTCTGTTGGTATTTCAGCTCTGCCCAATTAGCACATTAGTGTCACCAGAGCTTTTCCGGGAGCCTTAACAGGATTTCTTGCTAAACCAGGTTGCTTTAGCCATATGCTAACGCAGGCCCATTCAGCCCTCATGGCAAAAGGGGGGGGAAGGCAGGAAGGAAAAACTTCTATTTTAAAAATAAAGAATGTCAGTTTTCCGATCACGGTTGCGATCGGACAATCGGCCGCGAATCCTCGGACGACTGGGCGTCGCCCGGCGTCACACCTCCCCCTTCCCGAGCTCTGCTCAGGGAGGTGTCAACAGGACGCCTTCCGTAGCAGCTATTGGCGCTGTTGGGTCGGGTTCCCCCTGACACCGCGACAGCCCATCAGCGTTTTGGTGTCGGCTGCCTGCTTTGTGTTGGATCGTAAAGTCGTACTGCTGCAATGACAGGCTCCACCGTAGGAGCTTGCCGTTGGTTCCAGCAGTACGGTTTAGCCAACTCAGGGGATTGTGATCAGTGACGATCGTGAAGGAGCGGCCGTACAGATACGACTGCAGTTTCTGTAGGGCCCACACGATCGCCAGGCACTCCTTTTCAGTTGTGGAGTAGGCTACCTCTCGGGGCAGGAGCTTCCGGCTCAGGTAGAGGATAGGGTGTTCATCCCCCCTTCCATCCACCTGGCTGAGGACTGCGCCGAGACCGTAGTCAGAGGCATCGGTTTGCACCACAAACCGACGACTGAAGTCTGGGGCCTGAAGCACAGGGGCGCTTGCGAGGGCCTGCTTCAAGGCCTGGAAGGCATTCTCGCAAGCGGGGGTCCAGCTAACAACCTTGGGGTGCTTCTTGCTAGTGGCATCGGTCAGGGGCTTCGCCAGTGTACTATAGGCGGGAACAAATTTCCTATAGTAGCCGGCGGTCCCCAGGAACGCCTGGACCTGCTTTTTCGTGATAGGTCGAGGCCATGCCAGGATGGCGTCCACCTTTCCCGTGTCAGGTTTCAGGGTGTTACCCCCCACCCGGTGACCTAAGTACTGCACCTCGGTCATGCCAATCTGACACTTACTCGGTTTAACCGTCAGATTGGCCATGGCCAGCCTCTCTAGTACCTGGGACAGGTGTTTGAGGTGTTCTTCCCAGGTGGGGCTGAACACCGCAATGTCATCCAGATACGCTACAGCGAACCCTTGCATTCCCTCTAGCAGGTCGTTCACGGCCCGCTGAAACGTGGCGGGGGCGTTCTTCATCCCAAAGGGCATCATCGTGAACTCGAAGAGGCCGAAAGGGGTGATGAAGGCCGACTTTTGCCTCGCGTCAGGTGCAAGTGGTATCTGCCAATACCCCCGGCTCAGATCCATGATTGATAGGTACCTGGCTGATGCCAGTGTATCTAGCAGCTCATCAATGCGAGGCATGGGGTAGGCGTCTGTAGTGGTGATGGCGTTCAGTTTCCTGTAGTCTACGCAGAACCGAGTTGTCTGGTCCTTCTTGGGGACCAGGACAACAGGGGCTGCCCAGGCACTACTGGACTTTTGAACCACCCCTAACTCCAGCATCTCCCTCACCTCCTTCTGCATGTCCGCCTGTACCTCGGGAGAGACACGGTAAGCGGATTGCCTGATGGGGGGATGGGTACCTGTATCTACCCCATGCACCGCCATACTGGTCCGCCCCGGGATACCGGAGAAGGTGTGCTGGTACTGGCCCAGCACCTTCTGTAACTGCTCTTGCTGGGCTGAGGCGAGCTGTGGATTGACGTTTAGGTCGCCGTCCACATCTCGTACGTCAGCCAGCAGGTCTAACAGGGGGTCTGCCTCTCCCTGCTCTAACCGGCTGCACACTGGCAGCGCATACTGGGTCCTGTCATGGTGGGCCTTCAGCATGTTTACATGAAAGCTCTTCTGCTTCCTGCCCCCCATGTTCACTAGATACGTCAGATGGTTTAACCGCTGCACTACAGTAAAAGGCCCCTCCCAGGCTGCTTGCAGCTTGTTCTGCCTCACGGGAAGAAGGGCATATACCTTGTCACCCACATCAAATGACCGCTCTCCAGCAGTGCGGTCGTACCATGCTTTTTGTTTGGCCTGAGCCTGGGCCAGGTTGTTGGTCACTACTGCGGACAGGGACTCCATTTTGTCCCTGAACTTGAGGACGTAATCGACCACGGAGACATCAGTGGGGTCGCCCTTGCCCTCCCATGTCTCCCGCATCAATTGTAAGGGTCCTCGGACATTCCTCCCATACAGGAGTTCAAACGGGGAAAACCCGGTTGACTCCTGCGGCACCTCCCTGTACGCAAACAACAGATGAGGCAGGTATCGTTCCCAGTCCCCACCTTGCGACTCCACAAACGTGGTCAGCATTTGCTTCAGCGTCCCGTTGAACCGTTCACACAGTCCATTGGTCTGCGGGTGGTAGGGACTGGAGACAATGTGCGTCATGTGTATCTTTTTGCACAGGGCCTCCATGAGTTCGGACATAAACTGGGATCCCTGATCGGAGAGCATCTCCGCAGGGAACCCGACTCGGGAGAAAATGTTAAGTAGCGCGTCTGCTACCTTGTCCGCCCTCAGGGAGGAAAGCGCCATGGCCTCAGGATAGCGGGTGGCGTAATCCACCACCGTCAGGATGTACCTTTTGCCACTGCTGCTGGGAGTGGGCAATGGTCCAATTATGTCGACTGCCACTCTGTGAAAGGGCTCACCTATGATTGGCAGTGGACACAAGGGAGCCTTGCGGGGGTTCCCAGCCCGTTTTACCTTTTGGCAAACAGTACATGAGCGGCAATAGTTGGTCACATCGATCCGCATCCTGGGCCAGTAGAAATGACCCTGGATACGGTCAAGTGTCTTGTGGATTCCCAAGTGCCCTGCCAGGGGAATGTCATGTGCGGACTTCAGCACATGCCCCCGGAAGGCACTGGGTACCACAAGCAACTTGGTACCCACACTTGTTTCACCTTCGGTGGGCTGTACAGGCTCGCTGTACAGCTTACCACCTTCCCAATATACCTTGAAGGTATCTTCATTCGTGAGGGGCTCCGAAGCCTGTCTTCTGAGTGCCTCGAGGCTAGGGTCAGTCTGGAGTGCTTGCACAAATGCAGCACTCTCGCTCTCAGCCAGCTGGCCCGTGGCATATGCAGTTAGTGGCTGAAGGCTACCATCCCTGTGGTCAGAGGAGGGGGAGGAGGCCGGAACCTCTTCCACCTGCTCTGAGCCTAGGTTCTGAGCAGCGCGGCTGCGTGTTACAGCCAGTACAGGTACACCTTCAGACTGGCACATACTGGCATTACTCACATCCTGGCTGCATGCATGAATTACAGTGACAGGTACAACAACATTTTCATCACAAACAATCGGTATATCAAACACAGGTACCTGTGACACAGGTACTATTGGACTCGGTACCCCTGGACTGGGCACATTCAACCCACCTCCCCCCTGTTCTTGCCCCTTGGTGCAAAGTACCTTAGTGTGGGCGGAGAGTCCGTCTCCCTCCTGGCAGTCTGAGGGGCTTGGGGCAGGTTCATAATAGGACACAAGCTTGCCCAGGTCGGTCCCCAACAAAACTGGGACCGGCAGTTGGTCCAGGACCCCAACAACCTTCTCTTGAACCCCCACCCCCCAATCGATGGACACCCGAGCCTGGGGAATGCGAGAAAGAGTGCCCCCCACTCCAGTGAGGGTAAGGTATTTGTCAGGGAGGATATTTTCCGTCGGGACCAGGTGCGCACGCACCAGGGTGACATCCGCTCCAGTGTCGCGGAAACCGGTAACAAGCTGGTCGTTCACTGTAACCAGCTGGTGGTTGCTCGTAGCGGAGTGGATCCCTCTCCCACCTGCGAACATGACGTTGTTGGGTGCTCCCGGCTGGGGTGCGCTGGCTGGCGGCAGTTGCCGTGGGCGAGGTGTAGGTGGTGCAGGAGCTGGCGCTGTCTGCCTCCGCTCCGGGCAGTTAAACTTCATGTGTCCGGGCTTGCGGCAAAAGTGACAGGTGATGCCCTCTGTTGCTGCAGGCCTGGACGCAGCAGCTGCGCTGGAGGGCCTCTGGGGCGCACGGCTCACAGAGGTAGGAGAGTCTGCAAAATTGTGGGACTGACCTCCTCTCCAGCTAGATGGGGCAGTCCTGCGGGTCTCCGGCACCCTGGTCGTTGCAAAGGTCTCAGCGAGGTCTGCAGCGACCGTCGCTGACGCCGGTCGGCGCTCCAGCACAAACTGGCGTACATCAGCCGGGCAAATGTTCAGAAACTGCTCCAGGACGATTAAGTCCTCCAGGACACCGTAAGACCCTTTAGTGAGGCCTAGCGTCCACTGGCGGAGTGTGGTGAGCAGACTGCTGACCACATCTTGATAAGAATCAGTAGATTTTTTCTGCCAGGACCTGAACCTTTTCCGGTAGGCTTCTGGCGTCAGCTGGTACTTAGTGATTATAGCCTCCTTTATAGCGGTATAATCATTGTCCTTTTCCACAGGCAGCTCTGAGAAAGCATCAAGCGCTTTGTAGCGCAGCAAGGGTGTCAGATGTCTGGCCCACTGGTCTTGGGACAGACGATACTGACGGCAGGCCTTTTCAAAAGACCTCAAAAACAAGTCAATGTCAGTGTCTTTTTCGATAATAGCAAATTTAAATTTTGCACTTACTGGAGCGGCAGTCCCTTCAGCAGGGAGGCTGGGCGTTGAACTCCGGCTGGCTTGCTGCACTTTCGCCATGTTCAGCTCATGCTGTCGTCTCTCCCGCGCCTCTGCAGATTGGCGTTCCTCTCGCTTTTGCTCCGCCATGTACTGCAGGTACTTGTCCACATCAGTTTCCATCAGCTTTTGCAATGCCTGCTGCATTACTGGATCAACATAACTGGACAGTCCAGTACTGGCCGGTTCCAGGCGAGTACTTTCAGGGGTTCTGGGGTCGGGGATCACACTGACAGCCTCCTGCGTATCTGTTGCCGCATTGCCCGCGGGTTGCTCAACCTCGGTACGCACAGGATCTTCAGTCTCTGGTTCCCCTCGACTTGCGTTAGATGAGCCGGTGTCCTCCACAGTGGACACCTCCAGCGTCCGCAGATTCTGGCTATCCCATCGGTACAAGTCCGTTATCAGGTCCTGCTGTTTCTTGCCGCGGATGTCCATGCCTCTCGCCTCGCACAGACTCTGCAGGTCGGATAGGACCATGACCTTGTAATTCCCGGACATTTCCATGCCAAATAAAAGAAAACTTAGGGGAGGGGTACTGGTTACACAGTCTCTCTGTATATATGAAAAATATATTGCACTCAGTCACTACCAACGAATTAGTTCGTTTCTCGATAGGGCTAATTCGATAGCCCTACCTGAGATACTATCAGCACACACAGATCCCAAACGCTGCCGACCACTGTCACAAGAGCCCCACTGGCCGTGAACACGCAAAACCGTCCGATCCGATTCTAGCACACAGATTGAGAGCTATGGACGCAATCTGCGTAGAATTGGCGGAGTTTGAGCGTCACGACGCAGTAGGGAGCCTGTGAGGTTACGAAAATACACTTTTACTCCAACCCAGGGGTAGATTTGCCACCATCTCTGTTTTCTATCAGCCCAGAGAAAACTGCTAACTGGCTATAGACCTGTGAAACAAACGACCGGTTAAAACTGTGCAATTCCTATCTATCTATCAAAACAGTAGCGTCCCTTCGGAAGTTTAGGTCTCGTCTGTGTATACTGAATAGAAGGTTTTACTGAGAGGTAAAGACCTTTTAAAAAGCCTTTATTTGTTACAATATAAATAATTAATATATACAGACAATCGTGAACAATTAAACGATGAGAGACAGTGATAACACAGTACATAAAAGAAAAAGGGATAAAAAGAACGAATACTTATGATTCTGTGGAAAGTCCGTTCGGGAAAAGACAAAGTTCCTTTGTTGCAGTTAGTTTGCAATATGGCCGAACCACATGGCCGTTGCTCCGCCTGCAAGATGGCCACTGCTATTTCCCCAAGCAGTGGCAGTCTTTTCGGTATGATGGAAAGTGGGGGAATTGGCTGGGGGTCCTCATGCAATCAGTTTTGAGCACTGACATTTCTGGGCGGAGTCTCAAGCTCAGCCCAGGGGCGTGTCAGGCAGTGAGTTCTCAGGGGAGGAACTTCCAACCATCCACAAAATATGTCCAATTTCATACCCCGCCGGGGTTTTGTCGCACATGCAAACCGATTCCATATTCAGATTGGGCTGAGAATACACGTTCATAGGACATCAAACTTGCAATATTTGGGGCGCACGGGGACCCCATTATTCATATCTCAGCCCCTGCTCGGGTTACCTGGCTATGTCTAGTATCACCATATTCTACAGAATTAGGGAAACAAAATTATGTAATTTTCATATTCCTCCCATGGATGGTATTTGCAAAATGTGACAAAGTTATCAACACCATGCATTCCATACTCAGTCTAGTCGGTGCCGTCAAGACTGGGAGGAATGTAGGTGTCAATAGACCTCATGCTGTGCTAGCTTCCCCTGTTGAATAGACTCTGTTGGTATTTCAGCTCTGCCCAATTAGCACATTAGTGTCACCAGAGCTTTTCCGGGAGCCTTAACAGGATTTCTTGCTAAACCAGGTTGCTTTAGCCATATGCTAACGCAGGCCCATTCAGCCCTCATGGCAAAAGGGGGGGGAAGGCAGGAAGGAAAAACTTCTATTTTAAAAATAAAGAATGTCAGTTTTCCGATCACGGTTGCGATCGGACAATCGGCCGCGAATCCTCGGACGACTGGGCGTCGCCCGGCGTCACAGTGCGCTGATAGCGTATCCCTGCGCGGCTAATTAGGACCGGCCAGCGTTCGGCGGCATGCGTGACCCCGGCACGTGGTGTGCTGATAGCGTATGCATGCGGCTAATTAAGACCGGCCAGCGATGTTCGGCGGGGGCAGCAGCGGGCAGCGGTAGATGGAAAAAGAGGATCGGGGAGCCAGGATTGGAGCCAGGAGCGCGGCGGCAGGAGCAGGTAATGTATATAGTGCTTCCCTGCGCACCTCTGCCTCCCGAAATCCGTACCTTCGCCGCATAAGACGCACCCACTTTTCCCCCAACATTTTGGGGAAGAAAAAGTGCGTCTTATACGGCGAAAAATACGGTAATAGAAAACATAAAAACGACTGGTTTAATGTAATTCCTAGGCATGTGTACACTTTACTGCAGCTAACTGCTAAGATTATTGGTTGCAGGATAAATTATTATATTGTCTTGTAATTAAGTAACTACTGAGCAAACAAAATAGAAGGTTCTCTGCTTCCTCCCTGGATACAGCAGAATATTTCCTGCATTTTTTACACAGCTTCCTATTAGGTGGACTCCACCTAATAATTTCAGTACAGTAAAGGCAATCTTATCAATTAGCTTATGAGTGAAGTAGAGGTTTAAATATTAACCCTTACAGTAGCTTCAAAACCATTTACATTTTTCCTATTTATTTTTTTTCCGTGTTTATTGCTTCAGATCATAGATGAAACTTGAGTTTCAACCACTTTAAAGTGCCTCTGTAAATGTGTTAGCGGCAAATCCCACCTTGAGTTAAATATGCTTGTTGTATATCATTTAGACCTGCTACTTTGATGATGGTTGTGACTAAAATAAATAGGTTAGCCATACATATAAAAGTCTGGTTATTCCCTCAACTCATTTGAACTAAGAATGTTTGAGATGAGTTTGAAATATGAATGATTTAGGTTATCATAGAAGAAGCAGGAATAAAAGTTCCACTGAAAGATATATTAATTGTTATACTAATGGGGGCAAAAACTCCTACAATCACACAAAGCTCACGCTCGGCTGCTATTCAGGCCTGGTTATATCTACCCCAAACATGTCATTCTCCATTAACAGATAGAATCCCTGTTAAAGAGGAACTCCAGCCTAAACAAACATACTGTCATTAAGTTACATTAGTTATGTTAATTAAAATAGATAGGTAATATAATCTCTTACCCACCCTGTTTTAAAAGAACAGACACATGTTTGATTTCATGATGGCAGCCATCTTTTTGGTTGAAAGGAGGTGACAGGGAGCATGAGACACAGTTCCAACTGTCCTGTGTCCTGAGCGCCTCTCCCAGTTGCTAGGCAACGTGAATAACAACATAGAAAATCCCATCATGCTCTGCACAGCATCAGGGAAAAAAGCCCAGGCTTTTTTTTCTTTGATGGGTGGAGCTTAGGTAAAAATGCAGCTAAAAATGATGCTTTGGTAAGAAAACAAAGTTCTGATGCTGTGAAACTGTTAAAGAAACACCAAGCCTATTCAGTTCTGCTGAGTAGATTTTTAGTCCGGAGGTTCACACAGCTATACGAGTCCTTCAAACCCGGTGGAACAGACCCTACTCCAAAAATAAACTCTTGCTTAGTTGAGCTACAGGCATGGATGAATGATAACTGGTTGAAACTGAATGCTGACAAAACTGAGGTCCTCTTTGTCCAAAGCCAGTGCTCACTATCAAAACTGCTCTATCCTAAAGCAACACCAATCAGGATTGGGAATTCAGACATAAACAGCTCCAACCTTGTGCGCAGCCTTGGCGTACTAATCGATAGGGATTTGAGTTTCAGAAACCAAATTTCATCTGAAGAACATTGCAAAGATTAAACATCTGATTCCCCCAGAGGATCTTCCAACCCTAGTTCACGCCTTCATCACATCACGGCTGGACTACTGCAATGCCCTTTATGCTGGCCTCCCCCTGGCTACCAGTAGAATGGAGAATACTCTTCAAGATTGGACTGCTGACATTCAAATCCCTGCACAATCTGGGCCCTGGATACATGAAGGACTTGCTGAAGCTGCACCACACCTCTCACAACCTCAGATCAGCAAGTTCTATAAACTTGGTCACTCCCAGAGTGCACCTTAAAAAATCTGGAGATAGAGCCTTCTGTCATGCTGCCCCTACTCTTTGGAACTCCCTGCCACACCCAGTAAAGACAGCACCATCCCTATTCAAATCCAGACTGAAAAGCCACCTGTTTGGCCTGGCATTTCCGGACCTATAAAATTCTTCCTCTGTGCCACGATGGTCTGAGCCATGCTTATGCGCTTTGAGTCCTATGGGAGAAAAGCGCTCTACAAATGTTATTTGTTGTTGTTGTTGTTAAAGTAACTTTGAAAACCGTAACTCATTTCTTAGGGGATATAGAATTTAAAGCATGGACTAAAGCTGATATAACCTATTTAAACTATATATACGTTCGCATAGTGTTCGGTTAAGTTTTTTGTGCAATTAAAAGAAGATAAACATTACTTGTATTAAACTTCATAATTGGGTTAAATCACTTAAAACTACATCTGCATGGTTACCCCGCAACATATACCATTTTCTTAATAATGCAATTCCCATGAATTCCCAAATCTGTATTATATGCATAAACTGTATGTTTTTAAACTTTAATAATAATGAAAGTTGGAATTATTTTTTTTTGACTAAGAATTCAAATTTTAAATGAAATTAAACTAACCTGATCTAGCCCTGTAGCTAGCGGTTAATTAAAGGACACCGGAACGGAGACTACATCCATAACACTACATGCTCCAGCTTGTCCTTATATTTACCTGTCCTCCATTTTGGAAGGAGTCTCCATCTGTCAGACCGCACTGTTTCCCATTCCTCGAAGGAGCAGCGCATGTTCTGTCTATTTTGTGCTCCTTGTAATTTCATGCTCCCACTCAGCTGTGAGCATGAACTGGGTCGAGAGAACAGCCAAATGGGAATGTAACTATACAGGGAGTGCGAATGGACTGAGCATGCACCATTCTTTCATCTTCCGTGTGTCTGGCTCCAGTTACAACCCAAAAAATGGGGGGGGGGGGGTAGAGTGGTGCAACAGAGAGGGGGCCCATCAAAACCTAAGGGCAAGTAAGTATAAGGACCCCATACTACACGCACTGATGTATGACATTTTATAGATATAGCCTCAGTTTAGGTGCTCCTCAATTAGTCAACAGCTACAGGGCTAGATTGGCATATACCATGTATTGCCATAATTGCCATACATCCCGTTTAGAGACTGCCATGAGATCAGTTGAAAAAAATAGCATCCTTTTTGTGCTTTTTTTCTTCGGCTTGCCTTACATTTGAGGAAGTGTTCTCCACCACAGCGTATGGATGTGCTGTCCATGAGCTTGCACATATCCAGAAAAGGGGTGCGTGTTGGATTTCTAAAGCCACCCAGCATGACGATAGGAAGACAACAGCTATCACATGTACATGACATCTGTCTAAAGCTCCATAGGCATGTTAGCTGGAACATGGTCAAGATGGCCATTCTAGACCATCTTGGGCAAGAATCTAGCACTAATAGTGTAGGAGTCCCTTGTAGTCGCTCAAAGATCCAGCATGCCCTATCTAATAACAGCAGCAATAGCCGAGTCCATTTACCCCACCTGTCAACAGCAGCAGAACTCAGCTGTAGCTGAAGGACACATCTGTATGATAAGCTCAAGTCCACAACTTTTGCCTTAGGAATCCTAATCCCTAATGGTGTCAGTAATAGAAGTGCATGTGTAGTAAACGTAATGTTTCAGAATTGTTGTACTTTGGGTTACATGATTATGATCTTTTTCTTTGTCTAAACAAATTTATGAAATAAGGATGAGCAATTTAGTCAAAACTGATTATAGCCTCAATTCTGAAAAAAAACATTGACTGATTCTTCTCCATCTTGCAACACCATCAGAGAGGCACCTTCTCAGGCTACATACATTCTTTAAAGGGATCTTAGTAGCAAATACCAAACAAAGTCTAAAATCAGTGGCAGACACAGCACTTCACCCAGAGTATTTTAATTAGTAATCTGCAGCAGTGCCCTGGATTATTTAAATTTTTGCCCTGCAGTCTTTCCTGGTTTCAAATAGCTGTAGGAAGTTAACCCCTCCCCTCCTTCTCACTGCCCTTAGCCATCCTCAGGGTGTGAAGTTAAGCATGTGTTACTTCTCAGCAGGGCCGGTTGAAGGGGCCATGTGGCCCTGGGGCAAACTTCAGCGTTGGGCCCCCGCACTCCGCCCCCCCCCCCCCTGTGGAGCAGTGCGAGGGGAGAGGGGGGAAAGAAAATATAGCAGGGTTGGTGCTGCTGGGGCCTCAGCAGAGGTCGGGGCAAATGCCCCCTTTGCCTCTATGGTAGCGCTGGCTCTGCTTCTTGGGTAATTTGGCGTCCTGTGGCACCTGATAAATTACTAATAACTGCTAATCGAGGCTATTACCATTATTGCCTATGGCAGCACCCGTTTTCCCAGGGCCCCTATGGCACCCTTTTTACAAGCTTCACCAACTGAGTCCTACTCTCCACATTATTGAATCAACCAGTGTCTGCAGCAGAACTGTGCCAACATCTTTCAGGCAACACCCAAAGTAAAAGAACCTTCAGGAACTGCAAGCAAATGTACATAAAGGAATCCCTGCTGTGGTAAACCCAAAGGGTGCTCACACCAAACATTATTTGTGATATTTTAGTCCTGTGTGCTGCACTCTCTAGGAAGTCTCTAAATAAAATCTACGCACAGCATTATTTTTGAAAGCTTTGCTGCTTTATGGCTTTTCCCCACAAGTGCTTATTCTTGTCACTCAATATACAGCAAATTCTTTACATTTTTCATTTGCAAATGGAAAACACTTGATAGTTTTTCAATAAAATGAAAGCAGAAAGAACAAATATTGATTGTCTCTAGTTCTAAGGCCTCGTTCACATCATTAGCGCAGATGTCTGTGCGATTGGAACGCAACGCGTCCGATCGCACGCCATCTGCGCTCCTATGCGCTGCGCTGCAGATCCCATTCATTACAATGAATGGGATCTGCGCTGCGATTCCCAAAAATGCGTGCATCACGCGATAGCGCAATCGCGCTGCCACGCAGAGCATATGATGGGAACGGTAGAAGGGCTGTCTATGCCCTTCTACCGTTCTTGCGTGTCGCACACTATACGCGCTGCCAAAATGCGCACGGCAGCGCGTATAGTCTGAACGAGGCCTAAAGCTAGACACTTTCAATGATGTTAATCTGAAACAGTGTTGCTTGCTAGTTTTCGCTAAAGGCAATTTTACAGTGAAAATGCTATTCTCAACTTCGAGAAAATATTAGCGAAAATCCATTGTATTTTCGCAATATAAATGATCAAAACAAATTTTTCTTTCCGATGTGAAGATTTGCAAAAACTTTATATTTATGAGCTCCAAAATTGTTTCTTTTTAGCAGAAAAATTCACGAAAAATGTGAAAAATCACAAACATTATAAAATGATTTTTGAATGTATTTTTGTTTGAAAGTCAAATTTTACATTATTTTTGTGAATATGAATGCAAAAGGAAAATCTGCATTTTCGCTCATCACTGATCTGAAATATGGGAGACCATTTATTGTGCAATCATGGCTCTCTGCAATATTTTGCAAAATGGAGAGAGATGTTGGGAGGCAAGGAGATGGTGCTGAAGAGACTGGGGTCAAGCTGCAGGCACCTGTGGAAGTATCTGATTGTCATGATCGGGTAGGGTTTTCAGCGTGATCACTAATGTGTACTAGTTGGAAGTCAGTCGTTAACTGTACGCATTTGGAAAAAAGTCCCCCAAAATTATCAAGATGAATCATTTTGGGTGGCATATTTTGCAAGTGTGTAGCATAGAGGTAAAAGCTGTGCATGATGAAAAGAATATCCACGCCAGTAGCTGCTCACAATACAAATTAGAACCTGACAGAGTTCGCTGCAGTTAATTCCAGAAATGTTTCAAAGTTATGCCATTCCTACTGCGCTCTCCTGCAAACCGGGATTCCTGTGATGAATCACAATAACCTCACATAGCGTGATACTGCATACATTCTCCACATACAGTTCACCAAGTGAATAGGTGTCACACTGTGTCTTGCACACAGGGCCGCCATCAGAATTTTCTTGGCCCCATACTTGGCTACCTACAGGGCCCCCTCACACCAAATAACAATCTGGTAGGTAAATTGTGTGGGGTAGAGTCAAAGCAATTTGCCTGTCGCCCATAACGCCCTCCCCCTGCATTGATGCATGTTCACCAATCACGCAGCAGGAAGAGGGAGTTGACCCCACATCTCCTGTTATGTCACGGTAGAATTGCCAGCACAGGCTCGAGTGGCACTGCCACTGTTTGGGCCCCAGACCCTTCCTGGGCCCCATACTACTGTCCCTCTTGTACCCCCTTGATGGCTGCCCTGCTTGCACATGTGGGTACACTGCTTCCCACTTCCATCAGCAGCTCCCCGAATCCAAGCCACCTCAGCTTTGCAGGTGGGTCATGTGTAGTTACACCGGCCAGGAGCAAGTGAAGATCGGGGTAGCAATAGCTGGGGACCTGTTAATCGCTGCACCGGAGGTATAGTGAGCGAGCGGGACGCCACATAGGAGCCATTATCATTGAGAAGCAGCAGCTGGCAGCATTATTTCATGAGCTTTGAGTCTCCTAGGAGTGTGTGCAATTCTACACGCGCATTGAGAAGCCCAGTGTTTTTAAGTGTTACGCAGAGGAGTTTTGATGTCTGTTTTTATGTATGGATTAAAACAAATTTTGTAAGTTAAGATACAGTGGTTTGCAAAAGTATTCAGCCCCCTTCAAGTTTTCCACATTTTGTCACATTACTGCCACAAACATGAATCAATTTTATTGGAATTCCATGTGAAAGACCAATACAAAGTGGTGTACACGTGAGAAGTGGAATGAAAATCATACATGATTCCAAACATTTTTTACAAATTAATAACTGCAAAGTGTGGTGTACGTAATTATTCAGCCCCCTTTGGTCTGAGTGCAGTCAGTTGCCCATAGACATTGCCTGATGAGTGCTAATGACTAAATAGAGTGCACATGTGTGTAATCTACAAATACATCTGCTCTGTGACGGCCTCAGAGGTTGTCTAAGAGAATATTGGGAGCAACAACGCCATGAAGTCCAAAGAACACACCAGACAGGTCAGGGATAAAGTTATTGAGAAATTTAAAGCAGGTTTAGGCTTCAAAAAGATTTCCAAAGCCTTGAACATCCCACGGAGCACTTTCAAGCGATCATTCAGAAATGGAAGGAGTATGGCACAACTGTAAACCTACCAAGACAAGGCCGCCCACCTAAACTTACAGGCCGAACAAGGAGAGCGCTGATCAGAAATGCAGTCAAGACTTCGCCTCATCTGGAAGTCCCCATATATTTTATTTGAAGAGAAAGTCTCTATAAAAGAGATTTTTCAGACTGTATATTTTATCATTGCTTGATATCTTTGTTGACTGAAAACATCTAATGCTCCATCTACACGGAGCGATCCGGCAGCTCGATTAGCCGCCGGATCTTCCGCATCCCCGCGCGTACCCACTCGTACGCGCATGCGTCGGATTTGATACCCGCTCGTCCCCGCCGGCGCCGCTTATCTTCTGCTCGATTCCCCGCTATTGTCCGCTCACGGGGAACGAGCGGGGAATCGGCCACAGCGAGATCGGACCTGTCGGATCTTATCAATCGAGCCGCATTAGCAGCTCGATTGATAAGATACATCGGCATGTGTAGACCCAGCTTTAGGCCCAAAAGCCTGCCTTCTCATAGACGTGATTCTGAAAGCCACATCAGAGAGGTAATATGCATTATTCTTGGTGAAAATATATTGAAATTAGTTTATATAAACATTAAAGACTTGTCCTTTCAATCTTCAGCAGTTTTTAAAGTTTTTTAGATAACTTTTTTATGCTATACTTCATATACAATCAGTAAGCATTACTATTTAAATGCAATTGCAAGCTTAGGGACAACTACCAAGCTTTGATTGATTAAGATATATCTACTTTAAGTTCTTTATACAAGAATAGAACTTTATATATCATTTTTTAAGGATAAAGCTATATTGTGTGTACCATCTCGAGACAACAACTATCGATGGAGGTTAAAATCTACAGCAGAAGAATTGCTGTACAACCTGTACATTGTAAACCTGTTAACCTATAAATATTCTGTTTATAGTGAGCTACGCACCCACTACTGACTAATCTTGATTTTGACGACTTTCTTGGCTTGCCTTTTAAGCAGTTAATAATCATTTATAGCAGATATCGATCAGATATTTGACAGGCCCATGGTGACTCTGGACGAGCTGCAGAGATCTACAGCTCAGGTGGGAGACTCTGTCCATAGGACAACTATTAGTTGAGCACTGCACAAAGTTGGCCTTTATGGAAGAGTGGCAAGAACAAAGCCATTGTTAACAGAAAAGCATAAGTCCCATTTGCAGTTTGCCACAAGCCGTGTGGGGGACACAGCAAACATGTGGAAGAAGATGCTCTGGTCAGATGAGACCAAAATGGAACTTTTTTGGCCAAAATGCAAAACGCTATGTGTGGCAGAAAACTAACACTGCACATCACTCTGAACACACCATCCCCACTGTCAAATATGGTAGTGGCAGCACCATGCTCTGGGGGTGCTTCTCTTCAGCAGGGACAGGGAAGCTGGTCAGAGTTGATAGGAAGATGGATGGAGCCAAATACAGGGCAATCTTGGAAGAAAACCTCTTGGAGTCTGCAAAAGACTTGAGACTGGGGCGGAGGTTTACCTTCCAGCTGGACAACGACCCTAAACATAAAGCCAGGGCAACAATGGAACGGTTTAAAACAAAACATATCCATGTGTTAGAATGGCCCAGTCAAAGTCCAGATCTAAATCCAATCAAGAATCTGTGGCAAGATCTGAAAACTGCTGTTCACAAACGCTGTCCATCTAATCTGACTGAGCTGGAGCTGTTTTACAAAGAAGAATGGGCAATGATTTCAGTCTCTAGATGTGCAAAGCTGGTAGAGACATCCCCTAAAAGACTGGCAGCTGTAATTGCAGCAAAAGGTGGTTCTACAAAGTATTGACTCGGGGGGCTGAATAATTACGCACACCCCACTTTGCAGTTATTGATTTGTAAAAAATGTTTGGAATCATGTATGATTTTCTTTCCACTTCTCACGTGTACACCACTTTGTATTGGTCTTTCACGTGGAATTCCAATAAAAGTTATTCATGGTTGTGGCAGTAATATGACAAAATGTGGAAAACTTCAAGGGGGCCGAATACTTTTGTAAACCACTGTAAAAGTCTGGAGTGGCTGATTCTGCATAGCATTGAGGAGTGTGATTAAACAATATCAATGTACATAGAAGCAGACCGGGCACTGTCACTTTTATGCTTTATTGCCTTTAAGGCCATGCATCTGGATTATCTTCACAAAGATGATACACCATGTCCGCCATACAAAAACAGAACAATCAAACCTTGGTACTGCTGGTGCTGCTGGTGCTGGGGTGCTGGGGATAGTGGTGACCGGGGAAGAGAAGGACGGCACAACAGCCGTTTCACGCCTGACTGGCGCTTGCTCACGTGTGTGTCCTGTAAGATGGCGGCGCCACGCGGCTTCCGTAAATACATACGCAAGCCGCGCCTCCGGCGCACGTCATTGGTTAGTGGAAAAGGGAAACTGTGAGGTCAGGGTTGAGTGGGCGGGGACTCGCCTTACGCGATTGGTAAACAAAGGTCAGCGTGGACTTCTGAATGTGTTCAGACCGTCATTATGCAAAAACGCGGTCCTAGTGCACCATACATTAACTAGTGGTTGTGCACTCTTGTATTATGTACTCATTGTGCCTACTGAAAGTGAAAAATTAAACAACTTATGAAATCACTTTGTGCATAAAATAAAACAGGTTGTGACATTATTTGTGTACAACTAAAGTGACTGTGAGTGTTGTTTCGTCATTCAAAAATCGGGCTGGCACACATGCATCTGTCTTGGCATATACTGTTCATGGACATTTTTACTCCTTTATATTTGAGCCTCACCTAGGAGGACATATATATATGGCTTAATATCTACAGTGCTGTTTACTTTATTTGTATCACCCCCTAAAATCCACCCCTATATAAGGGGAGGAAAACCCCCTCATTGAACCTTACTGATAGAAACCCCATTAAAAAGACTGGGAGTTAAAACTGTTTTTCTAAGGAGACATATAGAGGTATACCCCCTCTCTTTGCTTTCAGGAAGGGCCACCTAACTCTTCTTCCCTTCCCCACCAACCAGATCCCGGGGTTTGGCCTTATGCCTTTTCCCTCAATCTATATGGCCTATTGGAAGGTGGAAAGATATAGGGGTCAGAAAGAGCCAGAACATAACGTAGAAGGAAACCCGATCCAAGGCTGCAGGGCTACATGCAACGGCACCCATGAGACCCCAAAGGGGGAAACCCGGTGAGCTCGACCGCACCTGAGAGATGGAAACAAGAATAAGGGAAAGCTCCACCAAAGACTGCCCAGGGCTGGTTGGTGAGGAGAATGGAGTCGCCTGCATGATTTATCAAATCCATTTTTCTAGCACCCCTAATTTTACTGGTCCACTCAATATGGCAGTCCCCGATACCTGCACCCAGGTTTAAAACCCTGAGTGCTGTATTCTGGGAAGCAGGGGAATGGAATGCACACATCAGAGGAGTTCTCCTCGTGTCCATAATGCACAGTAAGGACGTGTACAGAGGGGGCAAATGCATACGCAGGGCCACCATTCATCTCCATTTGTGTGTGATGCATCCCACTCCCCTGCCATAAGGCCAGTGAGAGGGCCTGACATGAGTCACCTATTGGTGAGATCCGGTGTGTATTACACCTCTTACAAAGGGATGCAGAGCAAGCTTCTCCATTCCCTCAAAACACCAGTCCGGGTATAGAAGGAGGAGAGAAAGAGAAAAATTAAGAACTCATGCAGGCCTAAAAAAGAGAGAGATGGTGACATGGTTCCATTTTGCCTTGGAAGACCTCAACCTAGTGTGATGGGAGACACGTCACCCAGCCGGTCCTTCACATGAACCAAAAGGAAGGAGGAGGAAGAAGGGGCAGGGGGAAAGGGGAAGAACAGGAAGGGGGGGGGGGAGAAGGGAAAACGGAATCTAATGACCATTCATGGACTACGGGTCCAGGAAGCATGACAACTCCAGCCTGTCGTTTAGGCCCAACGGCCCCATGGCCTCAGTACGTAAGATCAGTCTTGATTCTCGTCTAGTTAATTCCTTGTCTCGATCACCTCCTCTGCGGGACGGTGAAACATGCAGGAGGCCAGCAAACCTCAAACATTGTGCCCTTCCATCATGTAGTTCCCTTACGTGTTCAATTAGTCTTATGCATCCCTTGCCTGACTTGATTGACTTGAAGTGTTCTTTCACCCTCTCTTTTAGTGGTCGGGTGGTTTTGCCCACGTAGAAAAAGCCACATGGGCAAAAGATCACATAGGAGACAAATTTTGTTTGGCATGTAATGAAGGCCCTGACTTCCCACTGAACGCCCCCCCAAATGGTGATTGGTACCTTCCCACATACGGGGACAGTATTTACAATTCCCGCAACGGTGGTTGCCTTTTGGGCGCGCAAGTGTGAGCCAGTTATGTACCATTGGTGAACGATACTCGCTTCGGGTTAAGGTGTCTCCCAGGGTTGGAGCCCGCTGGAACGCCACCCTGGGGGGGTCCGGGAAAACTTTCTGTAGGTAGGGATCTCTCGTGACTACTGTCCAATTTCGTTTGATGACCTCTGTCACCTTCTTAAACATTGAGGTGAAGTCAAAAGTGAAAGTGAAGGGTCCTCTTTCCCTACCCCTGTTCCCTGCCTCTCTAGAGAGCAATGAGGCCCTGTCTTTGTTTCTAGCCCATTCTAGGGATCTTTCTAAAAGAGGTTTGTCATAATTCCTTGCCTCTAATCGCGCGGTCAACTCTCGGGACTGGGTCTCGAACGTGTCCAGGCGAGAATTATTTCGTCTGAGACGCAGATATTGACCGTACGGAAGCGAGGTCTTGACATGCTCAGGGTGGAAGCTACTCTTGTGTAGCAGGGAGTTTACGGCCGTGCTTTTTCTGTAGCCCTCACACACTAAGCGGGCACCATCTGGCTTGATCTTCAGATCTAAAAAACTGATGGACCTGTCATTTATATCAAAAGTGAACCGCATATTTATCCGATTGTTATTGAGGAAGTCCACAAAGGCACCAAACTCGTCCGTGCCCCCCCGCCACACCACGATGACATCATCCACATAACGAGCCCAAATTCTAATACTGTCCCTGAAGGGGTTCCCCGGGTTCATCACATAGTCCTCCTCCCAAGCTCCCAGAAAGAGACCCGCGTAGGTGCATGCCACAGAGGTCCCCATGGCTGTCCCGGAGGTCTGGTGGTACCACCTTCCATCGAACATGAACGCATTGTGCGTCAGTACATATCCGAGACAGTCGCACAAGAAATCCTTGTACCCATCGTCCTTGTCTGTTCTGTCCAGGTACCTGCGGACGGCCCTTATGCCCTCCTCGTGGGGTATTCTGCTGTAAAGACTCTCCACGTCAATCGTGGCTAATTTGTCGCCTGGCTGCCATGTCGTGCCCTCAACCAAGTTGATGGCATCCACTGTATCAGCCAGGTATGCTGGAACCCCCACGAGTAGAGGGCGCAACAGGTGGTCCAGGAACCGGGACAGACGTTCCGTGAGTGAACCACACCCCGAGACGATGGGCCTTCCCGGGGGGTTCTCTGCGGATTTATGTAGCTTGGGAAGGTGGTACCACACAGGGTACCCACCCACTCAACCCTGACCTCACAGTTTCCCTTTTCCACTAACCAATGACGTGCGCCGGAGGCGCGGCTTGCGTACATATTTACGGAAGCCGCGTGGCGCCGCCATCTTACAGGACACACACGTGAGCAAGCGCCAGTCAGGCGTGAAACGGCTGTTGTGCCGTCCTTCTCTTCCCCGGTCACCACTATCCCCAGCACCCCAGCACCAGCAGTACCAAGGTTTGATTGTTCTGTTTTTGTATGGCGGACATGGTGTATCATCTTTGTGAAGATAATCCAGATGCATGGCCTTAAAGGCAATAAAGCATAAAAGTGACAGTGCCCGGTCTGCTTCTATGTACATTGATATTGCTGAATGTTTTTCCTGATTCAACTGTTCCCGGTTGCACGCTACTTTGCTTGAATAATAAGGCCACCATACAGGTGCACTTTTGGGGTGCGAACTATACACCCTAACAGGTGTGGTCTAATCCCCCTTTCCTTCATCCCTGAAGATAAACAATCCTGAGTGCCGAGTGCAATAATTTTCTACAGTGTACTTATAAAGGAGTGTGATTAAATACCCATGGCCCGCCTGCAAAGCTGAGGTGGCTTGGATTTGGTGAGCTGCTGGTGGAAGGAGGTGTGCAGTGTACCCACGTGTGCAAGACACAGTGTGACACCTATTCACTTGGGGACACATGCTTGCTGTGAACAAAACTGTATTTGGAGAATAAATGCAGTATGACGCTATGTGAGGTTACTGCGATTTGTTACAGGAATCCCGGTTTGCAGGAGAGCGCAGAAAGGAAAGCTGTGCATGAGTTACACAGTTACATAGTTATTTGGGTTAAAAAAAGACATATGTGCATCGAGTTTAATCCGAGAACAAAGCGACACAGAGTGGCTCTGTGCTACTGCATAGGTGCGGGCCATCTTGAGCCTGCGCAGTGCGGGTGTGTTAATACACAGATGGGAGCACGGGAGTACAAACATATTCTACAAGTCCTTGTCAAATATTTTGTGAGGGTCCCAGCGCTGGATCAGTGTGGCCAAGGAGGATGGGGGAAGCTTCTGGACTACTGAAGTAAGTATATAACTTGGGAATATGTTTCCCTTCAGGTACACTTTCACATAAGTGTCCTGTTTGCATGTTGGGCTATAATTAAGGATGCAAGTCTGAAACGTGTAAGGCCTCATTCACATCATACGCGATTTCGTTCGCATTTAAAAGCGCGTATGATGTGCAACACGCAAGAACGGCACAAGGGCATAGACAGCCCTTCTGCCATTCACATCAAAGGCGCTGCACAGCACTACGATGCTCTATGATGAGCTTGTGTACTGCTGCCTGCATTTTGCCCGCAAGCGCAGAGATGACCCATCACTGTCAATGGATAGGATCAGCAGCGCAGCGGGTAGCAGCAAAGATAGCGTGCGATCGTACATGTTGCGTTCTGATCGCACGGCCATCTGTGGCTGCGCTAGATAGATGTGAAGGAGGCATTACCTGATTGCTCAGATAAAAACTTTTTGGGACTTTCTACAAACTGGATTGTGCAGCTCTCCCATTACTACAGGTCCTGTTTGCAAAAAAATGTCACCAATACTTTTCAGATTCAGTATTTGACAATAGAGATTAACAGACAGAAATTTTATTTTGCTTATATTTTCATGTAAAGAGAAAGCATGTCTCAAAGAAAAAACAGGATTTTTGTGAATAAACAAAAAAATGAAGTCATTGTCTTAAAGGGAAGGTTCAGGGAGGGCTGTAAAAAAATAAAAATCAATATCTACTTACCTGGGGCTTCCTCCAGCCCGTGGCATGCAGGAGGTGCCCTCGCCGCCGCTCCGCAGGCTCCCGGTGGTCTCCGGTGGCCGACCCGACCTGGCCAGGCCAGCTGCCAGGTCGGGCTCTTCTGCGCTCCAAGGCCTGGCACTTCTGCGTCCCACGCGGGCGCGCTGACGTCATCGGACGTCCGCCGGGCTGTACTGCGCATACGCAGTAGTTCTGCGTTCAAAGAATGGGATCTCTTGGAGGGCTTCCCCCGTCGCCATGGCGACGGGGCGGGATGACGTCACCGATGTCGTGACGTCAAAGGGGACTCCGATCCACCCCACGGCGCTGCCTGGCACTGATTGGCCAGGCAGCGCACGGGGTCTGGGGGGGGGGGCGGCTGCGGCGACGCGTATAGCGGCGGATCGGCGGGTAGCGGCGGCGATCGGGCACTGCACGCAGCTAGCAAAGTGCTAGCTGCGTGCAGCAAAAAAAAAAATTATGCAAATCGGCCCAGCGGGGCCTGAGCGGTGCCTCCCGGCGGCATAGCCCGTGCTCAGCACGGGCTTACCGCCAGGGAGGTTAAAGGACAACTATCAATAAGCAAGTTTTATAAAACTACAATGTATAAATTATTTCTAAGAATCATTTAATAGCTATGTAAGTATGTTCCTAGTTTCATGTTAAAAATCAGAGCCAAAAGCTGTACTTAGGTTTGTGTAGATTTTAGCTGCATCCATTAGCATAGATGATTCTTTTTTATTTGTAATGTAACATCACAGCCACTGCTGGTCTCTTGTTTAATTTTCTTTGATAGAAAAAAAAACTTGTGTGAAAATCTTACTTTGTTGTCAGGTTTCACAAACAAAAGTACAGAATGTTTATTTTTTCTGCTTAGCTGCACACCCATTCTTCTCAGAATTTACAGCTATCACTGAAAGCCCTACATGTTATCTGGACAGCTCATTTAGTTAGAAAAAGGCAGCTAGTCAGACCTGTAATCTGCAAAAGCTAGAAAGTACACACAGGGTTAATAGATGTAGGGAGAGGGATTCCCCTCTCCCCTTCATAATTCGCTGGTCTGATGCCTGTCCCCAACACCCATCAGTGAGACACTTTTATAACATGAAAGGAAGAGATAAGCAGGGGGGAGATATACAGCAGTACTTAGGGACATCTAGACAAACTATACCCATCTCAGTTTAGAAAAAAATGTTTATTGATAGTTGTGCTTAAGTCAATATAGGTCACTCTATTTAAGAACAAGATTTTGCGATTAGTATTTTATTTCAAACAATGGCTACAACAGGCATAATAATGTAGTGCAAAACAAATGCAGAATACAGTTTTCTGATTGTTTGGCAAGATATTAGAATATAGTTCATGGTAATGTGTTCCTACAGATCTGCATGCCAGGAAGCATTGGGCCTGATCACCGAGTCACTCCTTGATGATGATGACTGGTTTTCCTCATGTTAACAAGGCTGCCAGATCTCCAGCGCACCAACACGAAACAATAGTCTTATGTATCAGCTGTCAAACAAATGTGTTTTTTTATCACATCACTGAAAAAAAGATGAATAAATCAGCTTCAAACACAAATGTCATATTGTAAGAAATGCGGCATTCAAAGATGTTCATTGTCAAGAGGAAAAAAGGGGAAGAGTTCAACAGATCAAGGCTGATAAAAAAGGAATACATTTGTATCTCTCAATGTGGATAATAGAGTGTTTTGATACAATGATAACAACTATGACAATGCCTGAGAATAACCTGCAATGCTAACAGCTAGTATGGCAAGAACGTTGCTATTTAAGTTCATTGTTCATGTAGAAAAGAGCAGCAAATTTAAACAGCTTTAAGAGGATCTGTTAAAAAAAAAAAAAAAACAGCCCCTGGGTGTACTTACATTGGGAGAGGGAAGCCTCTGGATTATAATGAGGCTCTTCACCCTCTGGGATCCAGCTCTGGCAGTCTCCAAACAGCGGGAATGCAAATATTTACCTTGCCGGCTCCAGCGCGGGTGCAGTAGGGGCTTCCCGATGGGTTTCAGTGTAAATAGCCGCCCCGATTGGGTCCTCTCTACAGCCACAGCCAACAAGTTTGGTAGCTGTATTTTCGGGAGCTGCCAGTGCTGGATCCCGGAGGGTGAATTGGATGGGGGAAGCCTCATTAGGATCCAGAGGCTTACCCCTCCCTAGGTAAGTACCTCCAGAGCCTGTTTGCTTTTGTAACAGTTACTTATTTTTTAGGCTGGGAGCACTGCATTTTTTAGTGGTGTACTCCTGAGTCCTGAAAGACATATGCAATTCTGCAAAGTGTGCCCCCAGCCTAAAGCGTACATGAACTGACGCATGACATGATGATATAAAGTGGCTACACGTAATACCACGCCTACTTAGAGCTTACCTGTATTCCCTTGTTATTTCCTGTTCGCATTTCAAGAGTTAATATTACATATTATATACATTTATTTGTTTGCACACAGACTCCTGATAAGGACAAAGTGTTGGAAGCTTCAAATGGTAATTAAATCTCTCTTCTGGGAGCTGAATGAATCAGATTCTTCCTCACACTAGCAGTCTGGGCCAGGTGCAGAGTGCACAGCGGAGCTTTAAGAATCACTCACCTGCCCGGGATCCAGCGGCAGCAGCCCGTATTCTCTGTTTCCTGCCGGGGATGGTGACTGTGCAGACAATGTGACCAGGGGGTCTTGGAGGATGAGGCCCACTTCCTGCTACACTGCAGCAAATACGCACCTGTGAGGACTGTCTACTTCCAGATACTCTCTGACCACATCCAGGATTTTACCTCCACAGATGAGGAGAGGAAATTCTACATTCTACTGGGGGAGGAGGAAACAACCGTGCAAATAGCTGCCCGATATGTCAAAGCCTGCCACCAACTGAGTGGAACATGATACATGGACTATATACACCCAATACCCCCTATGGACTATATATCCCAGCCCCCCTCCTCCATACCCTAAGGACTACATACCCCAACCCCCTATACCCTTCCCTTATTCCCACAACCCCCTCCCCATGTTAACGCTTTGTTTTGCTTTGGCAATGCTAAAAGTATTTGGTCCTGCCAATAAAGCTTTTTTGGAATTGGATTTGGATGAGCGCTGCACTCACTTGTGCTGAAGTAACAGAGCAGAGTGTGTTCCCCTGGCTCTAGTCCCACAGCACCTACCAGTTACACTGTGATTCTGGTGTCAGTTACACAGTTAATAATACACTATTTACTTCTGTTACTAATACACTATACACTTCTGTAGAATACTGACTGTACAGTGATGAAAACAAAATAACTCACGCCAGCAGGACATTAACCTCAATGATGGTCTATTAAAACCACCAGGCGGCAGTGCAGCACTTTAAAAACATTTTTAAAAAATCATGTAGCTAGCCTAGCGCTAGCTACATGATAGCCGCTGTGCAGCGGCATCCCCCATCCCCTTCCGATCGCCTCCGGCGATCAGAGCAAACAGGAAATCCCGTTCAGGATGGGATTTCCTGTTTGGCTTCCCCGTCGCCATGGCGACGATCAGGATGACGTCATCCACGTCATGGCGCACGGGGGAGTCCCGATCCACCCCTTAGCGCTGCTTGGTGCTGATAGGCCAGGCTGCGCGAGGGGTCTGGGGGGGGGGGCGGCGTGGCGAATCTGCGCAGAGTGGTGGCGATCGTATAGTACACTCAGCTAGCAAAGTGCTAGCTGCGTGTAACCAAAAAAAAATTATGCAAATCGGCCCACCAGGGCCTGAGAAATCCTCCGCGGCGGCTTAGCCCGAGCTCAGCTTGGGCTTACCGCCAGGAAAGTTAAAGGCCACCTGAAGTGAGATGCATATGGAGGCGGCCATATTTATTTCCTTTTGAACAAAACCAGTTGCCTACAGTTCTGCTAATCTTTCTGGTCAGAATTGTTTGAATCACACGCTTGAAACAAGCATGCGGCTAATCTTGTCAGGTGTTTGTCAAAAACATCTAATCTGCATGATGTTCAGGGTCTATGGCTAAAAATATTGGAGGCAGAGGATCAGCAGGACAGCCTGGCAATCTGCATTGCTTAAAACGAAATAAATATGTCAACCTCCATATCCCTCTCACTTCAGGTATCCTTTAACCTCCTTAGCAGTACCCCTGAGTCAGGCTCGGGGCTGGAAATCCACAGCTCAAAGCTCAAACCCCAAGCTCAAACCCCAATTCTGACTCGTGACAGCTGCCGCAAGGTTATTTCATTTTAACTCACCTCCCCCGGGATCCAGACGCCGGCAGCCATTCTTCTTCCTGTACTCAGAGGCTCTGGATCCCTCTGGTGAGATTGCCATCTGTCGTCATGACGACACTCAGCGATCTCACTATAGGGGTACAGTGGCATCTGGAAGACGCGGGGGGGGGGGGGGGGGGGGTCTGCTTCGCTGGATCCCAGGGAGGTGAGTAACATGCAGGGGCTGCTGCAGGCTTTCTAGGGGCATGATTGTTTCCCACTTTTAGGGTCTTAAAGAGTAACCTCCAGTGAAAATAATGTACTACAAAGTGCTTCATTTTTACAATAATTATGTATACATTATTTAGTCAGTGTTTGCCCATTGTAAAATCTTTTAAATCCCTGATTTACATTCTGACATTTATTACATTGTGACATTTTTACTGTTGGCAAGTGTTGTAGTTGCTGCATGCTTTTTTGGCAGTTGGAAACAGCTGTAAACAGTTATTTCCCACAATGCAACAAGTTTCACACACTGGAAACTGTCAGGAGCATGGTCCTGGTATCACACTGTGCGAGGAGTTTCACCACAATATCAGTCATACAGCACCCCCTGATGATCTGTTTGTGAAAAGGAATAGATTTCTCAAGGTAAAAGGGGGTATCAGCTACTGATTGGGATAAAGTTCAATTCTTGGTCGGAGTTTCTCTTTAAAGCCTGTAAAAAATTGCACAGCTTTTACTGACAAGACTACAGGATTAGCTGCATGTTTGTTTCTGGACTGGTATTGTTTAAAAGGAAACACATATGGCACTCTCACCTCGGGTTAACTTTAAAGGACGAAGAATATGGAGACTATTATATATATTTCCTTTTAAAGAATACCAGTTGTCTGGCAGCCCGGCTGATCTATTTGGCTGCAGTAGTGTTTGAATAACACCAGAAACAAGCATGCAGCTAATCTTGTCAGATATGACAATAATGTCAGAAACACCTGATCTGCTGCATGCTTGTTCAGGGTCTATGGCTAAAAGGATTAGATAATCAGCAGAATAGCCAGGCAACTGGTATTATTTAAGAGAAAATAAATATGGCAGCCACCATATCCCTTTCCTTACAGTTGTCCTTTAATAGTACTGCATATAAATACAGTGAGTTGCAAAAGTATTCGGCCCCCTTGAAGTTTTCCACATTTTGTCATATTACTGCCACAAACATGAATCAATTTTATTGGAATTCCACATGAAAGACCAACACAAAGTGGTGTACGCGTGAGAAGTGGAACGAAAATCATACATGATTCCAAACATTTTTTACATATAAATAACTGCAAAGTGGTGTGTGCATAATTATTCGGCCCCCTTTGATCTGAGTGCAGTCAGTTGCCTATAGACATTGCCTGATGAGTGCTAATGACTAAATAGAGTGCACCTGTGGTAATCTAATGTCAGTACAAATACAGCTGCTCTGTGAGGGCCTCAGAGGTTGTCTAAGAGAATATTGGGAGCAACAACACCGTGAAGTCCAAAAACACACAAGACAGGTCAGGGATCAAGTTATTGAGAAATTTAAAGCAGGCTTAGGCTACAAAAAGATTTCCAAAGCCTTGAACATCTCACGGAGCACTATTCAAACGATCATTCAGAAATGGAAGGAGTATGGCACAACTGTAAACCTACCAAGACAAGGCCGTCCACCTAAACTCACAGGCCGAACAAGGAGAGCGCTGATCAGAAATGCAGTCAAGAGGCCCATGGTGACTCTGGACGAGCTGCAGAGATCTACAGCTCAGGTGGGAGACTCTGTCCATAGGACAACTATTAGTCATGCACTGTACAAAGTTGGCCTTTATGGAAGAGTGGCAAGAAGAAAGGCATTGTTAACACAAAGCATAAGAAGTCCCATTTGCAGTGTGCCACAAGCCATGTGGGGGACACAGCAACTGTGTGGAAGAAGGTGCTCTGGTCAGATGAGACCAAAATTGAACTTTTTGGCCAAAATGCAAAACGCTATGTGTGGCAGAAAACTAACACTGCACATCACTCTGAACACACCATCCCCACTGTCAAATATGGTGGTGGCAGCATCATGCTCGGGGGGTGCATCTCTTCAGCAGGGACAGGGAAGCTGGTCAGAGTTATTGGGAAGATGGATGGAGCCAAATACAGGGCAAACGTGGAAGAAAACCTCTTGGAGACTGCAAAAGACTTGATACTGGGGCAGAGGTTCACTTTCCAGCAGGACAATGACCCTAAACATAAAGCCAGGGCAACAATAGAATGGTTTAAAACAAAACATATCTATGTGTTAGAAAGGCCCAGTCAAAGTCCAGATCTAAATCCAATCGAGAATCTGTGGCAAGATCTGAAAACTGCTGTTCACAAACGCTGTCCATCTAATCTGACTGAGCTGGAGCTGTTTTGCAAAGAAGAATGGGCAAGGATTTCAGTCTCTAGATGTGCAAAGCTGGTAGAGACATACCCTAAAAGACTGGCAGCTGTAATTGCAGCACAAGGTTGTTCTACAAAGTATTGACTCAGGGGGCCCAATAATTACGCACGCCCCACTTTGCAGTTATTTATTTGTAAAAAATGTTTGGAATGATGTATGATTTTCGTTCCACTTCTCCCGTGTACACCACTTTGTATTGGTCTTTCACGTGGAATTCCAATAAAATTGATGCAGGTTTGTGGCAGTAATGTGACAAAATGTGGAAAACTTCAAGGGGGCCGAATACTTTTGCAACCTACTGTATATATAATAAACAGCAGCTGAGCCTTGCTCAAAGCTGCTCCATCCAGCAGGAATCTCTTACAAACAGCTCTGTGCTGCACCGTGCACCCTAATTTGGATGGCTGATCCAGCAAGTTAAACAGGAAGGAGGAGCCAGTGCAGACTACTCTTGGAGCCTATGTGGAAGGTATGGCAGCCATGGCACCACCTGGAATACCTGCCACAGCTTAGCTATGCCTCTGCTGCTGCCTCACTATTACACCCCTCCCCCTGATCTCCCAACCACACTGGTACCTCAACTCAACCGCTCTCATCCCTCCACCAATCTGGTTCACCCACCAAAATGGTCTCGTCACAAATTTGGTTCTCCACCCCACCAGTCGCCTTGACACTTTGGTTAAACTACCACACAGCTTTCCACTTTACCCCACCACTGCTGGTACATCCACTATGCTGGTCTCCCTGTTCTGCTTTCACTGGTTTCCCTCTCCACAGTTATAAGCTGAAGCACATGCATAGAGTGGACTCCAGTCACAAAACCACATAAAGACTAAATGATGAAGCTTGCAGCAGTGGTCAAGCAAAGACAGCTGGAATGAGGAAAGGTAGCTATGCCAATTATCAGGGACTGTATTAGGTAAAACCAGTAATTCCCCGGTTCTGGAAGGAACCAGCTACATATGCGCGCCTGCTGCGGATTGCACGTGTTTATGTCCCCTCAACTCTCTTCCCTCCACTGCTTCGAGCACAATAGTTGGCAGCAGCGCCGGTTCTAGACTTTTTGCTGCCTAAGGCAAACTTGTGAGGATACGGCCCCCGATTTGGAATGATCGCACAGCATCCCAACAATTTACTCTGCTTCATTTAATGTTCTCACATGACATGCTGCAGCTCAACACAATAGCACACTGGCTGGCTGTGAGTCTTTGACAAACAAACTGCTCACCCTCAGCCACTCCATTCCTCCCCAGTCAGGACAACAGTGCCACCTCCTCCCTTCTGCTGTGCAAGTCAAATGAAACACTGCTGCTCTCCTGCCTCCCCCCTCCTCACTCACTGTCAGACTTCTCACACAGCACAACAAACTGCTTTCCCCAACGATGGCCTCTTTACCTCGCTCTCCTCTCGCTTCTCCTCCTACTCTGACTGCATGCTGTTAGTGTAAACACAGTACAAAAAATGCTGCCCCTGTAATCTCTGCACCTGCTGCAAATGTTTCACCTTGCTTCATGAGAGAATCGGCCCTGGTTGGCAGTTGTAATAAGCACGTGTAGCTATGTGCCAATGCCGTACATATTACAACTGCCTTTTAGTTATATAGTTAGGGCCCTAGGCAAAAATGAACACAGAGATCTCATAATGATGGGTTAACAAATCCAAAGGTCCCAGCAACTGCATCTGTATAAATATACAATGTATGACCAATTCTGATAACGTAAACTTCTAATATAGTAAACTACTTTTCCTGGTCCCTTGGAGATTACTATAAAGGGATTCTACTGTATAATGATATCAGAGTATATTCTTGCTAAGCTAAATGATAGTCTGGATGGCGTTTATAACATTTGGTCACACTGAATCCTCAGGCTTGAAAACTTGGACCTCAAACCGCGGCTGCAATTCTCTTGGGGGCCCGTTTCCACTTGCACGGTTTCCACGTTGAATCGGCAGAGTTTCCCCGCAGGCAAATCGCGCGGAAACTCTGCCATAGGGAGTAATAGCTCCACCGGCCAAATCGCTTGCGTTAGCGATTCGGTTGGCATCTCCATCCAAAATGGTGCAGGAGGCTGCGAATCCCAGACGCGTGCGACACAGGTGGAAACGGACCCTCATAGTACTGTGTAGTCTTTGATAGTATTAATATTGAGCTTTTCAGAATCAGAATCAGAATCAGAATCTCTTTTATTCGCCGAGTGTAACAGGTGTCACACCTGGAATTATTTCTGGCATACACGGCATGGCAGGGAACAACAGTTTACAAGCGGCTGTTAGTCATACAGATACATTGATACAAGGAAAGACAAAAAACACAAATTTAGCTGTGCCACGGGGCAGGAGTGGCGAGAGTGGAAGGCTAGCGGGCTTCGCATGAGAGAGAGCGAGAGTTCAGGTGCAGTACAGCTTGAGGGAAGAAGGTATTCCTGTGCCTGGTGGTTCTAGTGGGGATGGTGCGGAAGCGACGGCCTAAGGGAAGCCGATTGAAGCGGTGCCAGCCAGGGTGTGAAGGGTCGATCACTATCTTATTTGCCCTGGACCACAGTCTGGAGGTGAACAAGAGGTCCAGTGGTGGCAGGGGTGACCCTATTATCTTCTCCGCAGAGTTGATAACCCTCTGAAGTTTGAGTCTGTCCCTTGCAGTGGCACCAGCATACCATACGATAATCGAGGAACAGAGGATCGACTCAATGGTGGCCGTGTAGAAGCAAGTCAACAGTTCCCGCGACATTCCAAACTTCCTAAGTTGTCTCAGGAAGTACATCCTTTGTTGCGCTTTCCTTTGAGTGTTTGTGGTGTTATCCACCCATTTCAAGTCATTTGTGATGATGGTGCCCAGGAACCGTACGCTAGACACCCTGTTAACCACAGTGCCCTCAATGGAGACAGGGTTGATTGTGGAAGGGCGCCTTCTAAAGTCAATAACCAGTTCAACTGTTTTCCCTGCGTTCAGTACCAGATTGTGTTCCTTACACCAATTGCAGATGCGTTCAATCTCGTTTCTGTAGTCATTCTCCCCATCATCCCCAATGAGGCCAAGGATGGTGGTGTCGTCTGCGAATTTAACGACCTTGACAGAGTTCGTGGATGAGGAACAGTCGTTCGTGTACAAGGAAAACAGGAACGGGGACAGCACACAACCTTGCGGGGCCCCCGTGTTGGTGGTTCTTTCCTGAGAGGAGCAGTTGCCGAGTTTAACTAGTTGTGTCCTGTTGGTGAGGAAGTCTTTAATCCAACCACATAGGGTGAAGTCGAGACCAAGTTGAGTGAGGTTGCCATGTAGGATGTTGGGGCAGATGGTATTAAAAGCAGAGCTGAAGTCAAGGAAGAGAATCCTTGCATAGGTGTCAGGTCTGTCCAGGTGTTCCATGATGTACGCCAGGCTGGTGTTTATGGCATCATCCGTGGACCTGTTTGCCCTGTAAGCAAATTGGAGTGGGTCCAGACAGGCATCAGTGGAGCCCTTCAGGTAGGTGAGGACTAGTCTCTCGAAGGTTTTCATAATGGTGGGAGTTAGGGCCACAGGTCTGTAGTTATTTAGATCAGACAGCCCTGGTTTTTTGGGGACAGGAATGATCATGGATTTCTTGAGACAGGCGGGGACCTTGCCTTCTGCTAGTGATCTTTTGAATATGGACGCGAGGACAGGGGCCAGCTGGCTAGCGCAGCTTTTCAGGCAGGATGATGACACACCGTCCGGGCCTGAGGCTTTCCGTGGATTGGTCTTCCGTAGGAGCTTCAGGACATCGGCCTCGGAGACCCTCACTGGAGTAGAGGAGATCTGGGAAGGCTGGGTGGATGGAGGGACCCGTAACATGGATGCCTGGGTGCTGGGATGGGAGGGATCAGCTTCCTGGGTGCCAGGAGGGGAGGGGTTGTTTCCAAATCTGCAGTAAAACTTATTGAGCTCCTCCGCGAGTTCTCTGCTAGGTGAAGCTTGAAGGGGTTTGGCTTTAAAGTTAGTGGCTGCTCGGAGACCCTTCCAAACTTCTCTCGGGCTGTTGGACTGGAGGCTGAGCCTCAGCTTATTTGCGTAGTTGCGCTTTGCCGCTCTTAGCTCCCGATTTAGTGCGTTTCTGGCATCCCTGAACTCCTCTGGGGTGCCGGATTTGTGAGCTTCCTCTTTGGATTTCCTGAGCCGGCGCAGCTTACCGTGAAACCAAGGTTTGTTATTCGGGAAGACTCTGAAGCTCTTTGTGGGAATACAGGACTCAGACTCACAGAAGCGGATGTAGGCGGTGACATTCTCAGTCCATTCATCCAGACTGGGGGCCTCCAGAGCAGACCAGTCGGTGCAGTCGAGGCAGCCCTGAAGTTGTAACTTAGCCTCATCTGACCACACTCTGGTGGTTCTGATGGTGGGCTTGGCTGACTCGAGTTGTCTTCTGTAGGTGGGGATCAAGTGGATAAGGCAGTGATCTGAGTTTCCCAGTGCAGCCCAACGATTTGCATTGTACGCTTGATTGAGCACAGTGTAGCAGTGATCCAGGGTGTTCCCATTTCTCGTGGGACACGTGATGTGCTGTCTGTAGCGGGGCAGCTCCAGTCGAAGGTTAGCTCTGTTGAAGTCGCCTAAGATGATGAAGAGGGAGTCCGGGAGGGCTGTCTCCCACCGTTGGATGGAGTCTCCTACTGTGCGTAAGGCAGATTTGGTATCAGCATCTGGAGGTATGTAGACTCCTACAAAAACATAGGAGGAGAACTCCCTGGGTGAATATGCAGGCCTGCAGTTGACGAGAAGGAGTTCCACATCAGGGGAGCAGCTCTTGTGCAGGATGGTGGTGTTGGTACACCAGGCTGTGCTGATAAAGAGGCAGACACCTCCTCCTTTGCTTTTGCCGGAGAGAGCGTGATCGCGATCCGGTCGGAAGAGATTATATCCTGGGAGGAGGAGTGCATTGTCCGGGATTCCGTCATTTAGCCAGGTCTCAGTGAAGCAGAGGACTGGGGTGTTACCGCTAATCGGATTTTTACTGCCAAGCAGAATTTCAAGTTCATCCAGCTTGTTTGGGAGCGAGCGGACGTTGGCCAGGAGAATAGCAGGGATGGGTGAGCGCAAGCCCTTCCTTTTAAGTCTCTCTAGTGCGCCGGCCCTCCTCCCTCTGTGGCGGATTTTCCTGGGGGGCCATATGCACCTGCTGTTAAGGTGTTCCACATGGGCCCAAACTAAGTCTCGCAGGGGTGGTATGTTTGTGCAGCAAGCGTGGGCCTCCCATTCCAGGAGCTCAGCTCTGGAGTAGGAGATGGTGTGCCTCACTGGTGGGTGGTGGGGCATCTGCAGAACTATACCCGGCACAGCAGTGGATTGCTGGGTGGGGTAGGGGTAAGTGCACCACCGAATAATACTCCTATGAAGAGTAGGTGGCCCGTAATTGCAGGCTAGGTCGAGAGCACTATGAGTGCCAGCCAGGTCAGCAGAGCGGTATCAGTATTTAAGGAGGCAGAGTTCAGGGGGGGCTGGGGAGGTTGAGGCAGCTGGGCCCAACAACTATCAGCCTTTCTGCTTAAAAACAGATCTGTGTGTTACCCACAGTAGATGCGGCAAACATTAAAAGCAGTGAGAGCAGTAAAACAGTCCAGTGAAATGGTAAATGCACAGTAAGACAAATCAGTGCATTTACTTACAGTCTATGCAGGAGGTTGAAGGCCTTGTAGTTGCAGGGGTGCGTGGGTCCGCTCAGAGCCAGGGAACCCCTAAGCGTGCGTTCGGGCTGGAGGTTGGTTCTTGTCCTGTCCGGGTCCTGTAGTTGCGGCAGTGGAGCTGTAGAGTGGCAAGAGCTATTGCAGCTGAAGGCAGGACCCGTGCCAGGGGGTGCAGTGAAGTGAGCTCCTCGTGGTTGCCACGTGGTCCGGGCTGCAGAGGTAGGAGGTCAGGGCCGATTCCAGGTGTGCAGCGGCGGAGAAAGGCTTTCCCTGGGCCGAGAGTGGTGCGGCTGGACTGGTGGTAGCGGTGGTGGAGGCCACAGACCGCCGCAGACTGAGCCGGGGTGTGATGTCGGACAGATCGCCAGGGTTTGCAGCAGGGCCAGCCAGAGGCAGGAGGCAGGACCAGTGCCGAGTGATGTGGGACGGATCGCCGGGGTTTGCAGCAGGGCCAGCCAGCGGCAGGAGCAGGGATCCGCTGCAGTGGCAGGAACGAGGATCGTCCGGAGAGCAGGTATGCTGATTCCAGCTGAGGCAGCAGGGCTCCAACCTTGGGTGGATTGCTTTGTTGCTGCCGGGCAGTGCAGTGCTGCAAGCCCCAATTCCAAGGGGGGGAGGGGGACTTGCAGGATAAAACAAGCTAAACTAAAGCTAAAAACTAGACTAGGACTAAAAAACGAAAAACTAAAGACTAAACTGAAACGCTAGAAGCTAAAAACTACTGCTAAAAACAACGCTAACAGCCAGAAAACTGGTAGTGTGCAGGAGCCGGTGTTACCGAGGCTGCCAGGCAGGCGCCATTTTGGAGACCAGTGGACCCATCCGCAATTAACTTTTCTCCTGAGTTTTCTCCTATGTGATCTTTTCACAACTTGTCAAGAAAATGTCTTTTAAACTACCAGTAACAAAGAAAATACTGAAAATAATTTTTGAACAAACTTTTTCACCTATTTTTGATACTTTTTCAATTGTAAAATTCAGAAAAGGTCATTTAAAGAGAAGATGGAAAATTATCTCCTAGGAGAAAACTCAGGAGAAAAACCGAATTGTATGGTGGCCTTTTTCTCCTGAGTTTTCTCCTAGGAGATCATTTTTCAACTTTTTAAAACAACTTTTCAGCACTTTTCAAATGAAAAAGTACCAAAAATTAGATGAAAAGGTACTATCAAAATTACTTTGAGTATTTTCTTGCTTGCTGGTTCTATAAAAGGCATTTTATTAACAAGTTTTGAAAATATCACCCAGGAGAAAACACAGGAGAAAAAGTGGATTGCTTATAGGCCATGCTTGTCAATAAAATACATTTGAGACCACCAGCAAGCAAAAAAATACTCAAAATAATTTTGATAGTACTTTTTCACATACCTGTTGGTACTTTTTCAATTGTAAAGTGCCAAAAAGGTATTTTAAAGAGAAGGTGAAAAATGATCTCCTAGGAGAAAAGTCAGGAGAAAATGCATATGGCCATAGAGCTCTGCTTTTTGTATCAGTAAGTTCACTAGATTTATTCAAGATCTTGTTATATTGAGGCATAAATTGGGCAGCATGGTGGCGTAGTGGTTAGCGCTTTCGCCTTGCAACGCTTAGTCCCAGCCAGGTCAACATCTGCAAGGAGTTTGTTTGTTCTCTATGTGTCTGTGTGGGTTTCCTCCAGGCACTCCGGTTTCCTCCAACATCCCCAAAACATACAGATAAGTTAATTGGCTTCCCCCTAAAATCAGCCCTAGACTTGGATACATACACTACACAAAACATATGACATAGACATATGACTATGGTAGGGACTAGATTGTGAGCCCCTCTGAGGGACAGTTAGTGACACGACAATATACTCTGTACAGCGCTGTGTAATATGCCAGTGCTATATAAATACTTAAATAAATAAATAAAAACATTGAAATATTTTGTTTTTCTTTATATCTATTATTTTCTCACTACATTTTATTATAAGAGACCTTGACACCCCTGCGTGGGTCTTAATGTGCAATTTTCTGATTGATTGTTTGCCATTTCCCTTGTGCTTTGTTGTCACAAATAAAAAACTCTTTGAAGCTAAAAATGAACACGGAGCCCCTTTTTTACTATTTATTTTATTACTGTGCTGACTGCAAGGTTATTGTGACCTTCCTGACTTGGAGCTTCTTAGTAGCGCAGACCCTGGGCCAATGCCCATTCTAGCTCTAGGGAAGCACTGGCACTGCCAGTTACCATTGGCACGCTTCGTATGCACGTCTGCAACAATGACTGAGAGTGACTTTCCATCTACATTGGTAAGTATCTAACCTGAAGCAAGTTCCTTTGCTTGAGGTTCACTTTACACACTGAACAGAGGAATGTCTGTTGGCAGTCCGAGTTCGTTTTAAAGCCTTGTTCACATTGCGTTCGGCTCGTGTGTCTGTCCGTGATGGTTTTTTTCCAGCGTTTTTTAGAAGCATTTTTCAGCGATTTTCTGCGCGTTCACTACTTTTTGTGGGCGTTTTTGTAAGCGCTTATGAAGAGTTCTTCCGTCTTTTGATCCAGAAAAAAGTCTGGAAAAATGTACAATGTATTTTTTTTTTTAAAACGCTCACGCAATCGCTTGCCAAAGCGATTTTGTGAGCGTTTTGCGTTTTTCCTATACCTTCCATTGAGGCAAATCGCCTCAAAAATGGCCCAAGCACCGCTTTTAAAAGCGGATTGCAAACGAACCGCTCTGATATGAACTCTCTCATAGAGAATCATTGCACAATGGCTTTCAGGCTCCCCGCACACTGCATGTGATTCCGATTTTTAATCGTTTTTTACATGCGATTCCGATTTTTAATCGTTTCTGCATGCTGCATTTTTTTCTGTGTTTTTATGTTAATAGCATTCAGGGAAAATCGGAATCGCAAAACGGAATCGAAATCGGAATCGGATTCGCAAATCGGATTTGCAGTATGCAGGGAACAGGGATTTTGAAAATCCCCTGCGCTTAAAATTTTACAAAAACGCCTATAATATGAACGAGGCCTCAGGGCTGGTTCACACTGGCTTTATAAACAGTCCGCTTAGCAAAACCAATCAGACCAGAAACTAACGGATGTGAACAGATCATATGTTAATCAACAGGATCTGTTCACATCGCTCTGCTCAAATAGGCCCTTTCCACCAAACAGAGCAGAAGTTTTGGGTGGCTGTGATTTTTCTAGATCGCAGATGCGTCACATTAACCCAACACTAATGGAACGAAGGGACACAAATAAAAAATTGATGCTTATCAGTTTTTGATCCATGCAGTATGAATCGGCACTTAAAGTAAATGTAAATCCCCCTCCCAAAAAAAGGCGCAGATAGTTACCTATGGAGAGGGAAGACTCTGGGTCCTATAGAGCCTTCCCGCTGCTCTCACTGTCCCGTCGTTCCAGCGCAGTCACCCCCAGTATCAGATCGTTCAAATACTGCTCTATGCCACTGCTGGAAGCTTCAGAAGACTTCAGGAGTCTGAGTGCTCCCTAAGATGTGCGGTTTCATATTGCTCCTGCACTAGCGCTCTCTCACCCGCTTACGCATGCGCAGTGCGGAGCCGCCCGCCTTCAGGAGCACTCTGGCTCCCGAAGCCTTCTGAAGGCTCCCACAGCGGGGGATTAAAACGGGGGTGACATTGCTGGAGCGAGGAGGTCGTGAGAGGGGTGGGAAGGCTCTATAGGACTCATAGCCTTCCCTCTCCTTTAGTATCTGTTTCTTTCATTTTGTTTTTTCAATTTACATTAGCTTTAAACTTCAGTTTTCTTTTAATAGTTTTTTTTTTCCCATTTATAAACAGGTCCACTACTGGTTGAAGGTCCGCTGTGAGGATGGGTTTAGCAAACACCACCTTGCCGGGGGATCCAGTGGCCCTCCCACTATCACAATACAGAGGAAATTAGCAGGCCGTACAACTACCACTTTTCCTGTTTAATTCACTCTGATCAAATCTGCCTGAAATCTATTGCACAAGATGTCAGATCAATCATAATTTTGATGATTTTTTACTAAAATTATCAATTGGACCAAAAAGTTTGAAATCTATTAAAAACGAATGTTCTGTGTGGTCAGAATATATCCCACTCTGATCAGATTCAGAACAAAGAAGAATCGATTGTTTGGCCACATTAGTCAGCTATCTACAGGGTGGGCCATTTATATGGATACACCTTAATAAAATGGGAATGGTTAGTGATATCAATTTCCTGTTTGTGGCCCATTAGTATATATGAGAAGGGGGGGGGGAATTTTTCAAGATAGGTGGTGACCATGGTGGCCATTTTGAAGGCGGCCATTTTGAATGCAACTTTTGTTTTTTCAATAGGAAGAGGGCCATGTGACACATCAAACTTATTGGGAATTTCACAAGAAAAACAATGGTGGGCTTGTTTTTAACGTAACTGTATTCTTTCATGAGTTATTTACAAGTTTCTGACCACTTATAAAATGTGTTCAATGTGCTGCCCATTGTGTTGGATTGTCAATGCAACCCTCTTCTCCCACTCTTCACACACTAATAGCAACACCGCAGGAGAAATGCTAGCACAAGTTTTCAGTAACTGCAGCTTCAGGTGCTGCACATCTCGTATCTTCACAGCATAGACAATTGCCTTCAGATGACCCAAAAGATAAAAGTCTAAGGGGGTCAGATCAGGAGACCTTGGGGGCCATTCAACTGGCCCACGACGACCAATCCACTTTCTAGGAATCTGTTCATCTAGGAATGCTCGGACCTGACACCCATAATGGGGTGGTGCACCATCTTGCTGGAAAAAATCAGGGAACGTGCCAGCTTCAGTGCATAAAGAGGGAAACACATCATCATGTAGCAATTTCGCTGGCCCCCAAGGTCTCCTGATCTGACCCCTTAGACTTTTATCTTATTATCAGACTAGTAGACCTAAGCTTGTTTACAAATGGGCTCTAGGTCTATCTCACCGTCGCATGTCAACGCACAAGTGCGCACCCGTCCCATCCACCCTCCCCCCATGGCCCTGTCCTCCTCCTGTCCCAACGGCTACACATGTGCAGTAGCCAAAACACACGGGACACAGGGACAGGAAGGGTTTTATTTTATAGGATAAGAGGTTTTCTGACTGGTCAAACGTATCATCCTGTTATGAAAATTTACATTAGTGGTCGTTTAGAATGAACTCCTAGTCACTGAGAATAATATGAAGATTCTCCCCATTCCTTCTCATCCCCATCCCCTTCCCTCTGCTTAGTTGGTGAGCCTTTAAGTAGCTGCACACCTGGTCCGTTTAGGCTGAGGGCCTGGCTCTGTGCCTCTCTTTTGTCCAGCCTACGGGTTATAGATGTTGCTCTGTTTACTACCCTAAAATTAATGATTCTCATGTTTTTGAGATACTATTGTACACTTACAGCATTTTGATACGGGATGTTATTGTTTGTAAGGCTTTTCAAAAATTTCAATAAAAATCTATTGGAAGAAAAAAAAATTCTATCCATCTGAATTATCTTTTGGAAAATATGGTCCATCACTACAAATCTCACTGTCAATGGGCACCTTAAAACAATCACCAAGTGAGCTGGCAAAAAAAAAAAAAAGTAGCAGTGTGGAACCTCCGGATAGTCCAGAGGCTTCGTGGTTCCCTTTATATGCCACTATTCCAGCGCAGAGTCCCTCTTTATCTTCTGGCCAGTAACTCAGCGAGGGACGAGCGCATCAGCACTAAGCATTGCATGACCATGATCTGTGCATGCGTAAGGGCTCGTTCACACTTGAGCGGGAATCGCGTGATTCCCGCTAAGCGCAAAACGCTAGCGTTTTTTAAAAACCGCAAGGTCATGTAAGCCTATGGCAGTGTTCTCACTGCCACATTTGCGGTTAGCGTTAACTGAAACCTAATAGAGGGAAGTGCTTGTGCACAGTTTTTTCCTCCATGCATGAGCGCTTCCCTCTACTGCACGTGCAGGGACCATACTGTGCTCCTCCATGCATGAGCGCTTCCCTCTACTGCACGTGCAGGGACCATACTGTGCCCCTCCATGCATGAGCGCTTCCCTCTACTGCACGTGCAGGGACCATACTGTGCTCCTCCATGCATGAGCGCTTCCCTCTATTGCACGTGCAGGGACCATACTGTGCTCCTCCATGCATGAGCGCTTCCCTCTACTGCACGTGCAGGGACCATACTGTGCTCCTCCATGCATGAGCGCTTCCCTCTACTGCACGTGCAGGGACCATACTGTGCTCCTCCATGCATGAGCGCTTCCCTCTACTGCAAGTGCAGGGACCATACTGTGCTCCTCCATGCATGAGCGCTTCCCTCTACTGCACGTGCAGGGACCATACTGTGCTCCTCCATGCATGAGCGCTTCCCTCTACTGCACGTGCAGGGACCATACTGTGCTCCTCCATGCATGAGCGCTTCCCTCTACTGCACGTGCAGGGACCATACTGTGCTCCTCCATGCATGAGCGCTTCCCTCTACTGCACGTGCAGGGACCATAGTGTGCTCCTCCATGCATGAGCGCTTCCCTCTACTGCACGTGCAGGGACCATACTGTGCACCTCCATGCATAAGCGCTTCCCTCTACTGGACGTCCAGGGACCATACTGTGCTCCTCCATGCATGAGCGCTTCCCTCTACTGCACGTGCAGGGACCATACTGTGCTCCTCCATGCATGAGCGCTTCCCTCTACTGCACGTGCAGGGACCATACTGTGCTCCTCCATGCATGAGCACTTCCCTCTACTGTACGTGCAGGGACCATACTGTGCCCTTCCATGCATGAGCGCTACCCTCTACTGCACGTGCAGGGACCATACTGTGCTCTTCCATGCATGAGCGCTTCCCTCTACTGCACGTGCAGGGACCATTCTGTGCTCCTCCATGCATGAGCACTTCCCTCTACTCCACGTGCAGGGACCATACTGTGCTCCTCCATGCATGAGCGCTTCCCTCTACTGCACGTGCAGGGACCATACTGTGCTCCTCCATGCATGAGCGCTTCCCTCTACTGCACATGCAGGGACCATACTGTGCTCCTCCATGCATGTGCGCTTCCCTCTACTGCACGTGCAGGGACCATACTGTGCTCCTCCATGCATGAGCGCTTCCCTCTATTGCACTTGCAGGGACCATACTGTGCTCCTCCATCCATGAGCACTTCCCTCTACTGCACGTGCAGGGACCATACTGTGCCCCTCCATGCATGAGCGCTTCCCTCTACTGCACGTGCAGGGACCATACTGTGCTCCTCCATGGCTGCACTCATGGCCAGAATGAACATGTTCGACCTGCTGGGGGACGTTGTAAGAGGATCCAGTAGGTCTCTATACTATCCAGAGTCTCCCCACTTCTGAGGTAAGTATCTTACTTTTTTCCAGCTCACTTTAGGATTACTTTAAAGGCAATCTGTAGTGAAAATAAACTTATGATATAATGAATTTAATGTGTAGTACAGCTAAGAAATAAAACGTTAGCAGCAGAGATATGAGTCTCATATTGTTTCCAGTACAGGAAGAGATATGCTGGAAATACACAATGAGTTTTTTCGGCCGATTTACTGTTCGATTGATTTTATAATAGTTTTTCCCATCGATTTTAAAAATCAGATCGGACCTGTCGGAAATTATCTATCAAGCCATTTATCTGCCCAAAAAACCATGGTGTATTCCCAGCAAAAAGAAACTTCAGTGGTAATCTATCCAAAAGAGCTTCTCTGAGCTCTGAGTTTGTTTATGGTTTTACTACAGAGAAAAGTTGAAAAGGTCATTAGCCTGCTCTGTGAAATCATTTACAATGCTGAGTGTAGTGTGTAAACTGCAAATATTAGAGAATGATGTAATGTTATAAATAAAAAAAAGTTGTATAACTGAAAATAAAAATATGAGACTATTTTCTTTGCTACTAATGTCCTATTAACTATCCGTACTACACATACAAGTCATTATATCATAAGGTTTTTTTCGCTTCAGTGTCACTTTAAGACCAAGCGTGGAGACACTGCATGACCCAGCAAGCCTGCACTGTGTTCTTTCTAAAGGTTTTCTGTCCTTAGGGTGCAACAGTTTGCTTTGCTCACCTGAGTCATATCTGGTCATAGCGAGCTTTGCTAAAAGATGAGTTAAATAGAGGTTGTGAAATGGCAATACTATTTACATACGTGGATACATCATGCGCATTTTCCAATGCAGCTTCTGCACAAAACTACAATTGTATGCCTACTATTTTACTAGACTTTTAGCTCCCCTCACTATTATTTGATATGACCCAAGTGAGGTTTGCACATTGTTGCCACCAAAAGCAGTTAATTTTTATTGGTCTAAATCAGGCATATGTTTTTGTTACATAATATATATTCTTATTGATTTACATAGTGCCATCATCATCCATACCGTTGTACAAAATAATTACAGGGCAGGAGTCCATAAGCTGAAGGGAATACAACACATGTAATACAAAAGCCATTATATGTGGTGTGGTAATCCTTTCCCACAATTCATAGCACATACAGTGGTGATCATTACACCAATAAAGAGCTAATGCAATAACTGGAAGAGGCAGACCCGGGGCTACCATAGAGGTAAAGTGTAGATAATCTTATGTGGGAATACAAGTAGAGCAGTGCCATCTACAGGCCAGATGTATGAACATCATAGTCTCTATGTCACATCACATGGTAGGTGTACCTCATGGGGGCACTTTATGTTGGCTGATTGGGTACTTGAACATGCCATAGTCAATCAATTTTAGCAAGATTTAAGATGAAAAATCATAAACAATATATAAATAAACCTGGATACAGGGCCGGGCCGAGGCAGAGGCTGAAGAGGCTCCAGCCTTGGGGGGCAGTGTAGGAGGGGGCGCACAATTCATTCAGCTGTCATTCCCAATTGTGTTTGAAGCACAAAGAAATAAGAATCAGAATCAGAATCTATTTATTATCGCCAAGTACAACGGTGGATTGTACCCGGAATTGGTTTTGGCGCATACAGGGTCGTTGATGAAAAACAAGAAAATAGCACGTTTAAGCATGGTACATACGTAGACGTGGGACAAGCATACATAGGACAGCATTACAGTTTGAGCGTACACTTAAGCAGAGCATCGTATACAGTTAAGCATGGTACATACGTATAAACAATAAAAGCAAAACAAAAGCAAAAACAGAGCATTACAGCATACACATACAGTTGACGTAATTCACAACAGAGCATTACAGCATACCCGTACAAATAACGTAATACAAACATAGCAGGACATACACTGATAGCAGGGACAGAAAAGAGTTGGACTGGAGGAGCAGCCTGAGAGCTGATATGAGCGCTGCCATTTTCGGCACTGGATGCTACACAGCGACACGCTCCCAACTAGACAGGTGCTACCGTTGTCCACGAGAAGCAGAGAGGAAGCTGGGGGGGGGATAGAGAAAGAGAGAAGGGATAGCTAGAGAGAGAATAGGGAAGAAGAACAAAGAGAGTGAGAGTAAGGTCCCCTGGGCAGTGCGGTGTGACTGGAAAGCGTCCCGTTTGGCTGGCTGTGCCGCAGTGATGCAAGATGGAGCTGGTGGGTGCACGGGCCCTGCCATGAAGCTGATGATTGCAAAGGGCCATGCAGCCCGGCCAATTTGGTGGAGCAGGGAACAGCGTGGTGGAGCAGGGAATGGCAGCTGAGGGGCCCGGAGATTGCCAGCTTGCCCAGAGGTCAGAGAGAGCAGCCAGCATGGGGCTCACCTGGGCAGTAGCGGTGTTGTGAAACACAGGCACAGTGGTGGTGGAGTGCAGGACATCAGGTACCCTGCTGACCCTGCAGCAACAGGCTGTGGGCGCAGGAGACCTGGCATGATGGTGGAACCCAGGTCTGAGGTGCTGGTGGTTCTGCAGCAGTGGAGTACCTGTGGTTGCTCTCAGAAATCCAGCTCCTGGCTTGCGGCCTAGTCCAGCGAGGTGGGTTGGCGGCTTGCAGCTAGTGTGGTGGTTAGGGCGACTGCGGCCACGTGAAGAGGCTAGTGTCCCAGGTCCCTTGTGGCTGTGCACTGCAGCGTGGAGATGGGGCATTGAAAAGGGCATACATAGCAGTGACTGCAAGTCAGATAACTAGAGATTAAGGTGTTGGGGATGTTGAGGGCCCTGGGGCGCCCCTTAGTCTAATAGCAATTAGTGTGTGACGGCTGGGGTGGGAGGGATGGAGGGGCGCACTTTGCTGTCTCAGCCTTGGGTGCTGAAGGACCTTGTCCCGGCTCTCCCTGGATAAGTATCTATTGTTATATGAAGGAATCAAGACACGCTGGAAAAGCAATTCTACACAATGATGGAGTTCTTGTAAGAAATATGTATGCATCAAGGGTTACCTCCAGATGATATTGCTCACATTAGAGGGAACTTGGCCAACAGTCACTAGGAAAGTGGCACATGCTATAATAATGTTGACAGATTTAGAAGAAAATCTTCGCAAGATTAATCTTGAATTTTACCTACCATACCTCCATTTCTCACACCTGCTTTTTTGTGAGTGAATGATTGGTATGCTTGCAAAATTAATCATTTTCTAGTAAACAGTTTAGTATTTTGGTTCAGTGTCGGCAGTATGTTTTAAATTAAGCAATGGGCAATAGCCTGTTACCTTTCCAACTGAGTTTTCTCCAAGCAGATAATTTTTCACCTTGAAAAGCACATTTTTGGTACTACGCCATTGAAAGATTACTAAAAAGTAGGTAAAGGGGTAATATTAAACTCATTTTGAGCAGTGGCGTCCCTACCATGGGGCGGCCAGGAGCGCTCCGCTCCGGGTGTCAGCTCCAGGGGGGGTGTCATCAAGGCCTCCCCAGAAGCCTTGATGACACAGGAGGGGAAGCAGCGCTGAAGGAGGGGTGGCAGCGTCGGCGGGGAGGGGGGAAATACCCCCCCACATCTCCCTCACCTGGGTCCCCTCCTTCGGCGCTTCCCCTCCACGGGCGCCGGCAACGGGCACTGACAGGGCGGCTGATAGCCGCCCTCAGTTTACCCGAGCAGGGCTACGGGAAGATGGCCGCCGAAGCCCGCACTGGAGACAAAAATAGACGGCAAGATGGCCGCCGACGCCATCTTGCCGTCTAATTTTGTCTCCAGTGCGGGCTTCGGTGGCCATCTTCCCGTAGCCCTGCACTGATGACGCAGCAGGAGACGGCGCGGGACATTCAAGAGGAGCTGCGGAGGCTGCCTGGGATTCGGAAGAGAGGTTTCATCTGCAGGTAAGTGAATGGTTTTTTTTTCTTTTACAGGTGCACCGGCCCGGCCACCCACCGCTGCTGCCCACCTACCCACCACTGCTGCCCACCACCTACCCACCACTGCTGCCCACCTACCCACCAGGCTACCCACCGCTGCTGCCCACCTACCCACCACTGCTGCCCACCTACCCACCAGGCTACCCACCGCTGCTGCCCACCTACCCACCACTGCTGCCCACCTACCCACCACTGCTGCCCACCTACCCACCAGGCTACCCAGCAGGCTACCCACCGCTGCTGCCCACCTGCCCACCGCTGCTGCCCACCTGCCCACCACTGCTAGCAGGCTACCCATCACTGCTGCCCACCTACCCACCACTGCTGCCCACCTACCCACCGCTGCTGCCCACCTACCCACCACTGCTGCCCACCTACCCACCAGGCTACCCAGCAGGCTACCCACCGCTGCTGCCCACCTACCCACCACTGCTGCCCACCTACCCACCACTGCTGCCCACCTACCCACCAGGCTACCCACCGCTGCTGCCCACCTGCCCACCGCTGCTGCCCACCACTGCTGCCCACCTACCCACCACTGCTGCCCACCTACCCACCGCTGCTGCCCACCTACCCACCACTGCTGCCCACCTACCCACCAGGCTACCCACCGCTGCTGCCCACCTACCCACCACTGCTGCCCACCTACCCACCACTGCTGCCCACCTAACCACCAGGCTACCCAGCAGGCTACCCACCACTGCTGCCCACCTACCCACCACTGCTGCCCACCTACCCACCACTGCTGCCCACCTACCCACCAGGCTACCCAGCAGGCTGCCCATCTACCCACCACTGCTGCCTACCTACCCACCAGGCTACCCAGCAGGCTACCCACCACTGCTGCCCACCTACCCACCACTGCTGCCCACCTACCCACCGCTGCTGCCCACCTACCCACCACTGCTGCCCACCTACCCACCAGGCTACCCAGCAGGCTACCCACCGCTGCTGCCCACCTACCCACCACTGCTGCCCACCTACCCACCACTGCTGCCCACCTACCCACCAGGCTACCCAGCAGGCTACCCACCGCTGCTGCCCACCTGCCCACCGCTGCTGCCCACCACTGCTGCCCACCTACCCACCACTGCTGCCCACCTACCCACCAGGCTACCCAGCAGGCTACCCACCGCTGCTGCCCACCTACCCACCACTGCTGCCCACCTACCCACCAGGCTACCCAGCAGGCTACCCACCACTGCTGCCCACCTACCCACCACTGCTGCCCACCTACCCACCAGGCTACCCAGCAGGCTGCCCATCTACCCACCACTGCTGCCTACCTACCCACCAGGCTACCCAGCAGGCTACCCACCACTGCTGCCCACCTACCCACCACTGCTGCCCACCTACCCACCACTGCTGCCCACCTATCCTCCACTGCTGCCCACCTACCCACCACTGCTGCCCACCTACCCACCAGGCTACCCACCACTGCTGCCCACCTACCCACCACTGCTGCTCACCTACCCACCAGGCTACCCAGCAGGCTGCCCACCTACCCACCAGGCTACCCACCACTGCTGCCCACCTACCCACCGCTGCTGCCCACCTACCCACCGCTGCAGCCCACCTACCCACCGCTGCAGCCCACCTACCCACCAGGCTACCCAGCAGGCTGCCCATCTACCCAGCAGGCTACCCACCACTGCTGCCCACCTACCCACCACTGCTACCCACCTACGCACCACTGCTGCCCACCTACCCACCACTGCTGCCCACCTACCACCACTGCCCACCTACCCACCAGGCTACCCAGCAGGCTGCCCACCTACCCACCAGGCTACCCAGCAGGCTGCCCACCTACCCACCACTGCTGCCCACCTACCCACCACTGCTACCCAGCAGGCTGCCCACCTACCCACCACTACTGCCCACCTACCCACCACTGCTACCCAGCAGGCTGCCCACCTACCCACCACTGCTACCCAGCAAGCTGCCCACCTACCCACCACTGCTGCCCACCTACCCACCACTGCTGCCCACCTACCCACCAGGCTACCCAGCAGGCTGCCCATCTACCCACCACTGCTGCCTACCTACCCACCAGGCTACCCAGCAGGCTACCCACCACTGCTGCCCACCTACCCACCACTGCTGCCCACCTACCCACCGCTGCTGCCCACCTACCCACCACTGCTGCCCACCTACCCACCAGGCTACCCAGCAGGCTACCCACCGCTGCTGCCCACCTACCCACCACTGCTGCCCACCTACCCACCACTGCTGCCCACCTACCCACCAGGCTACCCAGCAGGCTACCCACCGCTGCTGCCCACCTGCCCACCGCTGCTGCCCACCACTGCTGCCCACCTACCCACCACTGCTGCCCACCTACCCACCAGGCTACCCAGCAGGCTACCCACCGCTGCTGCCCACCTACCCACCACTGCTGCCCACCTACCCACCAGGCTACCCAGCAGGCTACCCACCACTGCTGCCCACCTACCCACCACTGCTGCCCACCTACCCACCAGGCTACCCAGCAGGCTGCCCATCTACCCACCACTGCTGCCTACCTACCCACCAGGCTACCCAGCAGGCTACCCACCACTGCTGCCCACCTACCCACCACTGCTGCCCACCTACCCACCACTGCTGCCCACCTATCCTCCACTGCTGCCCACCTACCCACCACTGCTGCCCACCTACCCACCAGGCTACCCACCACTGCTGCCCACCTACCCACCACTGCTGCTCACCTACCCACCAGGCTACCCAGCAGGCTGCCCACCTACCCACCAGGCTACCCACCACTGCTGCCCACCTACCCACCGCTGCTGCCCACCTACCCACCGCTGCAGCCCACCTACCCACCGCTGCAGCCCACCTACCCACCAGGCTACCCAGCAGGCTGCCCATCTACCCAGCAGGCTACCCACCACTGCTGCCCACCTACCCACCACTGCTACCCACCTACGCACCACTGCTGCCCACCTACCCACCACTGCTGCCCACCTACCACCACTGCCCACCTACCCACCAGGCTACCCAGCAGGCTGCCCACCTACCCACCAGGCTACCCAGCAGGCTGCCCACCTACCCACCACTGCTGCCCACCTACCCACCACTGCTACCCAGCAGGCTGCCCACCTACCCACCACTACTGCCCACCTACCCACCACTGCTACCCAGCAGGCTGCCCACCTACCCACCACTGCTACCCAGCAAGCTGCCCACCTACCCACCACTGCTGCCCCCCTACCCACCAGGCTACCCACCATGCTACCCACCTACCCACCACTGCTGCCCACCTACCCACCAGGCTACTCAGCAGGCTGCCCACCTACCCACCACTGCTGCCCCCCTACCCACCACTGCTACCCAGCAGGCTGCCCACCTACCCACTAGGCAATCAGGCTGCTCACCCTTAACCACCTACCCACCAGGCTATCAGCTTGCCAACACTCAAATCTGCTACCGATATTGTGTATTTTGTGGTCAGATCTGCTACCGACATTGTGTATTTTGTGGTCAGATTAACTGCCGACATTGTGTATTTTGTGGTCAGTTTAACTACCGTCATTGTGTATTTTGTGGTCAGTTTAACTACCGTCATTGTGTATTTTGTGGTCAGTTTAACTACCGTCATTGTGTATTTTGTGGTCAGTTTAACTACCGTCATTGTGTATTTTGTGGTCAGTTTAACTACCGATATTGTGTATTTTGTGGTGAAATCTGGTGCGGACATTGTGTATGTTCTGGTCAAATCTACCGCAAGATTGAATGATTTTTTTCTGGTCAAATCTGCCGACATGATTGAATGTATTTTCTTGTGAAATCTGCTCATATAACGTGTAATGTCTGGTGAAATGTTCTCGCATTACGTGTATTTTATGTTGAAAGCTTCTGACATTTTGTGTATTTTCTGGAGAAAAGCTGCGCAATGATGTGAATTTTCTGGAGAAAGGTTGACTAAAACTTGGGTGCACTTTTAAATTAGCTCCGCCCCATCCGGTCATAGCCACGCCCATTTTTCGCCGCGGCGCACGAAGCACGCCGCAGATGGTGGACCGTGGGTGGGGGGGGGGGTGTCTTTCAATACCTAGCACCGGGTGTCAAATGCCCTAGGTACGCCACTGATTTTGAGTAATTTCTTGCTTGGTGGGAGTCTTAAAAGTATTTTATTGATAAGGTTTGAAAATATTTACTTGGAGAAAACTCAGGAGAAAAGTTAATAGGATATGGCCCAATGCACCTATTCCTGAAAGAGTCCTTCCTGTTGGCTGTTGCTGTCTTTTTTAACTGGCCCATCAATTATGCAGGAAGTGCTGGGGCCGTCCTGATGCATGCAAAAGTCGGTCGCCGCTGGTTTAGGGGGAACTATACTAGCTATCTATACTGGGGCAACTATACTACCTTTACTGGGGGCAACTATACTAGCTATCTATATGGGGGCAATTATACTACTTATCTATACTGGGGCAACTAAGCTACCTATACAGGGACAACTATACTAACTATACTGGGGGCAACTAAGCTACCTATACAGGGACAAGTATACTACCTATACTGGGGGCATCTATACTAGCTATCTATACTGGGGGCAATTATAATACCTATACTGGGGGCAACTATACAACCTATACAAGGGCAAATATACTACCTATACTGGGGCAACTATACTAGCTATCTATACTGGGGGCAACTCCACTAGCTATCTATACTGGGGCAACTATACTACCTATACTGGGGCATCTGTACTAACTACCTATACTGAGGCAACTATGCTACCTATACTGGGGCAAGTATATTACCTCTACTGGGGCAACTATACTAGCTACCTGCCTATACTGGGGCAACTATACTACCTATACTGGGGGCAACTATACTAGCTACCTATACTTGGGGCAACTATACTACCCCGACTGGGGGCAACTATAGCTGGCTACCTTATACAGGGGGCACCTGGCGGACTACCTATACTGAGGGTGAACGTTTTCGGGTGCTGTACCATCATTCCAAATCGGGTGGGCATCCTCACAAGTTTGCTTCAGGCAGCAAAAAGTCTACAACCAGCCCTGGATATAGGGGATACAGTGCAAGGACCACTATAATGGGGACACTACACAGGGACCACTACAGGGGGTCACAGCACAGTAGCAGTTACAAGAGGGGCACAACATGGGGGCACACAGTAAAGGGACCACTATAAGGGGACATTACATATAAAGATTCACTAAGGGGAACACTAAGCGCTCGTTCCCATTAAACAATGCAGAGCCGTGCGCTATGCCCTATGTGGAGCTGCTCAAATCCGGAACCGGGAGATACCCGGAAATTTGCTATCCGGATATCTCCCAGTAAACCTGTGCGGGGTGTGCGGGGTAGGCGGGGGGTCAATCTTACCTGTCTGACGTCTTCTTTGTCCGTCCCTCGGCGCCTCCCACGATGCGCTCCACATGCGTCACGTGATTACAAACACTTCCTCCTTCAACCCGGAAGGAGGAAGTGTTTGTAATCACGTGACCGCTGCTTGGACCGCATCGTGGGAGGCGCCGAGGGACGGACAGAAGAAGACGTCAGACAGGTAAGATTGACCCCCGCCCACCCCGCACAGGAAACTGGGAGATATCCGAATAGAACTATCCGGATGTCTCCCGGTTCCGGAATTGAGCAGCTCTAGCCCTATGCACTCAGGCTTTGAATACACTAGGCCAGGGGTCCCCAACCACCGGCCGCGGCCCACTGCCGGTCCGTTGGCAGTGTCCAGCTGGGCCGCGGCGGGTCTGTCATCTTGCCCCTCCCCCCCGCGGCCGCCGCTTCTGTTACTTTATGAGCAGGCGGCCGCTTCTGGATTCCCCCATGCGCGCTCTCCTCCATGAAGTACTATCTCCTCCTATAACAGCAGCACGTCTTGCGTCTGCTGTAAGGAGGGAAGGAGGCGGGGCAGTTGCTTCCTGTAGCGGCGATATGCATCGCCGCTACCATGGGAACCGTTGCCCCGCCTCCTTCCCTCCTTACAGCAGACGCAAGACGCGCTGCTGTTATAGGAGGAGATAGTACTTCATGGAGGAGAGCGCGCATGGGGGAATCCGGAAGCGGCAGCCCGCCCGCTCATAAGGTAACAGAAGCGGCTTCTGCACCATTTACGCATACTGGGCACTATACTAGCTATAGCTGGGCCACTATACTAGCCATGCTGGGCACTATACTAGCCATGCTGGGCACTATACTAGCCATGCTGGGGAACTATACTAGCCATGCTGGGCACTATACTAGCCATGCTGGGCACTATACTAGCCATGCTGGGCACTATACTAGCCATGCTGGGGCATTATACTAGCCATGCGGGGCACTATACTAGCCATGCTGGGGCACTATACTAGCCATGCTGGGACACTATACTAGCTATAGCTGGGCACTATACTAGCCATGCTGGGCACTATACTAGCCATGCTGGGCACTATACTAGCCATGCTGGGGCACTATACTAGCCATGCTGGGGCACTATACTAGCCATGCTGGGGCACTGTCCTAGCCATGCTGGGGCACTATACTAGCCATGCTGGGGCACTATACTAGCCATGCTGGGGCACTATACTAGCCATGCTGGGGCACTATACTAGCCATACTGGGGTAACCATACTAGCCATGCTGGGCACTTTACTAGCCATACTGGGGCACTATACTAGCTATACTGGGGTAACTATACTAGCCTAGCCATACTGGGGCACTATACTGTGCACTTTACTAGCTATACTGGGGCACTACCTACCCATACTGGGCACTATATTAGCTATACTAGGGCACTACCGACCCATACTGGGACTATACTAGCTATACTGGTCAATCAAGCCATGGCAGATTTGTATGTCCCAGAATGTCCCAGTGCCATGGCAGAATGTCCCAGTGCCATGGCAGATTTGTATGTCCCAGAATGCCAGTAGAAGCTGGTCAGGAGTTTTGGGGACATGCCCATCCTCACCAAAAAGGTATAAAGCATAGAAACGCAAAAAAAAAAAAAAAAGATGCAGGCCAACAATTGTAATTCTGGAAACTACCAATTGCACTAGCAAAAACCCGGCAATGCAATTTACATGTTCATCGCCGTGCTGTTGCTATTGGCAAAATGGGAACGATACAATTTTTAATTCGAAATGTGCTTAATAAAAAAGGGCCCTAATTAGTTAATCTCCATCTAAGATATTTTATTATATTCTTTTTTTAACAGAGTCCTTTGGCTAATCCAGTTGGCTAAAAGTAAATCATATTTTGGCAAATAGGATTGTAAACCGGCCCACCATGGTAAGGTAGACTCTATTAGGGCGGGTTAGGTGATGGGAGAGAGGAATAGAGTATAGTGTTTTGGAGAGGGAAGAGGGGGATAGGTGGTCTTAAAGGGTACCACTCTTACACCCTCAAGTGCAAAGTTGGGGAACACAACGACCACCTGATAATTAATTGGGATCCAGCTGGTCCCCCTTAGGCCGGGTTCAACACTGGGATCGCAAAAGGCAAATCACAATCGCCTACGGAGTATGATTGCATTTCTACTAAGCAACTGTGGCTCCATGTTGCAGTGATTGCGTTTTTCGGTCTCATTCCAGAGAATGAGAATGGTGTTCTAACTGCCAGCAAAATGTTGCACGCAGTGCACTTTTGCGATTTACGCACATCACAGGCACTGCAAGGATTTACCGCAGTGCTTTGCTGAATACCGGCTATCAGCAAAGAGCAGAAACACTACCCACCAAAGCACCCTAAGAGTGAACTGGCCCTTAAGAGAACTTGATTGGTGATTACAAATTGTTGAAACCTGCAGAGTAGAACTCAGGGGTGTATGTAAAATGATTTAAATACACTCCCAAATTCTAATAATGGCCTCCTCCTCCCCATAGCCATACAAATCCTCACCAAAAAGGTATAAAGCATAGAAACGCAAAAAAAAACCAAAAAAAGATGCAGACCAACAATTGTAATTCTGGAAAATACCAATTGCACTAGCAAAAACCTGGCAATGCAATGTGCATGTTCATCGCCGTGCTGTTGCTATTGGCAAAATGGGAACGATACAATTTTTAAATGGAAACGTGCTTAATAAAAAAGGGCCCTAATTGGTTAATCTAATTGGTTATATTCTTTTTTTAACAGAGTCCTTTGGCTAATCCAGTTGGCTAAAACTAAATCACATTTTGGCCAATAGGATTGTAAGCCGGCCCACCATGGTAAGGTAGACTCTATTAGGGCGGGTTAGGGAATGAGAGTGAGAGAGGTATAGGGGATAGAGTTTTGGAGAGGGAAGATGGGGACAGGTAGTCTTAAGGGGTACCACTCTTACACCATCAAGTGCAAAGTCGGGGAACACAACGACCACCTGATAAATAATTGGGATCCAGCTGGTCCCCCTTAGCCTGGGTTCAACACTGGGATCGCAAAAGGCAAATCGCAATCACCTATGGAGTGTAATTGCATTTCTACCAAGCAATTGTGGCTCCATGTTACAGTGATTGCGTTTTTCGGTCTCATTCCAGAGAATGAGAATGGCGTTCTAACTGCCAGCAAAATGTTGCACGCAGTTCACTTTTGCGATATACGCACATCACAGGCACTGCAAGGATTTACCGCAGTGCTTTGCTGAATACCGGCTATCAGCAAAGAGCAGAAAAACTACTTATTAAAGCACCCCAAGTGTGAACTGGCCCTTAAGAGAACTTTATTGGTGATTACAAATTGTTGCAACCTGCAGAGTAGAACTCAGGGGCATATTTAAAATGATTTAAATATACCCCCAAATTCTAATAATGGCCTCCTCCTCCTCCCCCATAGCCATACCAATCCTCACCAAAAAGGTACAAAGCATAGAAACGCAAACAAAACAAAAAAAGATGCAGGCCAAAAATTGTAATTCTGGAAACTACCATTTGCACAAGCAAAAACCCGGCAATGCAATTTACATGTTCATCGCCGTGCTGTTGCTATTGGCAAAATGGGAACGATACAATTTTTAAATCGAAACGTGCTTAATAAAAATGGGCCCTAATTAGTTAATCTCCATCTAAGATCGTTTATTATATTCTTTTTTTAACAGAGTCCTTTGGCTAATCCAGTTGGCTAAAACTAAATCACATTTTGGCCAATAGGATTGTAAGCCGGCCCACCATGGTAAGGTAGACTCTATTAGGGCGGGTTAGGGAATGGGAGTGAGAGAGGAATAGGGGATAGCGTTTTGGAGAGGAAAGATGGGGATAGGTGGTCTTAAGGGGTACCACTCTTACACCATCAAGTGCAAAGTCGGGGAACACAACGACCACCTGATAAATAATTGGGATCCAGCTGGTCCCCCTTAGGCCGGGTTCAACACTGGGATCGCAAAAGGCAAATCGCAATCACCTATGGAGTGTAATTGCATTTCTACCAAGCAATTGTGGCTCCATGTTACAGTGATTGCGTTTTTCGGTCTCATTCCAGAGAATGAGAATGGCGTTCTAACTGCCAGCAAAATGTTGCACGCAGTGCACTTTTGCGATATACGCACATCACAGGCACTGCAAGGATTTACCGCAGTGCTTTGCTGAATACCGGCTATCAGCAAAGAGCAGAAAAACTACTTATTAAAGCACCCCAAGTGTGAACTGGCCCTTAAGAGAACTTTATTGGTGATTACAAATGGTTGCAACCTGCAGAGTAGAACTCAGGGGCATATTTAAAATGATTTAAATATATCCCCAAATTCTAATAATGGCCTTCTCCTCCCCATAGCCATACCAATCCTCACCAAAAAGGTACAAAGCATAGAAACGCAAACAAAACAAAAAGAGAAGATGCAGGCCAACAATTGTAATTCTGGAAACTACCAATTGCACTAGCAAAAACCCGGCAATGCAATTTACATGTTCATCGCCGTGCTGTTGCTATCGGCAAAATGGGAACGATACAATTTTTAAATCGAAACGTGCTTAATAAAAAGGGGCCCTAATTAGTTAATCTCCATCTAAGATAGTTTATCATATTCTTTTTTTAACAGAGTCCTTTGGCTAATCCAGTTGGCTAAAACTAAATCACATTTTGGCCAATAGGATTGTAAGCCGGCGCACCATGGTAAGGTAGACTCTATTAGGGCGGGTTAGGGAATGGGAGTGAGAGAGGAATAGGGGATAGCATTTTGGAGAGGGAAGATGGGGATAGGTGGTCTTAAGGGGTACCACTCTTACACCATCAAGTGCAAAGTCGGAACACAACAACCACCTGATAAATATTTGCGATCCAGCTGGTCCCCCTTAGGCCGGGTTCAACACTGGGATCGCAAAAGGCAAATCGCAATCACCTATGGAGTGTAATTGCATTTCTACCAAGCAATTGTGGCTCCATGTTACAGTGATTGCGTTTTTCGGTCTCATTCCAGAGAATGAGAATGGCGTTCTAACTGCCAGCAAAATGTTGCACGCAGTGCACTTTTGCAATATACGCACATCACAGGCACTGCAAGGATTTACCGCAGTGCTTTGCTGAATACCGGCTATCAGCAAAGAGCAGAAAAACTACTTATTAAAGCACCCCAAGTGTGAACTGGCCCTTAAGAGAACTTTATTGGTGATTACAAATTGTTGCAACCTGCAGAGTAGAACTCAGGGGCATATTTAAAATGATTTAAAAATATCCCCAAATTCTAATAATGGCCTCCTCCTCCCCATAGCCATACCAATCCTCACCAAAAAGGTACAAAGCATAGAAACGCAAACAAAACAAAAAAAGATGCAGGCCAACAATTGTAATTCTGGAAACTACCAATTGCACTAGCAAAAACCCGGCAATGCAATTTACATGTTCATCGCCGTGCTGTTGCTATCGGCAAAATGGGAACGATACAATTTTTAAATCGAAACGTGCTTAATAAAAAGGGGCCCTAATTAGTTAATCTCCATCTAAGATAGTTTATCATATTCTTTTTTTAACAGAGTCCTTTGGCTAATCCAGTTGGCTAAAACTAAATCACATTTTGGCCAATAGGATTGTAAGCCGGCGCACCATGGTAAGGTAGACTCTATTAGGGCGGGTTAGGGAATGGGAGTGAGAGAGGAATAGGGGATAGCGTTTTGGAGAGGGAAGATGGGGATAGGTGGTCTTAAGGGGTACCACTCTTACACCATCAAGTGCAAAGTCGGAACACAACAACCACCTGATAAATATTTGCGATCCAGCTGGTCCCCCTTAGGCTGGGTTCAACACTGGGATCGCAAAAGGCAAATCGCAATCACCTATGGAGTGTAATTGCATTTCTACCAAGCAATTGTGGCTCCATGTTACAGTGATTGCGTTTTTCGGTCTCATTCCAGAGAACGAGAATGGCGTTCTAACTGCCAGCAAAATGTTGCACGCAGTGCACTTTTGCAATATACGCACATCACAGGCACTGCAAGGATTTACCGCAGTGCTTTGCTGAATACCGGCTATCAGCAAAGAGCAGAAAAACTACTTATTAAAGCACCCCAAGTGTGAACTGGCCCTTAAGAGAACTTTATTGGTGATTAAAAATTGTTGCAACCTGCAGAGTAGAACTCAGGGGCATATTTAAAATGATTTAAATATACCCCCAAATTCTAATAATGGCCTCCTCCTCCCCATAGCCATACCAATCCTCACCAAAAAGGTACAAAGCATAGAAACGCAAACAAAACAAAAAAAGATGCAGGCCAACAATTGTAATTCTGGAAACTACCAATTGCACTAGCAAAAACCCGGCAATGCAATTTACATGTTCATCGCCGTGCTGTTGCTATTGGCAAAATGGGAACGATACAATTTTTAAATCGAAACATGCTTAATAAAAAAGGGCCCTTATTGGTTAATCTCCATCTAAGATCGTTTATTATATTCTTTTTTTAACAGAGTCCTTTGGCTAATCCAGTTGGCTAAAACTAAATCACATTTTGGCCAATAGGATTGTAAGCCGGCCCACCATGGTAAGGTAGACTCTATTAGGGCGGATTAGGGAATGGGAGTGAGAGAGGAATAGGGGATAGCGTTTTGGAGAGGGAAGATGGGGATAGGTGGTCTTATGGGGTACCACTCTTACACCATCAAGTGCAAAGTCGGGGAACACAACGACCACCTGATAAATAATTGGGATCCAGCTGGTCCCCCTTAGGCCGGGTTCAACACTGGGATCGCAAAAGGCAAATCGCAATCACCTATGGAGTGTAATTGCATTTCTACCAAGCAATTGTGGCTCCATGTTACAGTGATTGCGTTTTTCGGTCTCATTCCAGAGAATGAGAATGGCGTTCTAACTGCCAGCAAAATGTTGCACGCAGTGCACTTTTGCGATATATGCACATCACAGGCACTGCAAGGATTTACCGCAGTGCTTTGCTGAATACCGGCTATCAGCAAAGAGCAGAAAAACTACTTATTAAAGCACCCCAAGTGTGAACTGGCCCTTAAGAGAACTTTATTGGTGATTACAAATTGTTGCAACCTGCAGAGTAGAACTCAGGGGCATATTTAAAATGATTTAAAAATATCCCCAAATTCTAATAATGGCCTCCTCCTCCCCATAGCCATACCAATCCTCACCAAAAAGGTACAAAGCATAGAAACGCAAACAAAACAAAAAAAGATGCAGGCCAACAATTGTAATTCTGGAAACTACCAATTGCACTAGCAAAAACCCGGCAATGCAATTTACATGTTCATCGCCGTGCTGTTGCTATCGGCAAAATGGGAACGATACAATTTTTAAATCGAAACGTGCTTAATAAAAAGGGGCCCTAATTAGTTAATCTCCATCTAAGATAGTTTATCATATTCTTTTTTTAACAGAGTCCTTTGGCTAATCCAGTTGGCTAAAACTAAATCACATTTTGGCCAATAGGATTGTAAGCCGGCCCACCATGGTAAGGTAGACTCTATTAGGGCGGGTTAGGGAATGGGAGTGAGAGAGGAATAGGGGATAGCGTTTTGGAGAGGGAAGATGGGGATAGGTGGTCTTAAGGGGTACCACTCTTACACCATCAAGTGCAAAGTCGGGGAACACAACGACCACCTGATAAATAATTGGGATCCAGCTGGTCCCCCTTAGGCCGGGTTCAACACTGGGATCGCAAAAGGCAAATCGCAATCACCTATGGAGTGTAATTGCATTTCTACCAAGCAATTGTGGCTCCATGTTACAGTGATTGCGTTTTTCAGTCTCATTCCAGAGAATGAGAATGGCGTTCTAACTGCCAGCAAAATGTTGCACGCAGTGCACTTTTGCGATATACGCACATCACAGGCACTGCAAGGATTTACCGCAGTGCTTTGCTGAATACCGGCTATCAGCAAAGAGCAGAAAAACTACTTATTAAAGCACCCCAAGTGTGAACTGGCCCTTAAGAGAACTTTATTGGTGATTACAAATTGTTGCAACCTGCAGAGTAGAACTCAGGGGCATATTTAAAATGATTTAAATATACCCCCAAATTCTAATAATGGCCTCCTCCTCCTCCCCCATAGCCATACCAATCCTCACCAAAAAGGTACAAAGCATAGAAACGCAAACAAAACAAAAAAAGATGCAGGCCAAAAATTGTAATTCTGGAAACTACCATTTGCACAAGCAAAAACCCGGCAATGCAATTTACATGTTCATCGCCGTGCTGTTGCTATTGGCAAAATGGGAACGATACAATTTTTAAATCGAAACGTGCTTAATAAAAATGGGCCCTAATTAGTTAATCTCCATCTAAGATCGTTTATTATATTCTTTTTTTAACAGAGTCCTTTGGCTAATCCAGTTGGCTAAAACTAAATCACATTTTGGCCAATAGGATTGTAAGCCGGCCCACCATGGTAAGGTAGACTCTATTAGGGCGGGTTAGGGAATGGGAGTGAGAGAGGAATAGGGGATAGCGTTTTGGAGAGGGAAGATGGGGATAGGTGGTCTTAAGGAGTACCACTCTTACACCATCAAGTGCAAAGTCGGGGAACACAACGACCACCTGATAAATAATTGGGATCCAGCTGGTCCCCCTTAGGCCAGGTTAAACACTGGGATCGCAAAAAGCAAATCGCAATCACCTATGGAGTGTAATTGCATTTCTACCAAGCAATTGTGGCTCCATGTTACAGTGATTGCGTTTTTCGGTCTCATTCCAGAGAATGAGAATGGCGTTCTAACTGCCAGCAAAATGTTGCACGCAGTGCACTTTTGCGATATACGCACATCACAGGCACTGCAAGGATTTACCGCAGTGCTTTGCTGAATACCGGCTATCAGCAAAGAGCAGAAAAACTACTTATTAAAGCACCCCAAGTGTGAACTGGCCCTTAAGAGAACTTTATTGGTGATTACAAATTGTTGCAACCTGCAGAGTAGAACTCAGGGGCATATTTAAAATGATTTAAATATACCCCCAAATTCTAATAATGGCCTCCTCCTCCTCCCCCATAGCCATACCAATCCTCACCAAAAAGGTACAAAGCATAGAAACGCAAACAAAACAAAAAAAGATGCAGGCCAAAAATTGTAATTCTGGAAACTACCATTTGCACAAGCAAAAACCCGGCAATGCAATTTACATGTTCATCGCCGTGCTGTTGCTATTGGCAAAATGGGAACGATACAATTTTTAAATCGAAACGTGCTTAATAAAAATGGGCCCTAATTAGTTAATCTCCATCTAAGATCGTTTATTATATTCTTTTTTTAACAGAGTCCTTTGGCTAATCCAGTTGGCTAAAACTAAATCACATTTTGGCCAATAGGATTGTAAGCCGGCCCACCATGGTAAGGTAGACTCTATTAGGGCGGGTTAGGGAATGGGAGTGAGAGAGGAATAGGGGATAGCGTTTTGGAGAGGGAAGATGGGGATAGGTGGTCTTAAGGGGTACCACTCTTACACCATCAAGTGCAAAGTCGGGGAACACAACGACCACCTGATAAATAATTGGGATCCAGCTGGTCCCCCTTAGGCCAGGTTAAACACTGGGATCGCAAAAAGCAAATCGCAATCACCTATGGAGTGTAATTGCATTTCTACCAAGCAATTGTGGCTCCATGTTACAGTGATTGCGTTTTTCGGTCTCATTCCAGAGAATGAGAATGGCGTTCTAACTGCCAGCAAAATGTTGCACGCAGTGCACTTTTGCGATATATGCACATCACAGGCACTGCAAGGATTTACCGCAGTGCTTTGCTGAATACCGGCTATCAGCAAAGAGCAGAAAAACTACTTATTAAAGCACCCCAAGTGTGAACTGGCCCTTAAGAGAACTTTATTGGTGATTACAAATGGTTGCAACCTGCAGAGTAGAACTCAGGGGCATATTTAAAATGATTTAAATATACCCCCAAATTCTAATAATGGCCTCCTCCTCCCCATAGCCATACCAATCCTCACCAAAAAGGTACAAAGCATAGAAACGCAAACAAAACAAAAAAAGATGCAGGCCAACAATTGTAATTCTGGAAACTACCAATTGCACTAGCAAAAACCCGGCAATGCAATTTACATGTTCATCGCCGTGCTGTTGCTATCGGCAAAATGGGAACGATACAATTTTTAAATCGAAACGTGCTTAATAAAAAAGGGCCCTAATTAGTTAATCTCCATCTAAGATCGTTTATTATATTCTTTTTTTAACAGAGTCCTTTGGCTAATCCAGTTGGCTAAAACTAAATCACATTTTGGTCAATAGGATTGTAAGCCGGCCCACCATGGTAAGGTAGACTCTATTAGGGCGGGTTAGGGAATGGGAGTGAGAGAGGAATAGGGGATAGCGTTTTGGAGAGGGAAGATGGGGATAGGTGGTCTTAAGGGGTACCACTCTTACACCATCAAGTGCAAAGTCGGGGAACACAACGACCACCTGATAAATAATTGGGATCCAGCTGGTCCCCCTTAGGCCGGGTTCAACACTGGGATCGCAAAAGGCAAATCGCAATCACCTATGGAGTGTAATTGCATTTCTACCAAGCAATTGTGGCTCCATGTTACAGTGATTGCGTTTTTCGGTCTCATTCCAGAGAATGAGAATGGCGTTCTAACTGCCAGCAAAATGTTGCACGCAGTGCACTTTTGCGATATACGCACATCACAGGCACTGCAAGGATTTACCGCAGTGCTTTGCTGAATACCGGCTGTCAGCAAAGAGCAGAAAAACTACTTATTAAAGCACCCCAAGTGTGAACTGGCCCTTAAGAGAACTTTATTGGTGATTACAAATTGTTGCAACCTGCAGAGTAGAACTCAGGGGCATATTTAAAATGATTTAAAAATATCCCCAAATTCTAATAATGGCCTCCTCCTCCCCATAGCCATACCAATCCTCACCAAAAAGGTACAAAGCATAGAAACGCAAACAAAACAAAAAAAGATGCAGGCCAACAATTGTAATTCTGGAAACTACCAATTGCACTAGCAAAAACCCGGCAATGCAATTTACATGTTCATCGCCGTGCTGTTGCTATCGGCAAAATGGGAACGATACAATTTTTAAATCGAAACGTGCTTAATAAAAAGGGGCCCTAATTAGTTAATCTCCATCTAAGATAGTTTATCATATTCTTTTTTTAACAGAGTCCTTTGGCTAATCCAGTTGGCTAAAACTAAATCACATTTTGGCCAATAGGATTGTAAGCCGGCGCATCATGGTAAGGTAGACTCTATTAGGGCGGGTTAGGGAATGGGAGTGAGAGAGGAATAGGGGATAGCGTTTTGGAGAGGGAAGATGGGGATAGGTGGTCTTAAGGGGTACCACTCTTACACCATCAAGTGCAAAGTCGGAACACAACAACCACCTGATAAATATTTGCGATCCAGCTGGTCCCCCTTAGGCCGGGTTCAACACTGGGATCGCAAAAGGCAAATCGCAATCACCTATGGAGTGTAATTGCATTTCTACCAAGCAATTGTGGCTCCATGTTACAGTGATTGCGTTTTTCGGTCTCATTCCAGAGAATGAGAATGGCGTTCTAACTGCCAGCAAAATGTTGCACGCAGTGCACTTTTGCAATATACGCACATCACAGGCACTGCAAGGATTTACCGCAGTGCTTTGCTGAATACCGGCTATCAGCAAAGAGCAGAAAAACTACTTATTAAAGCACCCCAAGTGTGAACTGGCCCTTAAGAGAACTTTATTGGTGATTACAAATTGTTGCAACCTGCAGAGTAGAACTCAGGGGCATATTTAAAATGATTTAAAAATATCCCCAAATTCTAATAATGGCCTCCTCCTCCCCATAGCCATACCAGTCCTCACCAAAAAGGTACAAAGCATAGAAACGCAAACAAAACAAAAAAAGATGCAGGCCAACAATTGTAATTCTGGAAACTACCAATTGCACTAGCAAAAACCCGGCAATGCAATTTACATGTTCATCGCCGTGCTGTTGCTATCGGCAAAATGGGAACGATACAATTTTTAAATCGAAACGTGCTTAATAAAAAGGGGCCCTAATTAGTTAATCTCCATCTAAGATAGTTTATCATATTCTTTTTTTAACAGAGTCCTTTGGCTAATCCAGTTGGCTAAAACTAAATCACATTTTGGCCAATAGGATTGTAAGCCGGCGCACCATGGTAAGGTAGACTCTATTAGGGCGGGTTAGGGAATGGGAGTGAGAGAGGAATAGGGGATAGCGTTTTGGAGAGGGAAGATGGGGATAGGTGGTCTTAAGGGGTACCACTCTTACACCATCAAGTGCAAAGTCGGAACACAACAACCACCTGATAAATATTTGCGATCCAGCTGGTCCCCCTTAGGCTGGGTTCAACACTGGGATCGCAAAAGGCAAATCGCAATCACCTATGGAGTGTAATTGCATTTCTACCAAGCAATTGTGGCTCCATGTTACAGTGATTGCGTTTTTCGGTCTCATTCCAGAGAACGAGAATGGCGTTCTAACTGCCAGCAAAATGTTGCACGCAGTGCACTTTTGCAATATACGCACATCACAGGCACTGCAAGGATTTACCGCAGTGCTTTGCTGAATACCGGCTGTCAGCAAAGAGCAGAAAAACTACTTATTAAAGCACCCCAAGTGTGAACTGGCCCTTAAGAGAACTTTATTGGTGATTACAAATTGTTGCAACCTGCAGAGTAGAACTCAGGGGCATATTTAAAATGATTTAAAAATATCCCCAAATTCTAATAATGGCCTCCTCCTCCCCATAGCCATACCAATCCTCACCAAAAAGGTACAAAGCATAGAAACGCAAACAAAACAAAAAAAGATGCAGGCCAACAATTGTAATTCTGGAAACTACCAATTGCACTAGCAAAAACCCGGCAATGCAATTTACATGTTCATCGCCGTGCTGTTGCTATCGGCAAAATGGGAACGATACAATTTTTAAATCGAAACGTGCTTAATAAAAAGGGGCCCTAATTAGTTAATCTCCATCTAAGATAGTTTATCATATTCTTTTTTTAACAGAGTCCTTTGGCTAATCCAGTTGGCTAAAACTAAATCACATTTTGGCCAATAGGATTGTAAGCCGGCGCACCATGGTAAGGTAGACTCTATTAGGGCGGGTTAGGGAATGGGAGTGAGAGAGGAATAGGGGATAGCGTTTTGGAGAGGGAAGATGGGGATAGGTGGTCTTAAGGGGTACCACTCTTACACCATCAAGTGCAAAGTCGGAACACAACAACCACCTGATAAATATTTGCGATCCAGCTGGTCCCCCTTAGGCTGGGTTCAACACTGGGATCGCAAAAGGCAAATCGCAATCACCTATGGAGTGTAATTGCATTTCTACCAAGCAATTGTGGCTCCATGTTACAGTGATTGCGTTTTTCGGTCTCATTCCAGAGAACGAGAATGGCGTTCTAACTGCCAGCAAAATGTTGCACGCAGTGCACTTTTGCGATATACGCACATCACAGGCACTGCAAGGATTTACCGCAGTGCTTTGCTGAATACCGGCTGTCAGCAAAGAGCAGAAAAACTACTTATTAAAGCACCCCAAGTGTGAACTGGCCCTTAAGAGAACTTTATTGGTGATTACAAATTGTTGCAACCTGCAGAGTAGAACTCAGGGGCATATTTAAAATGATTTAAAAATATCCCCAAATTCTAATAATGGCCTCCTCCTCCCCATAGCCATACCAATCCTCACCAAAAAGGTACAAAGCATAGAAACGCAAACAAAACAAAAAAAGATGCAGGCCAACAATTGTAATTCTGGAAACTACCAATTGCACTAGCAAAAACCCGGCAATGCAATTTACATGTTCATCGCCGTGCTGTTGCTATCGGCAAAATGGGAACGATACAATTTTTAAATCGAAACGTGCTTAATAAAAAGGGGCCCTAATTAGTTAATCTCCATCTAAGATAGTTTATCATATTCTTTTTTTAACAGAGTCCTTTGGCTAATCCAGTTGGCTAAAACTAAATCACATTTTGGCCAATAGGATTGTAAGCCGGCGCATCATGGTAAGGTAGACTCTATTAGGGCGGGTTAGGGAATGGGAGTGAGAGAGGAATAGGGGATAGCGTTTTGGAGAGGGAAGATGGGGATAGGTGGTCTTAAGGGGTACCACTCTTACACCATCAAGTGCAAAGTCGGAACACAACAACCACCTGATAAATATTTGCGATCCAGCTGGTCCCCCTTAGGCCGGGTTCAACACTGGGATCGCAAAAGGCAAATCGCAATCACCTATGGAGTGTAATTGCATTTCTACCAAGCAATTGTGGCTCCATGTTACAGTGATTGCGTTTTTCGGTCTCATTCCAGAGAATGAGAATGGCGTTCTAACTGCCAGCAAAATGTTGCACGCAGTGCACTTTTGCAATATACGCACATCACAGGCACTGCAAGGATTTACCGCAGTGCTTTGCTGAATACCGGCTATCAGCAAAGAGCAGAAAAACTACTTATTAAAGCACCCCAAGTGTGAACTGGCCCTTAAGAGAACTTTATTGGTGATTACAAATTGTTGCAACCTGCAGAGTAGAACTCAGGGGCATATTTAAAATGATTTAAAAATATCCCCAAATTCTAATAATGGCCTCCTCCTCCCCATAGCCATACCAGTCCTCACCAAAAAGGTACAAAGCATAGAAACGCAAACAAAACAAAAAAAGATGCAGGCCAACAATTGTAATTCTGGAAACTACCAATTGCACTAGCAAAAACCCGGCAATGCAATTTACATGTTCATCGCCGTGCTGTTGCTATCGGCAAAATGGGAACGATACAATTTTTAAATCGAAACGTGCTTAATAAAAAGGGGCCCTAATTAGTTAATCTCCATCTAAGATAGTTTATCATATTCTTTTTTTAACAGAGTCCTTTGGCTAATCCAGTTGGCTAAAACTAAATCACATTTTGGCCAATAGGATTGTAAGCCGGCGCACCATGGTAAGGTAGACTCTATTAGGGCGGGTTAGGGAATGGGAGTGAGAGAGGAATAGGGGATAGCGTTTTGGAGAGGGAAGATGGGGATAGGTGGTCTTAAGGGGTACCACTCTTACACCATCAAGTGCAAAGTCGGAACACAACAACCACCTGATAAATATTTGCGATCCAGCTGGTCCCCCTTAGGCTGGGTTCAACACTGGGATCGCAAAAGGCAAATCGCAATCACCTATGGAGTGTAATTGCATTTCTACCAAGCAATTGTGGCTCCATGTTACAGTGATTGCGTTTTTCGGTCTCATTCCAGAGAACGAGAATGGCGTTCTAACTGCCAGCAAAATGTTGCACGCAGTGCACTTTTGCAATATACGCACATCACAGGCACTGCAAGGATTTACCGCAGTGCTTTGCTGAATACCGGCTATCAGCAAAGAGCAGAAAAACTACTTATTAAAGCACCCCAAGTGTGAACTGGCCCTTAAGAGAACTTTATTGGTGATTAAAAATTGTTGCAACCTGCAGAGTAGAACTCAGGGGCATATTTAAAATGATTTAAATATACCCCCAAATTCTAATAATGGCCTCCTCCTCCCCATAGCCATACCAATCCTCACCAAAAAGGTACAAAGCATAGAAACGCAAACAAAACAAAAAAAGATGCAGGCCAACAATTGTAATTCTGGAAACTACCAATTGCACTAGCAAAAACCCGGCAATGCAATTTACATGTTCATCGCCGTGCTGTTGCTATTGGCAAAATGGGAACGATACAATTTTTAAATCGAAACGTGCTTAATAAAAAAGGGCCCTTATTGGTTAATCTCCATCTAAGATCGTTTATTATATTCTTTTTTTAACAGAGTCCTTTGGCTAATCCAGTTGGCTAAAACTAAATCACATTTTGGCCAATAGGATTGTAAGCCGGCCCACCATGGTAAGGTAGACTCTATTAGGGCGGGTTAGGGAATGGGAGTGAGAGAGGAATAGGGGATAGCGTTTTGGAGAGGGAAGATGGGGATAGGTGGTCTTAAGGGGTACCACTCTTACACCATCAAGTGCAAAGTCGGGGAACACAACGACCACCTGATAAATAATTGGGATCCAGCTGGTCCCCCTTAGGCCGGGTTCAACACTGGGATCGCAAAAGGCAAATCGCAATCACCTATGGAGTGTAATTGCATTTCTACCAAGCAATTGTGGCTCCATGTTACAGTGATTGCGTTTTTCAGTCTCATTCCAGAGAATGAGAATGGCGTTCTAACTGCCAGCAAAATGTTGCACGCAGTGCACTTTTGCGATATACGCACATCACAGGCACTGCAAGGATTTACCGCAGTGCTTTGCTGAATACCGGCTATCAGCAAAGAGCAGAAAAACTACTTATTAAAGCACCCCAAGTGTGAACTGGCCCTTAAGAGAACTTTATTGGTGATTACAAATGGTTGCAACCTGCAGAGTAGAACTCAGGGGCATATTTAAAATGATTTAAATATACCTCCAAATTCTAATAATGGCCTCCTCCTCCCCATAGCCATACCAATCCTCACCAAAAAAGTACAAAGCATAGAAACGCAAACAAAACAAAAAAAGATGCAGGCCAACAATTGTAATTCTGGAAACTACCATTTGCACTAGCAAAAACCCGGCAATGCAATTTACATGTTCATCGCCGTGCTGTTGCTATTGGCAAAATGGGAACGATACAATTTTTAAATCGAAACGTGCTTAATAAAAAAGGGCCCTAATTAGTTAATCTCCATCTAAGATCGTTTATTATATTCTTTTTTTAACAGAGTCCTTTGGCTAATCCAGTTGGCTAAAACTAAATCACATTTTGGCCAATAGGATTGTAAGCCGGCCCACCATGGTAAGGTAGACTCTATTAGGGCGGGTTAGGGAATGGGAGTGAGAGAGGAATAGGGGATAGCGTTTTGGAGAGGGAAGATGGGGATAGGTGGTCTTAAGGGGTACCACTCTTACACCATCAAGTGCAAAGTCGGGGAGCACAACGACCACCTGATAAATAATTGGGATCCAGCTGGTCCCCCTTAGGCCAGGTTAAACACTGGGATCGCAAAAAGCAAATCGCAATCACCTATGGAGTGTAATTGCATTTCTACCAAGCAATTGTGGCTCCATGTTACAGTGATTGCGTTTTTCGGTCTCATTCCAGAGAATGAGAATGGCGTTCTAACTGCCAGCAAAATGTTGCACGCAGTGCACTTTTGCGATATATGCACATCACAGGCACTGCAAGGATTTACCGCAGTGCTTTGCTGAATACCGGCTATCAGCAAAGAGCAGAAAAACTACTTATTAAAGCACCCCAAGTGTGAACTGGCCCTTAAGAGAACTTTATTGGTGATTACAAATGGTTGCAACCTGCAGAGTAGAACTCAGGGGCATATTTAAAATGATTTAAATATACCCCCAAATTCTAATAATGGCCTCCTCCTCCTCCCCCATAGCCATACCAATCCTCACCAAAAAGGTACAAAGCATAGAAACGCAAACAAAACAAAAAAAGATGCAGGCCAAAAATTGTAATTCTGGAAACTACCATTTGCACAAGCAAAAACCCGGCAATGCAATTTACATGTTCATCGCCGTGCTGTTGCTATTGGCAAAATGGGAACGATACAATTTTTAAATCGAAACGTGCTTAATAAAAATGGGCCCTAATTAGTTAATCTCCATCTAAGATCGTTTATTATATTCTTTTTTTAACAGAGTCCTTTGGCTAATCCAGTTGGCTAAAACTAAATCACATTTTGGCCAATAGGATTGTAAGCCGGCCCACCATGGTAAGGTAGACTCTATTAGGGCGGGTTAGGGAATGGGAGTGAGAGAGGAATAGGGGATAGCGTTTTGGAGAGGGAAGATGGGGATAGGTGGTCTTAAGGGGTACCACTCTTACACCATCAAGTGCAAAGTCGGGGAACACAACGACCACCTGATAAATAATTGGGATCCAGCTGGTCCCCCTTAGGCCAGGTTAAACACTGGGATCGCAAAAAGCAAATCGCAATCACCTATGGAGTGTAATTGCATTTCTACCAAGCAATTGTGGCTCCATGTTACAGTGATTGCGTTTTTCGGTCTCATTCCAGAGAATGAGAATGGCGTTCTAACTGCCAGCAAAATGTTGCACGCAGTGCACTTTTGCGATATATGCACATCACAGGCACTGCAAGGATTTACCGCAGTGCTTTGCTGAATACCGGCTATCAGCAAAGAGCAGAAAAACTACTTATTAAAGCACCCCAAGTGTGAACTGGCCCTTAAGAGAACTTTATTGGTGATTACAAATGGTTGCAACCTGCAGAGTAGAACTCAGGGGCATATTTAAAATGATTTAAATATACCCCCAAATTCTAATAATGGCCTCCTCCTCCCCATAGCCATACCAATCCTCACCAAAAAGGTACAAAGCATAGAAACGCAAACAAAACCAAAAAAGATGCAGGCCAACAATTGTAATTCTGGAAACTACCAATTGCACTAGCAAAAACCCGGCAATGCAATTTACATGTTCATCGCCGTGCTGTTGCTATCGGCAAAATGGGAACGATACAATTTTTAAATCGAAACGTGCTTAATAAAAAAGGGCCCTAATTAGTTAATCTCCATCTAAGATCGTTTATTATATTCTTTTTTTAACAGAGTCCTTTGGCTAATCCAGTTGGCTAAAACTAAATCACATTTTGGTCAATAGGATTGTAAGCCGGCCCACCATGGTAAGGTAGACTCTATTAGGGCGGGTTAGGGAATGGGAGTGAGAGAGGAATAGGGGATAGCGTTTTGGAGAGGGAAGATGGGGATAGGTGGTCTTAAGGGGTACCACTCTTACACCATCAAGTGCAAAGTCGGGGAACACAACGACCACCTGATAAATAATTGGGATCCAGCTGGTCCCCCTTAGGCCGGGTTCAACACTGGGATCGCAAAAGGCAAATCGCAATCACCTATGGAGTGTAATTGCATTTCTACCAAGCAATTGTGGCTCCATGTTACAGTGATTGCGTTTTTCGGTCTCATTCCAGAGAATGAGAATGGCGTTCTAACTGCCAGCAAAATGTTGCACGCAGTGCACTTTTGCGATATACGCACATCACAGGCACTGCAAGGATTTACCGCAGTGCTTTGCTGAATACCGGCTGTCAGCAAAGAGCAGAAAAACTACTTATTAAAGCACCCCAAGTGTGAACTGGCCCTTAAGAGAACTTTATTGGTGATTACAAATTGTTGCAACCTGCAGAGTAGAACTCAGGGGCATATTTAAAATGATTTAAAAATATCCCCAAATTCTAATAATGGCCTCCTCCTCCCCATAGCCATACCAATCCTCACCAAAAAGGTACAAAGCATAGAAACGCAAACAAAACAAAAAAAGATGCAGGCCAACAATTGTAATTCTGGAAACTACCAATTGCACTAGCAAAAACCCGGCAATGCAATTTACATGTTCATCGCCGTGCTGTTGCTATCGGCAAAATGGGAACGATACAATTTTTAAATCGAAACGTGCTTAATAAAAAGGGGCCCTAATTAGTTAATCTCCATCTAAGATAGTTTATCATATTCTTTTTTTAACAGAGTCCTTTGGCTAATCCAGTTGGCTAAAACTAAATCACATTTTGGCCAATAGGATTGTAAGCCGGCGCACCATGGTAAGGTAGACTCTATTAGGGCGGGTTAGGGAATGGGAGTGAGAGAGGAATAGGGGATAGCGTTTTGGAGAGGGAAGATGGGGATAGGTGGTCTTAAGGGGTACCACTCTTACACCATCAAGTGCAAAGTCGGAACACAACAACCACCTGATAAATATTTGCGATCCAGCTGGTCCCCCTTAGGCCGGGTTCAACACTGGGATCGCAAAAGGCAAATCGCAATCACCTATGGAGTGTAATTGCATTTCTACCAAGCAATTGTGGCTCCATGTTACAGTGATTGCGTTTTTCGGTCTCATTCCAGAGAATGAGAATGGCGTTCTAACTGCCAGCAAAATGTTGCACGCAGTGCACTTTTGCAATATACGCACATCACAGGCACTGCAAGGATTTACCGCAGTGCTTTGCTGAATACCGGCTATCAGCAAAGAGCAGAAAAACTACTTATTAAAGCACCCCAAGTGTGAACTGGCCCTTAAGAGAACTTTATTGGTGATTACAAATTGTTGCAACCTGCAGAGTAGAACTCAGGGGCATATTTAAAATGATTTAAAAATATCCCCAAATTCTAATAATGGCCTCCTCCTCCCCATAGCCATACCAGTCCTCACCAAAAAGGTACAAAGCATAGAAACGCAAACAAAACAAAAAAAGATGCAGGCCAACAATTGTAATTCTGGAAACTACCAATTGCACTAGCAAAAACCCGGCAATGCAATTTACATGTTCATCGCCGTGCTGTTGCTATCGGCAAAATGGGAACGATACAATTTTTAAATCGAAACGTGCTTAATAAAAAGGGGCCCTAATTAGTTAATCTCCATCTAAGATAGTTTATCATATTCTTTTTTTAACAGAGTCCTTTGGCTAATCCAGTTGGCTAAAACTAAATCACATTTTGGCCAATAGGATTGTAAGCCGGCGCACCATGGTAAGGTAGACTCTATTAGGGCGGGTTAGGGAATGGGAGTGAGAGAGGAATAGGGGATAGCGTTTTGGAGAGGGAAGATGGGGATAGGTGGTCTTAAGGGGTACCACTCTTACACCATCAAGTGCAAAGTCGGAACACAACAACCACCTGATAAATATTTGCGATCCAGCTGGTCCCCCTTAGGCTGGGTTCAACACTGGGATCGCAAAAGGCAAATCGCAATCACCTATGGAGTGTAATTGCATTTCTACCAAGCAATTGTGGCTCCATGTTACAGTGATTGCGTTTTTCGGTCTCATTCCAGAGAACGAGAATGGCGTTCTAACTGCCAGCAAAATGTTGCACGCAGTGCACTTTTGCAATATACGCACATCACAGGCACTGCAAGGATTTACCGCAGTGCTTTGCTGAATACCGGCTATCAGCAAAGAGCAGAAAAACTACTTATTAAAGCACCCCAAGTGTGAACTGGCCCTTAAGAGAACTTTATTGGTGATTAAAAATTGTTGCAACCTGCAGAGTAGAACTCAGGGGCATATTTAAAATGATTTAAATATACCCCCAAATTCTAATAATGGCCTCCTCCTCCCCATAGCCATACCAATCCTCACCAAAAAGGTACAAAGCATAGAAACGCAAACAAAACAAAAAAAGATGCAGGCCAACAATTGTAATTCTGGAAACTACCAATTGCACTAGCAAAAACCCGTCAATGCAATTTACATGTTCATCGCCGTGCTGTTGCTATTGGCAAAATGGGAACGATACAATTTTTAAATCGAAACGTGCTTAATAAAAAAGGGCCCTTATTGGTTAATCTCCATCTAAGATCGTTTATTATATTCTTTTTTTAACAGAGTCCTTTGGCTAATCCAGTTGGCTAAAACTAAATCACATTTTGGCCAATAGGATTGTAAGCCGGCCCACCATGGTAAGGTAGACTCTATTAGGGCGGGTTAGGGAATGGGAGTGAGAGAGGAATAGGGGATAGCGTTTTGGAGAGGGAAGATGGGGATAGGTGGTCTTAAGGGGTACCACTCTTACACCATCAAGTGCAAAGTCGGGGAACACAACGACCACCTGATAAATAATTGGGATCCAGCTGGTCCCCCTTAGGCCGGGTTCAACACTGGGATCGCAAAAGGCAAATCGCAATCACCTATGGAGTGTAATTGCATTTCTACCAAGCAATTGTGGCTCCATGTTACAGTGATTGCGTTTTTCAGTCTCATTCCAGAGAATGAGAATGGCGTTCTAACTGCCAGCAAAATGTTGCACGCAGTGCACTTTTGCGATATACGCACATCACAGGCACTGCAAGGATTTACCGCAGTGCTTTGCTGAATACCGGCTATCAGCAAAGAGCAGAAAAACTACTTATTAAAGCACCCCAAGTGTGAACTGGCCCTTAAGAGAACTTTATTGGTGATTACAAATTGTTGCAACCTGCAGAGTAGAACTCAGGGGCATATTTAAAATGATTTAAATATACCCCCAAATTCTAATAATGGCCTCCTCCTCCTCCCCCATAGCCATACCAATCCTCACCAAAAAGGTACAAAGCATAGAAACGCAAACAAAACAAAAAAAGATGCAGGCCAAAAATTGTAATTCTGGAAACTACCATTTGCACAAGCAAAAACCCGGCAATGCAATTTACATGTTCATCGCCGTGCTGTTGGTATTGGCAAAATGGGAACGATACAATTTTTAAATCGAAACGTGCTTAATAAAAATGGGCCCTAATTAGTTAATCTCCATCTAAGATCGTTTATTATATTCTTTTTTTAACAGAGTCCTTTGGCTAATCCAGTTGGCTAAAACTAAATCACATTTTGGCCAATAGGATTGTAAGCCGGCCCACCATGGTAAGGTAGACTCTATTAGGGCGGGTTAGGGAATGGGAGTGAGAGAGGAATAGGGGATAGCGTTTTGGAGAGGGAAGATGGGGATAGGTGGTCTTAAGGGGTACCACTCTTACACCATCAAGTGCAAAGTCGGGGAACACAACGACCACCTGATAAATAATTGGGATCCAGCTGGTCCCCCTTAGGCCGGGTTCAACACTGGGATCGCAAAAGGCAAATCGCAATCACCTATGGAGTGTAATTGCATTTCTACCAAGCAATTGTTGCTCCATGTTACAGTGATTGCGTTTTTCGGTCTCATTCCAGAGAATGAGAATGGCGTTCTAACTGCCAGCAAAATGTTGCACGCAGTGCACTTTTGCGATATACGCACATCACAGGCACTGCAAGGATTTACCGCAGTGCTTTGCTGAATACCGGCTGTCAGCAAAGAGCAGAAAAACTACTTATTAAAGCACCCCAAGTGTGAACTGGCCCTTAAGAGAACTTTATTGGTGATTACAAATTGTTGCAACCTGCAAAGTAGAACTCAGGGGCATATTTAAAATGATTTAAAAATATCCCCAAATTCTAATAATGGCCTCCTCCTCCCCATAGCCATACCAATCCTCACCAAAAAGGTACAAAGCATAGAAACGCAAACAAAACAAAAAAAGATGCAGGCCAACAATTGTAATTCTGGAAACTACCAATTGCACTAGCAAAAACCCGGCAATGCAATTTACATGTTCATCGCCGTGCTGTTGCTATCGGCAAAATGGGAACGATACAATTTTTAAATCGAAACGTGCTTAATAAAAAGGGGCCCTAATTAGTTAATCTCCATCTAAGATAGTTTATCATATTCTTTTTTTAACAGAGTCCTTTGGCTAATCCAGTTGGCTAAAACTAAATCACATTTTGGCCAATAGGATTGTAAGCCGGCGCACCATGGTAAGGTAGACTCTATTAGGGCGGGTTAGGGAATGGGAGTGAGAGAGGAATAGGGGATAGCGTTTTGGAGAGGGAAGATGGGGATAGGTGGTCTTAAGGGGTACCACTCTTACACCATCAAGTGCAAAGTCGGAACACAACAACCACCTGATAAATATTTGCGATCCAGCTGGTCCCCCTTAGGCCGGGTTCAACACTGGGATCGCAAAAGGCAAATCGCAATCACCTATGGAGTGTAATTGCATTTCTACCAAGCAATTGTGGCTCCATGTTACAGTGATTGCGTTTTTCGGTCTCATTCCAGAGAATGAGAATGGCGTTCTAACTGCCAGCAAAATGTTGCACGCAGTGCACTTTTGCGATATACGCACATCACAGGCACTGCATGGATTTACCGCAGTGCTTTGCTGAATACCGGCTATCAGCAAAGAGCAGAAAAACTACTTATTAAAGCACCCCAAGTGTGAACTGGCCCTTAAGAGAACTTTATTGGTGATTACAAATTGTTGCAACCTGCAGAGTAGAACTCAGGGGCATATTTAAAATGATTTAAAAATATCCCCAAATTCTAATAATGGCCTCCTCCTCCCCATAGCCATACCAGTCCTCACCAAAAAGGTACAAAGCATAGAAACGCAAACAAAACAAAAAAAGATGCAGGCCAACAATTGTAATTCTGGAAACTACCAATTGCACTAGCAAAAACCCGGCAATGCAATTTACATGTTCATCGCCGTGCTGTTGCTATCGGCAAAATGGGAACGATACAATTTTTAAATCGAAACGTGCTTAATAAAAAGGGGCCCTAATTAGTTAATCTCCATCTAAGATAGTTTATCATATTCTTTTTTTAACAGAGTCCTTTGGCTAATCCAGTTGGCTAAAACTAAATCACATTTTGGCCAATAGGATTGTAAGCCGGCGCACCATGGTAAGGTAGACTCTATTAGGGCGGGTTAGGGAATGGGAGTGAGAGAGGAATAGGGGATAGCGTTTTGGAGAGGGAAGATGGGGATAGGTGGTCTTAAGGGGTACCACTCTTACACCATCAAGTGCAAAGTCGGAACACAACAACCACCTGATAAATATTTGCGATCCAGCTGGTCCCCCTTAGGCTGGGTTCAACACTGGGATCGCAAAAGGCAAATCGCAATCACCTATGGAGTGTAATTGCATTTCTACCAAGCAATTGTGGCTCCATGTTACAGTGATTGCGTTTTTCGGTCTCATTCCAGAGAACGAGAATGGCGTTCTAACTGCCAGCAAAATGTTGCACGCAGTGCACTTTTGCAATATACGCACATCACAGGCACTGCAAGGATTTACCGCAGTGCTTTGCTGAATACCGGCTATCAGCAAAGAGCAGAAAAACTACTTATTAAAGCACCCCAAGTGTGAACTGGCCCTTAAGAGAACTTTATTGGTGATTAAAAATTGTTGCAACCTGCAGAGTAGAACTCAGGGGCATATTTAAAATGATTTAAATATACCCCCAAATTCTAATAATGGCCTCCTCCTCCCCATAGCCATACCAATCCTCACCAAAAAGGTACAAAGCATAGAAACGCAAACAAAACAAAAAAAGATGCAGGCCAACAATTGTAATTCTGGAAACTACCAATTGCACTAGCAAAAACCCGGCAATGCAATTTACATGTTCATCGCCGTGCTGTTGCTATTGGCAAAATGGGAACGATACAATTTTTAAATCGAAACGTGCTTAATAAAAAAGGGCCCTTATTGGTTAATCTCCATCTAAGATCGTTTATTATATTCTTTTTTTAACAGAGTCCTTTGGCTAATCCAGTTGGCTAAAACTAAATCACATTTTGGCCAATAGGATTGTAAGCCGGCCCACCATGGTAAGGTAGACTCTATTAGGGCGGGTTAGGGAATGGGAGTGAGAGAGGAATAGGGGATAGCGTTTTGGAGAGGGAAGATGGGGATAGGTGGTCTTAAGGGGTACCACTCTTACACCATCAAGTGCAAAGTCGGGGAACACAACGACCACCTGATAAATAATTGGGATCCAGCTGGTCCCCCTTAGGCCGGGTTCAACACTGGGATCGCAAAAGGCAAATCGCAATCACCTATGGAGTGTAATTGCATTTCTACCAAGCAATTGTGGCTCCATGTTACAGTGATTGCGTTTTTCACTCTCATTCCAGAGAATGAGAATGGCGTTCTAACTGCCAGCAAAATGTTGCACGCAGTGCACTTTTGCGATATACGCACATCACAGGCACTGCAAGGATTTACCGCAGTGCTTTGCTGAATACCGGCTATCAGCAAAGAGCAGAAAAACTACTTATTAAAGCACCCCAAGTGTGAACTGGCCCTTAAGAGAACTTTATTGGTGATTACAAATGGTTGCAACCTGCAGAGTAGAACTCAGGGGCATATTTAAAATGATTTAAATATACCTCCAAATTCTAATAATGGCCTCCTCCTCCCCATAGCCATACCAATCCTCACCAAAAAAGTACAAAGCATAGAAACGCAAACAAAACAAAAAAAGATGCAGGCCAACAATTGTAATTCTGGAAACTACCATTTGCACTAGCAAAAACCCGGCAATGCAATTTACATGTTCATCGCCGTGCTGTTGCTATTGGCAAAATGGGAACGATACAATTTTTAAATCGAAACGTGCTTAATAAAAAAGGGCCCTAATTAGTTAATCTCCATCTAAGATCGTTTATTATATTCTTTTTTTAACAGAGTCCTTTGGCTAATCCAGTTGGCTAAAACTAAATCACATTTTGGCCAATAGGATTGTAAGCCGGCCCACCATGGTAAGGTAGACTCTATTAGGGCGGGTTAGGGAATGGGAGTGAGAGAGGAATAGGGGATAGCGTTTTGGAGAGGGAAGATGGGGATAGGTGGTCTTAAGGGGTACCACTCTTACACCATCAAGTGCAAAGTCGGGGAGCACAACGACCACCTGATAAATAATTGGGATCCAGCTGGTCCCCCTTAGGCCAGGTTAAACACTGGGATCGCAAAAAGCAAATCGCAATCACCTATGGAGTGTAATTGCATTTCTACCAAGCAATTGTGGCTCCATGTTACAGTGATTGCGTTTTTCGGTCTCATTCCAGAGAATGAGAATGGCATTCTAACTGCCAGCAAAATGTTGCACGCAGTGCACTTTTGCGATATACGCACATCACAGGCACTGCAAGGATTTACCGCAGTGCTTTGCTGAATACCGGCTATCAGCAAAGAGCAGAAAAACTACTTATTAAAGCACCCCAAGTGTGAACTGGCCCTTAAGAGAACTTTATTGGTGATTACAAATTGTTGCAACCTGCAGAGTAGAACTCAGGGGCATATTTAAAATGATTTAAATATACCCCCAAATTCTAATAATGGCCTCCTCCTCCCCATAGCCATACCAATCCTCACCAAAAAGGTACAAAGCATAGAAACGCAAACAAAACAAAAAAAGATGCAGGCCAACAATTGTAATTCTGGAAACTACCAATTGCACTAGCAAAAACCCGTCAATGCAATTTACATGTTCATCGCCGTGCTGTTGCTATCGGCAAAATGGGAACGATACAATTTTTAAATCGAAACGTGCTTAATAAAAAAGGGCCCTAATTAGTTAATCTCCATCTAAGATAGTTTATCATATTCTTTTTTTAACAGAGTCCTTTGGCTAATCCAGTTGGCTAAAACTAAATCACATTTTGGCCAATAGGATTGTAAGCTGGCGCACCATGGTAAGGTAGACTCTATTAGGGCGGGTTAGGGAATGGGAGTGAGAGAGGAATAGGGGATAGCGTTTTGGAGAGGGAAGATGGGGATAGGTGGTCTTAAGGGGTACCACTCTTACACCATCAAGTGCAAAGTCGGAACACAACAACCACCTGATAAATAATTGCGATCCAGCTGGTCCCCCTTAGGCCGGGTTCAACACTGGGATCGCAAAAGGCAAATCGCAATCACCTATGGAGTGTAATTGCATTTCTACCAAGCAATTGTGGCTCCATGTTACAGTGATTGCGTTTTTCGGTCTCATTCCAGAGAATGAGAATGGCGTTCTAACTGCCAGCAAAATGTTGCACGCAGTGCACTTTTGCGATATACGCACATCACAGGCACTGCAAGGATTTACCGCAGTGCTTTGCTGAATACCGGCTATCAGCAAAGAGCAGAAAAAACTACTTATTAAAGCACCCCAAGTGTGAACTGGCCCTTAAGAGAACTTTATTGGTGATTACAAATTGTTGCAACCTGCAGAGTAGAACTCAGGGGCATATTTAAAATGATTTAAATATACCCCCAAATTCTAATAATGGCCTCCTCCTCCCCATAGCCATACCAATCCTCACCAAAAAGGTACAAAGCATAGAAACGCAAACAAAACAAAAAAAGATGCAGGCCAACAATTGTAATTCTGGAAACTACCAATTGCACTAGCAAAAACCCGGCAATGCAATTTACATGTTCATCGCCGTGCTGTTGCTATTGGCAAAATGGGAACGATACAATTTTTAAATCGAAACGTGCTTAATAAAAAAGGGCCCTTATTGGTTAATCTCCACCTAAGATCGTTTATTATATTCTTTTTTTAACAGAGTCCTTTGGCTAATCCAGTTGGCTAAAACTAAATCACATTTTGGCCAATAGGATTGTAAGCCGGCCCACCATGGTAAGGTAGACTCTATTAGGGCGGGTTAGGGAATGGGAGTGAGAGAGGAATAGGGGATAGCGTTTTGGAGAGGGAAGATGGGGATAGGTGGTCTTAAGGGGTACCACTCTTACACCATCAAGTGCAAATTCGGGGAACACAACGACCACCTGATAAATAATTGGGATCCAGCTGGTCCCCCTTAGGCCGGGTTAAACACTGGGATCGCAAAAGGCAAATCGCAATCACCTATGGAGTGTAATTGCATTTCTACCAAGCAATTGTGGCTCCATGTTACAGTGATTGCGTTTTTCAGTCTCATTCCAGAGAATGAGAATGGCGTTCTAACTGCCAGCAAAATGTTGCACGCAGTGCACTTTTGCGATATACGCACATCACAGGCACTGCAAGGATTTACCGCAGTGCTTTGCTGAATACCGGCTATCAGCAAAGAGCAGAAAAACTACTTATTAAAGCACCCCAAGTGTGAACTGGCCCTTAAGAGAACTTTATTGGTGATTACAAATTGTTGCAACCTGCAGAGTAGAACTCAGGGGCATATTTAAAATGATTTAAATATACCCCCAAATTCTAATAATGGCCTCCTCCTCCCCATAGCCATACCAATCCTCACCAAAAAGGTACAAAGCATAGAAACGCAAACAAAACAAAAAAAGATGCAGGCCAACAATTGTAATTCTGGAAACTACCAATTGCACTAGCAGAAACCCGTCAATGCAATTTACATGTTCATCGCCGTGCTGTTGCTATCGGCAAAATGGGAACGATACAATTTTTAAATCGAAACGTGCTTAATAAAAAAGGGCCCTAATTAGTTAATCTCCATCTAAGATAGTTTATCATATTCTTTTTTTAACAGAGTCCTTTGGCTAATCCAGTTGGCTAAAACTAAATCACATTTTGGCCAATAGGATTGTAAGCTGGCGCACCATGGTAAGGTAGACTCTATTAGGGCGGGTTAGGGAATGGGAGTGAGAGAGGAATAGGGGATAGCGTTTTGGAGAGGGAAGATGGGGATAGGTGGTCTTAAGGGGTACCACTCTTACACCATCAAGTGCAAAGTCGGAACACAACAACCACCTGATAAATAATTGCGATCCAGCTGGTCCCCCTTAGGCCGGGTTCAACACTGGGATCGCAAAAGGCAAATCGCAATCACCTATGGAGTGTAATTGCATTTCTACCAAGCAATTGTGGCTCCATGTTACAGTGATTGCGTTTTTCGGTCTCATTCCAGAGAATGAGAATGGCGTTCTAACTGCCAGCAAAATGTTGCACGCAGTGCACTTTTGCGATATACGCACATCACAGGCACTGCAAGGATTTACCGCAGTGCTTTGCTGAATACCGGCTATCAGCAAAGAGCAGAAAAAACTACTTATTAAAGCACCCCAAGTGTGAACTGGCCCTTAAGAGAACTTTATTGGTGATTACAAATTGTTGCAACCTGCAGAGTAGAACTCAGGGGCATATTTAAAATGATTTAAATATACCCCCAAATTCTAATAATGGCCTCCTCCTCCCCATAGCCATACCAATCCTCACCAAAAAGGTACAAAGCATAGAAACGCAAACAAAACAAAAAAAGATGCAGGCCAACAATTGTAATTCTGGAAACTACCAATTGCACTAGCAAAAACCCGGCAATGCAATTTACATGTTCATCGCCGTGCTGTTGCTATTGGCAAAATGGGAACGATACAATTTTTAAATCGAAACGTGCTTAATAAAAAAGGGCCCTTATTGGTTAATCTCCACCTAAGATCGTTTATTATATTCTTTTTTTAACAGAGTCCTTTGGCTAATCCAGTTGGCTAAAACTAAATCACATTTTGGCCAATAGGATTGTAAGCCGGCCCACCATGGTAAGGTAGACTCTATTAGGGCGGGTTAGGGAATGGGAGTGAGAGAGGAATAGGGGATAGCGTTTTGGAGAGGGAAGATGGGGATAGGTGGTCTTAAGGGGTACCACTCTTACACCATCAAGTGCAAATTCGGGGAACACAACGACCACCTGATAAATAATTGGGATCCAGCTGGTCCCCCTTAGGCCGGGTTAAACACTGGGATCGCAAAAGGCAAATCGCAATCACCTATGGAGTGTAATTGCATTTCTACCAAGCAATTGTGGCTCCATGTTACAGTGATTGCGTTTTTCAGTCTCATTCCAGAGAATGAGAATGGCGTTCTAACTGCCAGCAAAATGTTGCACGCAGTGCACTTTTGCGATATACGCACATCACAGGCACTGCAAGGATTTACCGCAGTGCTTTGCTGAATACCGGCTATCAGCAAAGAGCAGAAAAACTACTTATTAAAGCACCCCAAGTGTGAACTGGCCCTTAAGAGAACTTTATTGGTGATTACAAATTGTTGCAACCTGCAGAGTAGAACTCAGGGGCATATTTAAAATGATTTAAATATACCCCCAAATTCTAATAATGGCCTCCTCCTCCCCATAGCCATACCAATCCTCACCAAAAAGGTACAAAGCATAGAAACGCAAACAAAACAAAAAAAGATGCAGGCCAACAATTGTAATTCTGGAAACTACCAATTGCACTAGCAGAAACCCGTCAATGCAATTTACATGTTCATCGCCGTGCTGTTGCTATCGGCAAAATGGGAACGATACAATTTTTAAATCGAAACGTGCTTAATAAAAAAGGGCCCTAATTAGTTAATCTCCATCTAAGATAGTTTATCATATTCTTTTTTTAACAGAGTCCTTTGGCTAATCCAGTTGGCTAAAACTAAATCACATTTTGGCCAATAGGATTGTAAGCTGGCGCACCATGGTAAGGTAGACTCTATTAGGGCGGGTTAGGGAATGGGAGTGAGAGAGGAATAGGGGATAGCGTTTTGGAGAGGGAAGATGGGGATAGGTGGTCTTAAGGGGTACCACTCTTACACCATCAAGTGCAAAGTCGGAACACAACAACCACCTGATAAATAATTGCGATCCAGCTGGTCCCCCTTAGGCCGGGTTCAACACTGGGATCGCAAAAGGCAAATCGCAATCACCTATGGAGTGTAATTGCATTTCTACCAAGCAATTGTGGCTCCATGTTACAGTGATTGCGTTTTTCGGTCTCATTCCAGAGAATGAGAATGGCGTTCTAACTGCCAGCAAAATGTTGCACGCAGTGCACTTTTGCGATATACGCACATCACAGGCACTGCAAGGATTTACCGCAGTGCTTTGCTGAATACCGGCTATCAGCAAAGAGCAGAAAAACTACTTATTAAAGCACCCTAAGTGTGAACTGGCCCTTAAGAGAACTTTATTGGTGATTACAAATTGTTGCAACCTTCAGAGTAGAACTCAGGGGCATATTTAAAATGATTTAAATATACCCCCAAATTCTAATAATGGCCTCCTCCTCCCCATAGCCATACCAATCCTCACCAAAAAGGTACAAAGCATAGAAACGCAAACAAAACAAAAAAAGATGCAGGCCAACAATTGTAATTCTGGAAACTACCAATTGCACTAGCAAAAACCCGTCAATGCAATTTACATGTTCATCGCCGTGCTGTTGCTATCGGCAAAATGGGAACGATACAATTTTTAAATCGAAACGTGCTTAATAAAAAAGGGCCCTAATTAGTTAATCTCCATCTAAGATAGTTTATCATATTCTTTTTTTAACAGAGTCCTTTGGCTAATCCAGTTGGCTAAAACTAAATCACATTTTGGCCAATAGGATTGTAAGCTGGCGCACCATGGTAAGGTAGACTCTATTAGGGCGGGTTAGGGAATGGGAGTGAGAGAGGAATAGGGGATAGCGTTTTGGAGAGGGAAGATGGGGATAGGTGGTCTTAAGGGGTACCACTCTTACACCATCAAGTGCAAAGTCGGAACACAACAACCACCTGATAAATAATTGCGATCCAGCTGGTCCCCCTTAGGCCGGGTTCAACACTGGGATCGCAAAAGGCAAATCGCAATCACCTATGGAGTGTAATTGCATTTCTACCAAGCAATTGTGGCTCCATGTTACAGTGATTGCGTTTTTCGGTCTCATTCCAGAGAATGAGAATGGCGTTCTAACTGCCAGCAAAATGTTGCACGCAGTGCACTTTTGCGATATACGCACATCACAGGCACTGCAAGGATTTACCGCAGTGCTTTGCTGAATACCGGCTATCAGCAAAGAGCAGAAAAACTACTTATTAAAGCACCCCAAGTGTGAACTGGCCCTTAAGAGAACTTTATTGGTGATTACAAATTGTTGCAACCTGCAGAGTAGAACTCAGGGGCATATTTAAAATGATTTAAATATACCCCCAAATTCTAATAATGGCCTCCTCCTCCCCATAGCCATACCAATCCTCACCAAAAAGGTACAAAGCATAGAAACGCAAACAAAACAAAAAAAGATGCAGGCCAACAATTGTAATTCTGGAAACTACCAATTGCACTAGCAAAAACCCGGCAATGCAATTTACATGTTCATCGCCGTGCTGTTGCTATTGGCAAAATGGGAACGATACAATTTTTAAATCGAAACGTGCTTAATAAAAAAGGGCCCTTATTGGTTAATCTCCACCTAAGATCGTTTATTATATTCTTTTTTTAACAGAGTCCTTTGGCTAATCCAGTTGGCTAAAACTAAATCACATTTTGGCCAATAGGATTGTAAGCCGGCCCACCATGGTAAGGTAGACTCTATTAGGGCGGGTTAGGGAATGGGAGTGAGAGAGGAATAGGGGATAGCGTTTTGGAGAGGGAAGATGGGGATAGGTGGTCTTAAGGGGTACCACTCTTACACCATCAAGTGCAAATTCGGGGAACACAACGACCACCTGATAAATAATTGGGATCCAGCTGGTCCCCCTTAGGCCGGGTTAAACACTGGGATCGCAAAAGGCAAATCGCAATCACCTATGGAGTGTAATTGCATTTCTACCAAGCAATTGTGGCTCCATGTTACAGTGATTGCGTTTTTCAGTCTCATTCCAGAGAATGAGAATGGCGTTCTAACTGCCAGCAAAATGTTGCACGCAGTGCACTTTTGCGATATACGCACATCACAGGCACTGCAAGGATTTACCGCAGTGCTTTGCTGAATACCGGCTATCAGCAAAGAGCAGAAAAACTACTTATTAAAGCACCCCAAGTGTGAACTGGCCCTTAAGAGAACTTTATTGGTGATTACAAATTGTTGCAACCTGCAGAGTAGAACTCAGGGGCATATTTAAAATGATTTAAATATACCCCCAAATTCTAATAATGGCCTCCTCCTCCCCATAGCCATACCAATCCTCACCAAAAAGGTACAAAGCATAGAAACGCAAACAAAACAAAAAAAGATGCAGGCCAACAATTGTAATTCTGGAAACTACCAATTGCACTAGCAAAAACCCGTCAATGCAATTTACATGTTCATCGCCGTGCTGTTGCTATCGGCAAAATGGGAACGATACAATTTTTAAATCGAAACGTGCTTAATAAAAAAGGGCCCTAATTAGTTAATCTCCATCTAAGATAGTTTATCATATTCTTTTTTTAACAGAGTCCTTTGGCTAATCCAGTTGGCTAAAACTAAATCACATTTTGGCCAATAGGATTGTAAGCTGGCGCACCATGGTAAGGTAGACTCTATTAGGGCGGGTTAGGGAATGGGAGTGAGAGAGGAATAGGGGATAGCGTTTTGGAGAGGGAAGATGGGGATAGGTGGTCTTAAGGGGTACCACTCTTACACCATCAAGTGCAAAGTCGGAACACAACAACCACCTGATAAATAATTGCGATCCAGCTGGTCCCCCTTAGGCCGGGTTCAACACTGGGATCGCAAAAGGCAAATCGCAATCACCTATGGAGTGTAATTGCATTTCTACCAAGCAATTGTGGCTCCATGTTACAGTGATTGCGTTTTTCGGTCTCATTCCAGAGAATGAGAATGGCGTTCTAACTGCCAGCAAAATGTTGCACGCAGTGCACTTTTGCGATATACGCACATCACAGGCACTGCAAGGATTTACCGCAGTGCTTTGCTGAATACCGGCTATCAGCAAAGAGCAGAAAAACTACTTATTAAAGCACCCTAAGTGTGAACTGGCCCTTAAGAGAACTTTATTGGTGATTACAAATTGTTGCAACCTTCAGAGTAGAACTCAGGGGCATATTTAAAATGATTTAAATATACCCCCAAATTCTAATAATGGCCTCCTCCTCCCCATAGCCATACCAATCCTCACCAAAAAGGTACAAAGCATAGAAACGCAAACAAAACAAAAAAAGATGCAGGCCAACAATTGTAATTCTGGAAAATACCAATTGCACTAGCAAAAACCCGTCAATGCAATTTACATGTTCATCGCCGTGCTGTTGCTATTGGCAATATGGGAACGATACAATTTTTAAATCGAAACGTGCTTAATAAAAAAGGGCCCTTATTGGTTAATCTCCATCTAAGATCGTTCATTATATTCTTTTTTTAACAGAGTTCTTTGGCTAATCCAGTTGGCTAAAACTAAATCACATTTTGGCCAATAGGATTGTAAGCCGGCCCACCATGGTAAGGTAGACTCTATTAGGGCGGGTTAGGGAATGGGAGTGAGAGAGGAATAGGGGATAGCGTTTTGGAGAGGGAAGATGGGGATAGGTGGTCTTAAGGGGTACCACTCTTACACCATCAAGTGCAAAGTCGGGGAACACAACGACCACCTGATAAATAATTGGGATCCAGCTGGTCCCCCTTAGGCCGGGTTCAACACTGGGATCGCAAAAGGCAAATCGCAATCACCTATGGAGTGTAATTGCATTTCTACCAAGCAATTGTGGCTCCATGTTACAGTGATTGCGTTTTTCGGTCTCATTCCAGAGAATGAGAATGGCGTTCTAACTGCCAGCAAAATGTTGCACGCAGTGCACTTTTGCGATATACGCACATCACAGGCACTGCAAGGATTTACCGCAGTGCTTTGCTGAATACCGGCTATCAGCAAAGAGCAGAAAAACTACTTATTAAAGCACCCCAAGTGTGAACTGGCCCTTAAGAGAACTTTATTGGTGATTACAAATTGTTGCAACCTGCAGAGTAGAACTCAGGGGCATATTTAAAATGATTTAAATATACCCCCAAATTCTAATAATGGCCTCTTCCTCCCCATAGCCATACCAATCCTCACCAAAAAGGTACAAAGCATAGAAACGCAAACAAAACAAAAAAAGATGCAGGCCAACAATTGTAATTCTGGAAACTACCAATTGCACTAGCAAAAACCCGGCAATGCAATTTACATGTTCATCGCCGTGCTGTTGCTATTGGCAAAATGGGAACGATACAATTTTTAAATCGAAACGTGCTTAATAAAAAAGGGCCCTTATTGGTTAATCTCCACCTAAGATCGTTCATTATATTCTTTTTTTAACAGAGTCCTTTGGCTAATCCAGTTGGCTAAAACTAAATCACATTTTGGCCAATAGGATTGTAAGCCGGCCCACCATGGTAAGGTAGACTCTATTAGGGCGGGTTAGGGAATGGGAGTGAGAGAGGAATAGGGGATAGCGTTTTGGAGAGGGAAGATGGGGATAGGTGGTCTTAAGGGGTACCACTCTTACACCATCAAGTGCAAATTCGGGGAACACAACGACCACCTGATAAATAATTGGGATCCAGCTGGTCCCCCTTAGGCCGGGTTAAACACTGGGATCGCAAAAGGCAAATCGCAATCACCTATGGAGTGTAATTGCATTTCTACCAAGCAATTGTGGCTCCATGTTACAGTGATTGCGTTTTTCAGTCTTATTCCAGAGAATGAGAATGGCGTTCTAACTGCCAGCAAAATGTTGCACGCAGTGCACTTTTGCGATATACGCACATCACAGGCACTGCAAGGATTTACCGCAGTGCTTTGCTGAATACCGGCTATCAGCAAAGAGCAGAAAAACTACTTATTAAAGCACCCCAAGTGTGAACTGGCCCTTAAGAGAACTTTATTGGTGATTACAAATTGTTGCAACCTGCAGAGTAGAACTCAGGGGCATATTTAAAATGATTTAAATATACCCCCAAATTCTAATAATGGCCTCCTCCTCCCCATAGCCATACCAATCCTCACCAAAAAGGTACAAAGCATAGAAACGCAAACAAAACAAAAAAAGATGCAGGCCAACAATTGTAATTCTGGAAACTACCAATTGCACTAGCAAAAACCCGTCAATGCAATTTACATGTTCATCGCCGTGCTGTTGCTATCGGCAAAATGGGAACGATACAATTTTTAAATCGAAACGTGCTTAATAAAAAAGGGCCCTAATTAGTTAATCTCCATCTAAGATAGTTTATCATATTCTTTTTTTAACAGAGTCCTTTGGCTAATCCAGTTGGCTAAAACTAAATCACATTTTGGCCAATAGGATTGTAAGCCGGCGCACCATGGTAAGGTAGACTCTATTAGGGCGGGTTAGGGAATGGGAGTGAGAGAGGAATAGGGGATAGCGTTTTGGAGAGGGAAGATGGGGATAGGTGGTCTTAAGGGGTACCACTCTTACACCATCAAGTGCAAAGTCGGAACACAACAACCACCTGATAAATAATTGCGATCCAGCTGGTCCCCCTTAGGCCGGGTTCAACACTGGGATCGCAAAAGGCAAATCGCAATCACCTATGGAGTGTAATTGCATTTCTACCAAGCAATTGTGGCTCCATGTTACAGTGATTGCGTTTTTCGGTCTCATTCCAGAGAATGAGAATGGCGTTCTAACTGCCAGCAAAATGTTGCACGCAGTGCACTTTTGCGATATACGCACATCACAGGCACTGCAAGGATTTACCGCAGTGCTTTGCTGAATACCGGCTATCAGCAAAGAGCAGAAAAACTACTTATTAAAGCACCCCAAGTGTGAACAGGCCCTTAAGAGAACTTTATTGGTGATTACAAATTGTTGCAACCTTCAGAGTAGAACTCAGGGGCATATTTAAAATGATTTAAATATACCCCCAAATTCTAATAATGGCCTCCTCCTCCCCATAGCCATACCAATCCTCACCAAAAAGGTACAAAGCATAGAAACGCAAACAAAACAAAAAAAGATGCAGGCCAACAATTGTAATTCTGGAAAATACCAATTGCACTAGCAAAAACCCGTCAATGCAACTTACATGTTCATCGCCGTGCTGTTGCTATTGGCAAAATGGGAACGATACAATTTTTAAATCGAAACGTGCTTAATAAAAAAGGGCCCAAATTAGTTAATCTCCATCTAAGATAGTTTATCATATTCTTTTTTCAACAGAGTCCTTTGGCTAATCCAGTTGGCTAAAACTAAATCACATTTTGGCCAATAGGATTGTAAGCCGGCCCACCATGGTAAGGTATACTCTATTAGGGTGGGTTAGGGAATGGGAGTGAGAGAGGAATAGGGGATAGCGTTTTGGAGAGGGAAGATGGGGAAAGGTGGTCTTAAGGGGTACCACTCTTACACCATCAAGTGCAAAGTCGGGGAACACAACGACCACCTGATAAATAATTGGGATCCAGCTGGTCCCCCTTAGGCCGGGTTCAACACTGGGATCGCAAAAGGCAAATCGCAATCACCTATGGAGTGTAATTGCATTTCTACCAAGCAATTGTGGCTCCATGTTACAGTGATTGCGTTTTTCGGTCTCATTCCAGAGAATGAGAATGGCGTTCTAACTGCCAGCAAAATGTTGCACGCAGTGCACTTTTGCGATATACGCACATCACAGGCACTGCAAGGATTTACCGCAGTGCTTTGCTGAATACCGGCTATCAGCAAAGAGCAGAAAAACTACTTATTAAAGCACCCCAAGTGTGAACTGGCCCTTAAGAGAACTTTATTGGTGATTACAAATGGTTGTAACCTGCAGAGTAGAACTCAGGGGCATATTTAAAATGATTTAAATATATCCCCAAATTCTAATAATGGCCTCCTCCTCCCCATAGCCATACCAATCCTCACCAAAAAGGTACAAAGCATAGAAACGCAAACAAAACAAAAAAAGATGCAGGCCAACAATTGTAATTCTGGAAAATACCAATTGCACTAGCAAAAACCCGGCAATGCAATTTACATGTTCATCGCCGTGCTGTTGCTATTGGCAAAATGGGAACGATACAATTTTTAAATCGAAACGTGCTTAATAAAAAAGGGCCCAAATTAGTTAAACTCCATCTAAGATAGTTTATCATATTCTTTTTTCAACAGAGTCCTTTGGCTAATCCAGTTGGCTAAAACTAAATCACATTTTGGCCAATAGGATTGTAAGCCGGCCCACCATGGTAAGGTAGACTCAATTAGGGCGGGTTAGGGAATGGGAGTGAGAGAGGAATAGGGGATAGCGTTTTGGAGAGGGAAGATGGGGAAAGGTGGTCTTAAGGGGTACCACTCTTACACCATCAAGTGCAAAGTCGGGGAGCACAACGACCACCTGATAAATAATTGGGATCCAGCTGGTCCCCCTTAGGCCGGGTTCAACACTGGGATCGCAAAAGGCAAATCGCAATCACCTATGGAGTGTAATTGCATTTCTACCAAGCAATTGTGGCTCCATGTTACAGTGATTGCGTTTTTCGGTCTCATTCCAGAGAATGAGAATGGCGTTCTAACTGCCAGCAAAATGTTGCACGCAGTGCACTTTTGCGATATACGCACATCACAGGCACTGCAAGGATTTACCGCAGTGCTTTGCTGAATACCGGCTATCAGCAAAGAGCAGAAAAACTACTTATTAAAGCACCCCAAGTGTGAACTGGCCCTTAAGAGAACTTTATTGGTGATTACAAATGGTTGCAACCTGCAGAGTAGAACTCAGGGGCATATTTAAAATGATTTAAATATATCCCCAAATTCTAATAATGGCCTCCTCCTCCCCATAGCCATACCAATCCTCACCAAAAAGGTACAAAGCATAGAAACGCAAACAAAACAAAAAAAGATGCAGGCCAACAATTGTAATTCTGGAAAATACCAATTGCACTAGCAAAAACCCGGCAATGCAATTTACATGTTCATCGCCGTGCTGTTGCTATTGGCAAAATGGGAACGATACAATTTTTAAATCGAAACGTGCTTAATAAAAAAGGGCCCAAATTAGTTAAACTCCATCTAAAATAGTTTATCATATTCTTTTTTCAACAGAGTCCTTTGGCTAATCCAGTTGGCTAAAACGAAATCACATTTTGGCCAATAGGATTGTAAGCCGGCCCACCATGGTAAGGTAGACTCTATTAGGGCGGGTTAGGGAATGGGAGTGAGAGAGGAATAGGGGATAGCGTTTTGGAGAGGGAAGATGGGGATAGGTGGTCTTAAGGGGTACCACTCTTACACCATCAAGTGCAAAGTCGGGGAACACAACGACCACCTGATAAATAATTGGGATCCAGCTGGTCCCCCTTAGGCCGGGTTCAACACTGGGATCGCAAAAGGCAAATCGCAATCACCTATGGAGTGTAATTGCATTTCTACCAAGCAATTGTGGCTCCATGTTACAGTGATTGCGTTTTTCGGTCTCATTCCAGAGAATGAGAATGGCGTTCTAACTGCCAGCAAAATGTTGCACGCAGTGCACTTTTGCGATATACGCACATCACAGGCACTGCAAGGATTTACCGCAGTGCTTTGCTGAATACCGGCTATCAGCAAAGAGCAGAAAAACTACTTATTAAAGCACCCCAAGTGTGAACTGGCCCTTAAGAGAACTTTATTGGTGATTACAAATTGTTGCAACCTGCAGAGTAGAACTCAGGGGCATATTTAAAATGATTTAAATATATCCCCAAATTCTAATAATGGCCTCCTCCTCCCCATAGCCATACCAATCCTCACCAAAAAGGTACAAAGCATAGAAACGCAAACAAAACAAAAAAAGATGCAGGCCAACAATTGTAATTCTGGAAAATACCAATTGCACTAGCAAAAACCCGTCAATGCAATTTACATGTTCATCGCCGTGCTGTTGCTATTGGCAAAATGGGAACGATACAATTTTTAAATCGAAACGTGCTTAATAAAAAAGGGCCCAAATTAGTTAATCTCCATCTAAGATAGTTTATCATATTCTTTTTTCAACAGAGTCCTTTGGCTAATCCAGTTGGCTAAAACTAAATCACATTTTGGCCAATAGGATTGTAAGCCGGCCCACCATGGTAAGGTAGACTCAATTAGGGCGGGTTAGGGAATGGGAGTGAGAGAGGAATAGGGGATAGCGTTTTGGAGAGGGAAGATGGGGAAAGGTGGTCTTAAGGGGTACCACTCTTACACCATCAAGTGCAAAGTCGGGGAGCACAACGACCACCTGATAAATAATTGGGATCCAGCTGGTCCCCCTTAGGCCGGGTTCAACACTGGGATCGCAAAAGGCAAATCGCAATCACCTATGGAGTGTAATTGCATTTCTACCAAGCAATTGTGGCTCCATGTTACAGTGATTGCGTTTTTCGGTCTCATTCCAGAGAATGAGAATGGCGTTCTAACTGCCAGCAAAATGTTGCACGCAGTGCACTTTTGCGATATACGCACATCACAGGCACTGCAAGGATTTACCGCAGTGCTTTGCTGAATACCGGCTATCAGCAAAGAGCAGAAAAACTACTTATTAAAGCACCCCAAGTGTGAACTGGCCCTTAAGAGAACTTTATTGGTGATTACAAATGGTTGCAACCTGCAGAGTAGAACTCAGGGGCATATTTAAAATGATTTAAATATATCCCCAAATTCTAATAATGGCCTCCTCCTCCCCATAGCCATACCAATCCTCACCAAAAAGGTACAAAGCATAGAAACGCAAACAAAACAAAAAAAGATGCAGGCCAACAATTGTAATTCTGGAAACTACCAATTGCACTAGCAAAAACCCGGCAATGCAATTTACATGTTCATCGCCGTGCTGTTGCTATTGGCAAAATGGGAACGATACAATTTTTAAATCGAAACGTGCTTAATAAAAAAGGGCCCAAATTAGTTAAACTCCATCTAAAATAGTTTATCATATTCTTTTTTCAACAGAGTCCTTTGGCTAATCCAGTTGGCTAAAACGAAATCACATTTTGGCCAATAGGATTGTAAGCCGGCCCACCATGGTAAGGTAGACTCTATTAGGGCGGGTTAGGGAATGGGAGTGAGAGAGGAATAGGGGATAGCGTTTTGGAGAGGGAAGATGGGGATAGGTGGTCTTAAGGGGTACCACTCTTACACCATCAAGTGCAAAGTCGGGGAACACAACGACCACCTGATAAATAATTGGGATCCAGCTGGTCCCCCTTAGGCCGGGTTCAACACTGGGATCGCAAAAGGCAAATCGCAATCACCTATGGAGTGTAATTGCATTTCTACCAAGCAATTGTGGCTCCATGTTACAGTGATTGCGTTTTTCGGTCTCATTCCAGAGAATGAGAATGGCGTTCTAACTGCCAGCAAAATGTTGCACGCAGTGCACTTTTGCGATATACGCACATCACAGGCACTGCAAGGATTTACCGCAGTGCTTTGCTGAATACCGGCTATCAGCAAAGAGCAGAAAAACTACTTATTAAAGCACCCCAAGTGTGAACTGGCCCTTAAGAGAACTTTATTGGTGATTACAAATTGTTGCAACCTGCAGAGTAGAACTCAGGGGCATATTTAAAATGATTTAAATATATCCCCAAATTCTAATAATGGCCTCCTCCTCCCCATAGCCATACCAATCCTCACCAAAAAGGTACAAAGCATAGAAACGCAAACAAAACAAAAAAAGATGCAGGCCAACAATTGTAATTCTGGAAACTACCAATTGCACTAGCAAAAACCCGGCAATGCAATTTACATGTTCATCGCCGTGCTGTTGCTATCGGCAAAATGGGAACGATACAATTTTTAAATCGAAACGTGCTTAATAAAAAAGGGCCCTAATTAGTTAATCTCCATCTAAGATAGTTTATCATATTATTTTTTTAACAGAGTCCTTTGGCTAATCCAGTTGGCTAAAACTAAATCACATTTTGGCCAATAGGATTGTAAGGCGGCGCACCATGGTAAGGTAGACTCTATTAGGGCGGGTTAGGGAATGGGAGTGAGAGAGGAATAGGGGATAGCGTTTTGGAGAGGGAAGATGGGGATAGGTGGTCTTAAGGGGTACCACTCTTACACCATCAAGTGCAAAGTCGGAACACAACAACCACCTGATAAATAAATGCGATCCAGCTGGTCCCCCTTAGGCCGGGTTCAACACTGGGATCGCAAAAGGCAAATCGCAATCACCTATGGAGTGTAATTGCATTTCTACCAAGCAATTGTGGCTCCATGTTACAGTGATTGCGTTTTTCGGTCTCATTCCAGAGAATGAGAATGGCGTTCTAACTGCCAGCAAAATGTTGCACGCAGTGCACTTTTGCGATATACGCACATCACAGGCACTGCAAGGATTTACCGCAGTGCTTTGCTGAATACCGGCTATCAGCAAAGAGTAGAAAAACTACTTATTAAAGCACCCCAAGTGTGAACTGGCCCTTAAGAGAACTTTATTGGTGATTACAAATTGTTGCAACCTTCAGAGTAGAACTCAGGGGCATATTTAAAATGATTTAAATATACCCCCAAATTCTAATAATGGCCTCCTCCTCCCCATAGCCATACCAATCCTCACCAAAAAGGTACAAAGCATAGAAACGCAAACAAAACAAAAAAAGATGCAGGCCAACAATTGTAATTCTGGAAAATACCAATTGCACTAGCAAAAACCCGGCAATGCAATTTACATGTTCATCACCGTGCTGTTGCTATTGGCAAAATGGGAACGATACAATTTTTAAATCGAAACGTGCTTAATAAAAAAGGGCCCAAATTAGTTAATCTCCATCTAAGATAGTTTATCATATTCTTTTTTCAACAGAGTCCTTTGGCTAATCCAGTTGGCTAAAACTAAATCACATTTTGGCCAATAGGATTGTAAGCCGGCCCACCATGGTAAGGTAGACTCTATTAGGGCGGGTTAGGGAATGGGAGTGAGAGAGGAATAGGGGATAGCGTTTTGGAGAGGGAAGATGGGGATAGGTGGTCTTAAGGGGTACCACTCTTACACCATCAAGTGCAAAGTCGGGGAACACAACGACCACCTGATAAATAATTGGGATCCAGCTGGTCCCCCTTAGGCCGGGTTCAACACTGGGATCGCAAAAGGCAAATCGCAATCACCTATGGAGTGTAATTGCATTTCTACCAAGCAATTGTGGCTCCATGTTACAGTGATTGCGTTTTTCGGTCTCATTCCAGAGAATGAGAATGGCGTTCTAACTGCCAGCAAAATGTTGCACGCAGTGCACTTTTGCGATATACGCACATCACAGGCACTGCAAGGATTTACCGCAGTGCTTTGCTGAATACCGGCTATCAGCAAAGAGCAGAAAAACTACTTATTAAAGCACCCCAAGTGTGAACTGGCCCTTAAGAGAACTTTATTGGTGATTACAAATGGTTGTAACCTGCAGAGTAGAACTCAGGGGCATATTTAAAATGATTTAAATATATCCCCAAATTCTAATAATGGCCTCCTCCTCCCCATAGCCATACCAATCCTCACCAAAAAGGTACAAAGCATAGAAACGCAAACAAAACAAAAAAAGATGCAGGCCAACAATTGTAATTCTGGAAAATACCAATTGCACTAGCAAAAACCCGGCAATGCAATTTACATGTTCATCGCCGTGCTGTTGCTATTGGCAAAATGGGAACGATACAATTTTTAAATCGAAACGTGCTTAATAAAAAAGGGCCCAAATTAGTTAAACTCCATCTAAGATAGTTTATCATATTCTTTTTTCAACAGAGTCCTTTGGCTAATCCAGTTGGCTAAAACTAAATCACATTTTGGCCAATAGGATTGTAAGCCGGCCCACCATGGTAAGGTAGACTCAATTAGGGCGGGTTAGGGAATGGGAGTGAGAGAGGAATAGGGGATAGCGTTTTGGAGAGGGAAGATGGGGAAAGGTGGTCTTAAGTGGTACCACTCTTACACCATCAAGTGCAAAGTCGGGGAGCACAACGACCACCTGATAAATAATTGGGATCCAGCTGGTCCCCCTTAGGCCGGGTTCAACACTGGGATCGCAAAAGGCAAATCGCAATCACCTATGGAGTGTAATTGCATTTCTACCAAGCAATTGTGGCTCCATGTTACAGTGATTGCGTTTTTCGGTCTCATTCCAGAGAATGAGAATGGCGTTCTAACTGCCAGCAAAATGTTGCACGCAGTGCACTTTTGCGATATACGCACATCACAGGCACTGCAAGGATTTACCGCAGTGCTTTGCTGAATACCGGCTATCAGCAAAGAGCAGAAAAACTACTTATTAAAGCACCCCAAGTGTGAACTGGCCCTTAAGAGAACTTTAATGGTGATTACAAATGGTTGCAACCTGCAGAGTAGAACTCAGGGGCATATTTAAAATGATTTAAATATATCCCCAAATTCTAATAATGGCCTCCTCCTCCCCATAGCCATACCAATCCTCACCAAAAAGGTACAAAGCATAGAAACGCAAACAAAACAAAAAAAGATGCAGGCCAACAATTGTAATTCTGGAAAATACCAATTGCACTAGCAAAAACCCGGCAATGCAATTTACATGTTCATCGCCGTGCTGTTGCTATTGGCAAAATGGGAACGATACAATTTTTAAATCGAAACGTGCTTAATAAAAAAGAGCCCAAATTAGTTAAACTCCATCTAAAATAGTTTATCATATTCTTTTTTCAACAGAGTCCTTTGGCTAATCCAGTTGGCTAAAACGAAATCACATTTTGGCCAATAGGATTGTAAGCCGGCCCACCATGGTAAGGTAGACTCTATTAGGGCGGGTTAGGGAATGGGAGTGAGAGAGGAATAGGGGATAGCGTTTTGGAGAGGGAAGATGGGGATAGGTGGTCTTAAGGGGTACCACTCTTACACCATCAAGTGCAAAGTCGGGGAACACAACGACCACCTGATAAATAATTGGGATCCAGCTGGTCCCCCTTAGGCCGGGTTCAACACTGGGATCGCAAAAGGCAAATCGCAATCACCTATGGAGTGTAATTGCATTTCTACCAAGCAATTGTGGCTCCATGTTACAGTGATTGCGTTTTTCGGTCTCATTCCAGAGAATGAGAATGGCGTTCTAACTGCCAGCAAAATGTTGCACGCAGTGCACTTTTGCGATATACGCACATCACAGGCACTGCAAGGATTTACCGCAGTGCTTTGCTGAATACCGGCTATCAGCAAAGAGCAGAAAAACTACTTATTAAAGCACCCCAAGTGTGAACTGGCCCTTAAGAGAACTTTATTGGTGATTACAAATTGTTGCAACCTGCAGAGTAGAACTCAGGGGCATATTTAAAATGATTTAAATATATCCCCAAATTCTAATAATGGCCTCCTCCTCCCCATAGCCATACCAATCCTCACCAAAAAGGTACAAAGCATAGAAACGCAAACAAAACAAAAAAAGATGCAGGCCAACAATTGTAATTCTGGAAACTACCAATTGCACTAGCAAAAACCCGGCAATGCAATTTACATGTTCATCGCCGTGCTGTTGCTATCGGCAAAATGGGAACGATACAATTTTTAAATCGAAACGTGCTTAATAAAAAAGGGCCCTAATTAGTTAATCTCCATCTAAGATAGTTTATCATATTATTTTTTTAACAGAGTCCTTTGGCTAATCCAGTTGGCTAAAACTAAATCACATTTTGGCCAATAGGATTGTAAGGCGGCGCACCATGGTAAGGTAGACTCTATTAGGGCGGGTTAGGGAATGGGAGTGAGAGAGGAATAGGGGATAGCGTTTTGGAGAGGGAAGATGGGGATAGGTGGTCTTAAGGGGTACCACTCTTACACCATCAAGTGCAAAGTCGGAACACAACAACCACCTGATAAATAATTGCGATCCAGCTGGTCCCCCTTAGGCCGGGTTCAACACTGGGATCGCAAAAGGCAAATCGCAATCACCTATGGAGTGTAATTGCATTTCTACCAAGCAATTGTGGCTCCATGTTACAGTGATTGCGTTTTTCGGTCTCATTCCAGAGAATGAGAATGGCGTTCTAACTGCCAGCAAAATGTTGCACGCAGTGCACTTTTGCGATATACGCACATCACAGGCACTGCAAGGATTTACCGCAGTGCTTTGCTGAATACCGGCTATCAGCAAAGAGTAGAAAAACTACTTATTAAAGCACCCCAAGTGTGAACTGGCCCTTAAGAGAACTTTATTGGTGATTACAAATTGTTGCAACCTTCAGAGTAGAACTCAGGGGCATATTTAAAATGATTTAAATATACCCCCAAATTCTAATAATGGCCTCCTCCTCCCCATAGCCATACCAATCCTCACCAAAAAGGTACAAAGCATAGAAACGCAAACAAAACAAAAAAAGATGCAGGCCAACAATTGTAATTCTGGAAAATACCAATTGCACTAGCAAAAACCCGGCAATGCAATTTACATGTTCATCGCCGTGCTGTTGCTATTGGCAAAATGGGAACGATACAATTTTTAAATCGAAACGTGCTTAATAAAAAAGGGCCCAAATTAGTTAATCTCCATCTAAGATAGTTTATCATATTCTTTTTTCAACAGAGTCCTTTGGCTAATCCAGTTGGCTAAAACTAAATCACATTTTGGCCAATAGGATTGTAAGCCGGCCCACCATGGTAAGGTAGACTCTATTAGGGTGGGTTAGGGAATGGGAGTGAGAGAGGAATAGGGGATAGCGTTTTGGAGAGGGAAGATGGGGAAAGGTGGTCTTAAGGGGTACCACTCTTACACCATCAAGTGCAAAGTCGGGGAACACAACGACCACCTGATAAATAATTGGGATCCAGCTGGTCCCCCTTAGGCCGGGTTCAACACTGGGATCGCAAAAGGCAAATCGCAATCACCTATGGAGTGTAATTGCATTTCTACCAAGCAATTGTGGCTCCATGTTACAGTGATTGCGTTTTTCGGTCTCATTCCAGAGAATGAGAATGGCGTTCTAACTGCCAGCAAAATGTTGCACGCAGTGCACTTTTGCGATATACGCACATCACAGGCACTGCAAGGATTTACCGCAGTGCTTTGCTGAATACCGGCTATCAGCGAAGAGCAGAAAAACTACTTATTAAAGCACCCCAAGTGTGAACTGGCCCTTAAGAGAACTTTATTGGTGATTACAAATTGTTGCAACCTGCAGAGTAGAACTCAGGGGCATATTTAAAATGATTTAAATATACCCCCAAATTCTAATAATGGCCTCCTCCTCCCCATAGCCATACCAATCCTCACCAAAAAGGTACACAGCATAGAAACGCAAACAAAACAAAAAAAGATGCAGGCCAACAATTGTAATTCTGGAAACTACCAATTGCACTAGCAAAAACCCGTCAATGCAATTTACATGTTCATCGCCGTGCTGTTGCTATCGGCAAAATGGGAACGATACAATTTTTAAATCGAAACGTGCTTAATAAAAAAGGGCCCTAATTAGTTAATCTCCATCTAAGATAGTTTATCATATTCTTTTTTTAACAGAGTCCTTTGGCTAATCCAGTTGGCTAAAACTAAATCACATTTTGGCCAATAGGATTGTAAGCCGGCGCACCATGGTAAGGTAGACTCTATTAGGGCGGGTTAGGGAATGGGAGTGAGAGAGGAATAGGGGATAGCGTTTTGGAGAGGGAAGATGGGGATAGGTGGTCTTAAGGGGTACCACTCTTACACCATCAAGTGCAAAGTCGGAACACAACAACCACCTGATAAATAATTGCGATCCAGCTGGTCCCCCTTAGACCGGGTTCAACACTGGGATCGCAAAAGGCAAATCGCAATCACCTATGGAGTGTAATTGCATTTCTACCAAGCAATTGTGGCTCCATGTTACAGTGATTGCGTTTTTCGGTCTCATTCCAGAGAATGAGAATGGCGTTCTAACTGCCAGCAAAATGTTGCACGCAGTGCACTTTTGCGATATACGCACATCACAGGCACTGCAAGGATTTACCGCAGTGCTTTGCTGAATACCGGCTATCAGCAAAGAGCAGAAAAACTACTTATTAAAGCACCCCAAGTGTGAACTGGCCCTTAAGAGAACATTATTGGTGATTACAAATTGTTGCAACCTTCAGAGTAGAACTCAGGGGCATATTTAAAATGATTTAAATATACCCCCAAATTCTAATAATGGCCTCCTCCTCCCCATAGCCATACCAATCCTCACCAAAAAGGTACAAAGCATAGAAACGCAAACAAAACAAAAAAAGATGCAGGCCAACAATTGTAATTCTGGAAAATACCAATTGCACTAGCAAAAACCCGTCAATGCAATTTACATGTTCATCGCTGTGCTGTTGCTATTGGCAAAATGGGAACGATACAATTTTTAAATCGAAACGTGCTTAATAAAAAAGGGCCCAAATTAGTTAATCTCCATCTAAGATAGTTTATCATATTCTTTTTTCAACAGAGTCCTTTGGCTAATCCAGTTGGCTAAAACTAAATCACATTTTGGCCAATAGGATTGTAAGCCGGCCCACCATGGTAAGGTAGACTCTATTAGGGTGGGTTAGGGAATGGGAGTGAGAGAGGAATAGGGGATAGCGTTTTGGAGAGGGAAGATGGGGAAAGGTGGTCTTAAGGGGTACCACTCTTACACCATCAAGTGCAAAGTCGGGGAACACAACGACCACCTGATAAATAATTGGGATCCAGCTGGTCCCCCTTAGGCCGGGTTCAACACTGGGATCGCAAAAGGCAAATCGCAATCACCTATGGAGTGTAATTGCATTTCTACCAAGCAATTGTGGCTCCATGTTACAGTGATTGCGTTTTTCGGTCTCATTCCAGAGAATGAGAATGGCGTTCTAACTGCCAGCAAAATGTTGCACGCAGTGCACTTTTGCGATATACGCACATCACAGGCACTGCAAGGATTTACCGCAGTGCTTTGCTGAATACCGGCTATCAGCAAAGAGCAGAAAAACTACTTATTAAAGCACCCCAAGTGTGAACTGGCCCTTAAGAGAACTTTATTGGTGATTACAAATTGTTGCAACCTGCAGAGTAGAACTCAGGGGCATATTTAAAATGATTTAAATATACCTCCAAATTCTAATAATGGCCTCCTCCTCCCCATAGCCATACCAATCCTCACCAAAAAGGTACAAAGCATAGAAACGCAAACAAAACAAAAAAAGATGCAGGCCAACAATTGTAATTCTGGAAACTACCAATTGCACTAGCAAAAACCCGGCAATGCAATTTACATGTTCATCGCCGTGCTGTTGCTATTGGCAAAATAGGAACGATACAATTTTTAAATCGAAACGTGCTTAATAAAAAAGGGCCCTTATTGGTTAATCTCCATCTAAGATCGTTCATTATATTCTTTTTTTAACAGAGTTCTTTGGCTAATCCAGTTGGCTAAAACTAAATCACATTTTGGCCAATAGGATTGTAAGCCGGCCCACCATGGTAAGGTAGACTCTATTAGGGCGGGTTAGGGAATGGGAGTGAGAGAGGAATAGGGGATAGCGTTTTGGAGAGGGAAGATGGGGATAGGTGGTCTTAAGGGGTACCACTCTTACACCATCAAGTGCAAAGTCGGAACACAACAACCACCTGATAAATAATTGCGATCCAGCTGGTCCCCCTTAGGCCGGGTTCAACACTGGGATCGCAAAAGGCAAATCGCAATCACCTATGGAGTGTAATTGCATTTCTACCAAGCAATTGTGGCTCCATGTTACAGTGATTGCGTTTTTCGGTCTCATTCCAGAGAATGAGAATGGCGTTCTAACTGCCAGCAAAATGTTGCACGCAGTGCACTTTTGCGATATACGCACATCACAGGCACTGCAAGGATTTACCGCAGTGCTTTGCTGAATACCGGCTATCAGCAAAGAGCAGAAAAACTACTTATTAAAGCACCCCAAGTGTGAACTGGCCCTTAAGAGAACTTTATTGGTGATTACAAATTGTTGCAACCTTCAGAGTAGAACTCAGGGGCATATTTAAAATGATTTAAATATACCCCCAAATTCTAATAATGGCCTCCTCCTCCCCATAGCCATACCAATCCTCACCAAAAAGGTACAAAGCATAGAAACACAAACAAAACAAAAAAAGATGCAGGCCAACAATTGAAATTCTGGAAAATACCAATTGCACTAGCAAAAACCCGTCAATGCAATTTACATGTTCATCGCCGTGCTGTTGCTATTGGCAAAATGGGAACGATACAATTTTTAAATCGAAACGTGCTTAATAAAAAAGGGCCCAAATTAGTTAATCTCCATCTAAGATAGTTTATCATATTCTTTTTTCAACAGAGTCCTTTGGCTAATCCAGTTGGCTAAAACTAAATCACATTTTGGCCAATAGGATTGTAAGCCGGCCCACCATGGTAAGGTAGACTCTATTAGGGTGGGTTAGGGAATGGGAGTGAGAGAGGAATAGGGGATAGCGTTTTGGAGAGGGAAGATGGGGAAAGGTGGTCTTAAGGGGTACCACTCTTACACCATCAAGTGCAAAGTCGGGGAACACAACGACCACCTGATAAATAATTGGGATCCAGCTGGTCCCCCTTAGGCCGGGTTCAACACTGGGATCGCAAAAGGCAAATCGCAATCACCTATGGAGTGTAATTGCATTTCTACCAAGCAATTGTGGCTCCATGTTACAGTGATTGCGTTTTTCGGTCTCATTCCAGAGAATGAGAATGGCGTTCTAACTGCCAGCAAAATGTTGCACGCAGTGCACTTTTGCGATATACGCACATCACAGGCACTGCAAGGATTTACCGCAGTGCTTTGCTGAATACCGGCTATCAGCAAAGAGCAGAAAAACTACTTATTAAAGCACCCCAAGTGTGAACTGGCCCTTAAGAGAACTTTATTGGTGATTACAAATTGTTGCAACCTGCAGAGTAGAACTCAGGGGCATATTTAAAATGATTTAAATATATCCCCAAATTCTAATAATGGCCTCCTCCTCCCCATAGCCATACCAATCCTCACCAAAAAGGTACAAAGCATAGAAACGCAAACAAAACAAAAAAAGATGCAGGCCAACAATTGTAATTCTGGAAACTACCAATTGCACTAGCAAAAACCCGGCAATGCAATTTACATGTTCATCGCCGTGCTGTTGCTATCGGCAAAATGGGAACGATACAATTTTTAAATCGAAACGTGCTTAATAAAAAAGGGCCCTAATTAGTTAATCTCCATCTAAGATAGTTTATCATATTATTTTTTTAACAGAGTCCTTTGGCTAATCCAGTTGGCTAAAACTAAATCACATTTTGGCCAATAGGATTGTAAGGCGGCGCACCATGGTAAGGTAGACTCTATTAGGGCGGGTTAGGGAATGGGAGTGAGAGAGGAATAGGGGATAGCGTTTTGGAGAGGGAAGATGGGGATAGGTGGTCTTAAGGGGTACCACTCTTACACCATCAAGTGCAAAGTCGGAACACAACAACCACCTGATAAATAATTGCGATCCAGCTGGTCCCCCTTAGGCCGGGTTCAACACTGGGATCGCAAAAGGCAAATCGCAATCACCTATGGAGTGTAATTGCATTTCTACCAAGCAATTGTGGCTCCATGTTACAGTGATTGCGTTTTTCGGTCTCATTCCAGAGAATGAGAATGGCGTTCTAACTGCCAGCAAAATGTTGCACGCAGTGCACTTTTGCGATATACGCACATCACAGGCACTGCAAGGATTTACCGCAGTGCTTTGCTGAATACCGGCTATCAGCAAAGAGCAGAAAAACTACTTATTAAAGCACCCCAAGTGTGAACTGGCCCTTAAGAGAACTTTATTGGTGATTACAAATTGTTGCAACCTTCAGAGTAGAACTCAGGGGCATATTTAAAATGATTTAAATATACCCCCAAATTCTAATAATGGCCTCCTCCTCCCCATAGCCATACCAATCCTCACCAAAAAGGTACAAAGCATAGAAACGCAAACAAAACAAAAAAAGATGCAGGCCAACAATTGTAATTCTGGAAAATACCAATTGCACTAGCAAAAACCCGTCAATGCAATTTACATGTTCATCGCCGTGCTGTTGCTATTGGCAAAATGGGAACGATACAATTTTTAAATCGAAACGTGCTTAATAAAAAAGGGCCCAAATTAGTTAATCTCCATCTAAGATAGTTTATCATATTCTTTTTTCAACAGAGTCCTTTGGCTAATCCAGTTGGCTAAAACTAAATCACATTTTGGCCAATAGGATTGTAAGCCGGCCCACCATGGTAAGGTAGACTCTATTAGGGTGGGTTAGGGAATGGGAGTGAGAGAGGAATAGGGGATAGCGTTTTGGAGAGGGAAGATGGGGAAAGGTGGTCTTAAGGGGTATCACTCTTACACCATCAAGTGCAAAGTCGGGGAACACAACGACCACCTGATAAATAATTGGGATCCAGCTGGTCCCCCTTAGGCCGGGTTCAACACTGGGATCGCAAAAGGCAAATCGCAATCACCTATGGAGTGTAATTGCATTTCTACCAAGCAATTGTGGCTCCATGTTACAGTGATTGCGTTTTTCGGTCTCATTCCAGAGAATGAGAATGGCGTTCTAACTGCCAGCAAAATGTTGCACGCAGTGCACTTTTGCGATATACGCACATCACAGGCACTGCAAGGATTTACCGCAGTGCTTTGCTGAATACCGGCTATCAGCAAAGAGCAGAAAAACTACTTATTAAAGCACCCCAAGTGTGAACTGGCCCTTAAGAGAACTTTATTGGTGATTACAAATTGTTGCAACCTGCAGAGTAGAACTCAGGGGCATATTTAAAATGATTTAAATATACCTCCAAATTCTAATAATGGCCTCCTCCTCCCCATAGCCATACCAATCCTCACCAAAAAGGTACAAAGCATAGAAACGCAAACAAAACAAAAAAAGATGCAGGCCAACAATTGTAATTCTGGAAACTACCAATTGCACTAGCAAAAACCCGGCAATGCAATTTACATGTTCATCGCCGTGCTGTTGCTATTGGCAAAATAGGAACGATACAATTTTTAAATCGAAACGTGCTTAATAAAAAAGGGCCCTTATTGGTTAATCTCCATCTAAGATCGTTCATTATATTCTTTTTTTAACAGAGTTCTTTGGCTAATCCAGTTGGCTAAAACTAAATCACATTTTGGCCAATAGGATTGTAAGCCGGCCCACCATGGTAAGGTAGACTCTATTAGGGCGGGTTAGGGAATGGGAGTGAGAGAGGAATAGGGGATAGCGTTTTGGAGAGGGAAGATGGGGATAGGTGGTCTTAAGGGGTACCACTCTTACACCATCAAGTGCAAAGTCGGAACACAACAACCACCTGATAAATAATTGCGATCCAGCTGGTCCCCCTTAGGCCGGGTTCAACACTGGGATCGCAAAAGGCAAATCGCAATCACCTATGGAGTGTAATTGCATTTCTACCAAGCAATTGTGGCTCCATGTTACAGTGATTGCGTTTTTCGGTCTCATTCCAGAGAATGAGAATGGCGTTCTAACTGCCAGCAAAATGTTGCACGCAGTGCACTTTTGCGATATACGCACATCACAGGCACTGCAAGGATTTACCGCAGTGCTTTGCTGAATACCGGCTATCAGCAAAGAGCAGAAAAACTACTTATTAAAGCACCCCAAGTGTGAACTGGCCCTTAAGAGAACTTTATTGGTGATTACAAATTGTTGCAACCTTCAGAGTAGAACTCAGGGGCATATTTAAAATGATTTAAATATACCCCCAAATTCTAATAATGGCCTCCTCCTCCCCATAGCCATACCAATCCTCACCAAAAAGGTACAAAGCATAGAAACACAAACAAAACAAAAAAAGATGCAGGCCAACAATTGAAATTCTGGAAAATACCAATTGCACTAGCAAAAACCCGTCAATGCAATTTACATGTTCATCGCCGTGCTGTTGCTATTGGCAAAATGGGAACGATACAATTTTTAAATCGAAACGTGCTTAATAAAAAAGGGCCCAAATTAGTTAATCTCCATCTAAGATAGTTTATCATATTCTTTTTTCAACAGAGTCCTTTGGCTAATCCAGTTGGCTAAAACTAAATCACATTTTGGCCAATAGGATTGTAAGCCGGCCCACCATGGTAAGGTAGACTCTATTAGGGTGGGTTAGGGAATGGGAGTGAGAGAGGAATAGGGGATAGCGTTTTGGAGAGGGAAGATGGGGAAAGGTGGTCTTAAGGGGTACCACTCTTACACCATCAAGTGCAAAGTCGGGGAACACAACGACCACCTGATAAATAATTGGGATCCAGCTGGTCCCCCTTAGGCCGGGTTCAACACTGGGATCGCAAAAGGCAAATCGCAATCACCTATGGAGTGTAATTGCATTTCTACCAAGCAATTGTGGCTCCATGTTACAGTGATTGCGTTTTTCGGTCTCATTCCAGAGAATGAGAATGGCGTTCTAACTGCCAGCAAAATGTTGCACGCAGTGCACTTTTGCGATATACGCACATCACAGGCACTGCAAGGATTTACCGCAGTGTTTTGCTGAATACCGGCTATCAGCAAAGAGCAGAAAAACTACTTATTAAAGCACCCCAAGTGTGAACTGGCCCTTAAGAGAACTTTATTGGTGATTACAAATTGTTGCAACCTGCAGAGTAGAACTCAGGGGCATATTTAAAATGATTTAAATATACCCCCAAATTCTAATAATGGCCTCCTCCTCCCCATAGCCATACCAATCCTCACCAAAAAGGTACAAAGCATAGAAACGCAAACAAAACAAAAAAAGATGCAGGCCAACAATTGTAATTCTGGAAACTACCAATTGCACTAGCAAAAACCCGTCAATGCAATTTACATGTTCATCGCCGTGCTGTTGCTATCGGCAAAATGGGAACGATACAATTTTTAAATCGAAACGTGCTTAATAAAAAAGGGCCCTAATTAGTTAATCTCCATCTAAGATAGTTTATCATATTCTTTTTTTAACAGAGTCCTTTGGCTAATCCAGTTGGCTAAAACTAAATCACATTTTGGCCAATAGGATTGTAAGCCGGCGCACCATGGTAAGGTAGACTCTATTAGGGCGGGTTAGGGAATGGGAGTGAGAGAGGAATAGGGGATAGCGTTTTGGAGAGGGAAGATGGGGATAGGTGGTCTTAAGGGGTACCACTCTTACACCATCAAGTGCAAAGTCGGAACACAACGACCACCTGATAAATAATTGCGATCCAGCTGGTCCCCCTTAGGCCGGGTTCAACACTGGGATCGCAAAAGGCAAATCGCAATCACCTATGGAGTGTAATTGCATTTCTACCAAGCAATTGTGGCTCCATGTTACAGTGATTGCGTTTTTCGGTCTCATTCCAGAGAATGAGAATGGCGTTCTAACTGCCAGCAAAATGTTGCACGCAGTGCACTTTTGCGATATACGCACATCACAGGCACTGCAAGGATTTACCGCAGTGCTTTGCTGAATACCGGCTATCAGCAAAGAGCAGAAAAACTACTTATTAAAGCACCCCAAGTGTGAACTGGCCCTTAAGAGAACTTTATTGGTGATTACAAATTGTTGCAACCTTCAGAGTAGAACTCAGGGGCATATTTAAAATGATTTAAATATACCCCCAAATTCTAATAATGGCCTCCTCCTCCCCATAGCCATACCAATCCTCACCAAAAAGGTACAAAGCATAGAAACGCAAACAAAACAAAAAAAGATGCAGGCTAACAATTGTAATTCTGGAAAATACCAATTGCACTAGCAAAAACCCGTCAATGCAATTTACATGTTCATCGCCATGCTGTTGCTATTGGCAATATGGGAACGATACAATTTTTAAATCGAAACGTGCTTAATAAAAAAGGGCCCAAATTAGTTAATCTCCATCTAAGATAGTTTATCATATTCTTTTTTCAACAGAGTCCTTTGGCTAATCCAGTTGGCTAAAACTAAATCACATTTTGGCCAATAGGATTGTAAGCCGGCCCACCATGGTAAGGTAGACTCTATTAGGGTGGGTTAGGGAATGGGAGTGAGAGAGGAATAGGGGATAGCGTTTTGGAGAGGGAAGATGGGGAAAGGTGGTCTTAAGGGGTACCACTCTTACACCATCAAGTGCAAATTCGGGGAACACAACGACCACCTGATAAATAATTGGGATCCAGCTGGTCCCCCTTAGGCCGGGTTCAACACTGGGATCGCAAAAGGCAAATCGCAATCACCTATGGAGTGTAATTGCATTTCTACCAAGCAATTGTGGCTCCATGTTACAGTGATTGCGTTTTTCGGTCTCATTCCAGAGAATGAGAATGGCGTTCTAACTGCCAGCAAAATGTTGCACGCAGTGCACTTTTGCGATATACGCACATCACAGGCACTGCAAGGATTTACCGCAGTGCTTTGCTGAATACCGGCTATCAGCAAAGAGCAGAAAAACTACTTATTAAAGCACCCCAAGTGTGAACTGGCCCTTAAGAGAACTTTATTGGTGATTACAAATTGTTGCAACCTGCAGAGTAGAACTCAGGGGCATATTTAAAATGATTTAAATATACCCCCAAATTCTAATAATGGCCTCTTCCTCCCCATAGCCATACCAATCCTCACCAAAAAGGTACAAAGCATAGAAACGCAAACAAAACAAAAAAAGATGCAGGCCAACAATTGTAATTCTGGAAACTACCAATTGCACTAGCAAAAACCCGGCAATGCAATTTACATGTTCATCGCCGTGCTGTTGCTATTGGCAAAATGGGAACGATACAATTTTTAAATCGAAACGTGCTTAATAAAAAAGGGCCCTTATTGGTTAATCTCCACCTAAGATCGTTCATTATATTCTTTTTTTAACAGAGTCCTTTGGCTAATCCAGTTGGCTAAAACTAAATCACATTTTGGCCAATAGGATTGTAAGCCGGCCCACCATGGTAAGGTAGACTCTATTAGGGCGGGTTAGGGAATGGGAGTGAGAGAGGAATAGGGGATAGCGTTTTGGAGAGGGAAGATGGGGATAGGTGGTCTTAAGGGGTACCACTCTTACACCATCAAGTGCAAATTCGGGGAACACAACGACCACCTGATAAATAATTGGGATCCAGCTGGTCCCCCTTAGGCCGGGTTAAACACTGGGATCGCAAAAGGCAAATCGCAATCACCTATGGAGTGTAATTGCATTTCTACCAAGCAATTGTGGCTCCATGTTACAGTGATTGTGTTTTTCAGTCTCATTCCAGAGAATGAGAATGGCGTTCTAACTGCCAGCAAAATGTTGCACGCAGTGCACTTTTGCGATATACGCACATCACAGGCACTGCAAGGATTTACCGCAGTGCTTTGCTGAATACCGGCTATCAGCAAAGAGCAGAAAAACTACTTATTAAAGCACCCCAAGTGTGAACTGGCCCTTAAGAGAACTTTATTGGTGATTACAAATTGTTGCAACCTGCAGAGTAGAACTCAGGGGCATATTTAAAATGATTTAAATATACCCCCAAATTCTAATAATGGCCTCCTCCTCCCCATAGCCATACCAATCCTCACCAAAAAGGTACAAAGCATAGAAACGCAAACAAAACAAAAAAAGATGCAGGCCAACAATTGTAATTCTGGAAACTACCAATTGCACTAGCAAAAACCCGTCAATGCAATTTACATGTTCATCGCCGTGCTGTTGCTATCGGCAAAATGGGAACGATACAATTTTTAAATCGAAACGTGCTTAATAAAAAAGGGCCCTAATTAGTTAATCTCCATCTAAGATAGTTTATCATATTCTTTTTTTAACAGAGTCCTTTGGCTAATCCAGTTGGCTAAAACTAAATCACATTTTGGCCAATAGGATTGTAAGCCGGCGCACCATGGTAAGGTAGACTCTATTAGGGCGGGTTAGGGAATGGGAGTGAGAGAGGAATAGGGGATAGCGTTTTGGAGAGGGAAGATGGGGATAGGTGGTCTTAAGGGGTACCACTCTTACACCATCAAGTGCAAAGTCGGAACACAACAACCACCTGATAAATAATTGCGATCCAGCTGGTCCCCCTTAGGCCGGGTTCAACACTGGGATCGCAAAAGGCAAATCGCAATCACCTATGGAGTGTAATTGCATTTCTACCAAGCAATTGTGGCTCCATGTTACAGTGATTGCGTTTTTCGGTCTCATTCCAGAGAATGAGAATGGCGTTCTAACTGCCAGCAAAATGTTGCACGCAGTGCACTTTTGCGATATACGCACATCACAGGCACTGCAAGGATTTACCGCAGTGCTTTGCTGAATACCGGCTATCAGCAAAGAGCAGAAAAACTACTTATTAAAGCACCCCAAGTGTGAACTGGCCCTTAAGAGAACTTTATTGGTGATTACAAATTGTTGCAACCTGCAGAGTAGAACTCAGGGGCATATTTAAAATGATTTAAATATACCTCCAAATTCTAATAATGGCCTTCTCCTCCCCATAGCCATACCAATCCTCACCAAAAAGGTACAAAGCATAGAAACGCAAACAAAACAAAAAAAGATGCAGGCCAACAATTGTAATTCTGGAAACTACCAATTGCACTAGCAAAAACCCGGCAATGCAATTTACATGTTCATCGCCGTGCTGTTGCTATTGGCAAAATAGGAACGATACAATTTTTAAATCGAAACGTGCTTAATAAAAAAGGGCCCTTATTGGTTAATCTCCATCTAAGATCGTTCATTATATTCTTTTTTTAACAGAGTTCTTTGGCTAATCCAGTTGGCTAAAACTAAATCACATTTTGGCCAATAGGATTGTAAGCCGGCCCACCATGGTAAGGTAGACTCTATTAGGGCGGGTTAGGGAATGGGAGTGAGAGAGGAATAGGGGATAGCGTTTTGGAGAGGGAAGATGGGGATAGGTGGTCTTAAGGGGTACCACTCTTACACCATCAAGTGCAAAGTCGGGGAACACAACGACCACCTGATAAATAATTGGGATCCAGCTGGTCCCCCTTAGGCCGGGTTCAACACTGGGATCGCAAAAGGCAAATCGCAATCACCTATGGAGTGTAATTGCATTTCTACCAAGCAATTGTGGCTCCATGTTACAGTGATTGCGTTTTTCGGTCTCATTCCAGAGAATGAGAATGGCGTTCTAACTGCCAGCAAAATGTTGCACGCAGTGCACTTTTGCGATATACGCACATCACAGGCACTGCAAGGATTTACCGCAGTGCTTTGCTGAATACCGGCTATCAGCAAAGAGCAGAAAAACTACTTATTAAAGCACCCCAAGTGTGAACTGGCCCTTAAGAGAACTTTATTGGTGATTACAAATTGTTGCAACCTGCAGAGTAGAACTCAGGGGCATATTTAAAATGATTTAAATATACCCCCAAATTCTAATAATGGCCTCTTCCTCCCCATAGCCATACCAATCCTCACCAAAAAGGTACAAAGCATAGAAACGCAAACAAAACAAAAAAAGATGCAGGCCAACAATTGTAATTCTGGAAACTACCAATTGCACTAGCAAAAACCCGGCAATGCAATTTACATGTTCATCGCCGTGCTGTTGCTATTGGCAAAATGGGAACGATACAATTTTTAAATCGAAACGTGCTTAATAAAAAAGGGCCCTTATTGGTTAATCTCCACCTAAGATCGTTCATTATATTCTTTTTTTAACAGAGTCCTTTGGCTAATCCAGTTGGCTAAAACTAAATCACATTTTGGCCAATAGGATTGTAAGCCGGCCCACCATGGTAAGGTAGACTCTATTAGGGCGGGTTAGGGAATGGGAGTGAGAGAGGAATAGGGGATAGCGTTTTGGAGAGGGAAGATGGGGATAGGTGGTCTTAAGGGGTACCACTCTTACACCATCAAGTGCAAATTCGGGGAACACAACGACCACCTGATAAATAATTGGGATCCAGCTGGTCCCCCTTAGGCCGGGTTAAACACTGGGATCGCAAAAGGCAAATCGCAATCACCTATGGAGTGTAATTGCATTTCTACCAAGCAATTGTGGCTCCATGTTACAGTGATTGTGTTTTTCAGTCTCATTCCAGAGAATGAGAATGGCGTTCTAACTGCCAGCAAAATGTTGCACGCAGTGCACTTTTGCGATATACGCACATCACAGGCACTGCAAGGATTTACCGCAGTGCTTTGCTGAATACCGGCTATCAGCAAAGAGCAGAAAAACTACTTATTAAAGCACCCCAAGTGTGAACTGGCCCTTAAGAGAACTTTATTGGTGATTACAAATTGTTGCAACCTGCAGAGTAGAACTCAGGGGCATATTTAAAATGATTTAAATATACCCCCAAATTCTAATAATGGCCTCCTCCTCCCCATAGCCATACCAATCCTCACCAAAAAGGTACAAAGCATAGAAACGCAAACAAAACAAAAAAAGATGCAGGCCAACAATTGTAATTCTGGAAACTACCAATTGCACTAGCAAAAACCCGTCAATGCAATTTACATGTTCATCGCCGTGCTGTTGCTATCGGCAAAATGGGAACGATACAATTTTTAAATCGAAACGTGCTTAATAAAAAAGGGCCCTAATTAGTTAATCTCCATCTAAGATAGTTTATCATATTCTTTTTTTAACAGAGTCCTTTGGCTAATCCAGTTGGCTAAAACTAAATCACATTTTGGCCAATAGGATTGTAAGCCGGCGCACCATGGTAAGGTAGACTCTATTAGGGCGGGTTAGGGAATGGGAGTGAGAGAGGAATAGGGGATAGCGTTTTGGAGAGGGAAGATGGGGATAGGTGGTCTTAAGGGGTACCACTCTTACACCATCAAGTGCAAAGTCGGAACACAACAACCACCTGATAAATAATTGCGATCCAGCTGGTCCCCCTTAGGCCGGGTTCAACACTGGGATCGCAAAAGGCAAATCGCAATCACCTATGGAGTGTAATTGCATTTCTACCAAGCAATTGTGGCTCCATGTTACAGTGATTGCGTTTTTCGGTCTCATTCCAGAGAATGAGAATGGCGTTCTAACTGCCAGCAAAATGTTGCACGCAGTGCACTTTTGCGATATACGCACATCACAGGCACTGCAAGGATTTACCGCAGTGCTTTGCTGAATACCGGCTATCAGCAAAGAGCAGAAAAACTACTTATTAAAGCACCCCAAGTGTGAACTGGCCCTTAAGAGAACTTTATTGGTGATTACAAATTGTTGCAACCTTCAGAGTAGAACTCAGGGGCATATTTAAAATGATTTAAATATACCCCCAAATTCTAATAATGGCCTCCTCCTCCCCATAGCCATACCAATCCTCACCAAAAAGGTACAAAGCATAGAAACGCAAACAAAACAAAAAAAGATGCAGGCCAACAATTGTAATTCTGGAAACTACCAATTGCACTAGCAAAAACCCGTCAATGCAATTTACATGTTCATCGCCGTGCTGTTGCTATCGGCAAAATGGGAACGATACAATTTTTAAATCGAAACGTGCTTAATAAAAAAGGGCCCTAATTAGTTAATCTCCATCTAAGATAGTTTATCATATTCTTTTTTTAACAGAGTCCTTTGGCTAATCCAGTTGGCTAAAACTAAATCACATTTTGGCCAATAGGATTGTAAGCCGGCGCACCATGGTAAGGTAGACTCTATTAGGGCGGGTTAGGGAATGGGAGTGAGAGAGGAATAGGGGATAGCGTTTTGGAGAGGGAAGATGGGGATAGGTGGTCTTAAGGGGTACCACTCTTACACCATCAAGTGCAAAGTCGGAACACAACAACCACCTGATAAATAATTGCGATCCAGCTGGTCCCCCTTAGGCCGGGTTCAACACTGGGATCGCAAAAGGCAAATCGCAATCACCTATGGAGTGTAATTGCATTTCTACCAAGCAATTGTGGCTCCATGTTACAGTGATTGCGTTTTTCGGTCTCATTCCAGAGAATGAGAATGGCGTTCTAACTGCCAGCAAAATGTTGCACGCAGTGCACTTTTGCGATATACGCACATCACAGGCACTGCAAGGATTTACCGCAGTGCTTTGCTGAATACCGGCTATCAGCAAAGAGCAGAAAAACTACTTATTAAAGCACCCCAAGTGTGAACTGGCCCTTAAGAGAACTTTATTGGTGATTACAAATTGTTGCAACCTGCAGAGTAGAACTCAGGGGCATATTTAAAATGATTTAAATATACCTCCAAATTCTAATAATGGCCTTCTCCTCCCCATAGCCATACCAATCCTCACCAAAAAGGTACAAAGCATAGAAACGCAATCAAAACAAAAAAAGATGCAGGCCAACAATTGTAATTCTGGAAACTACCAATTGCACTAGCAAAAACCCGGCAATGCAATTTACATGTTCATCGCCGTGCTGTTGCTATTGGCAAAATAGGAACGATACAATTTTTAAATCGAAACGTGCTTAATAAAAAAGGGCCCTTATTGGTTAATCTCCATCTAAGATCGTTCATTATATTCTTTTTTTAACAGAGTTCTTTGGCTAATCCAGTTGGCTAAAACTAAATCACATTTTGGCCAATAGGATTGTAAGCCGGCCCACCATGGTAAGGTAGACTCTATTAGGGCGGGTTAGGGAATGGGAGTGAGAGAGGAATAGGGGATAGCGTTTTGGAGAGGGAAGATGGGGATAGGTGGTCTTAAGGGGTACCACTCTTACACCATCAAGTGCAAAGTCGGGGAACACAACGACCACCTGATAAATAATTGGGATCCAGCTGGTCCCCCTTAGGCCGGGTTCAACACTGGGATCGCAAAAGGCAAATCGCAATCACCTATGGAGTGTAATTGCATTTCTACCAAGCAATTGTGGCTCCATGTTACAGTGATTGCGTTTTTCGGTCTCATTCCAGAGAATGAGAATGGCGTTCTAACTGCCAGCAAAATGTTGCACGCAGTGCACTTTTGCGATATACGCACATCACAGGCACTGCAAGGATTTACCGCAGTGCTTTGCTGAATACCGGCTATCAGCAAAGAGCAGAAAAACTACTTATTAAAGCACCCCAAGTGTGAACTGGCCCTTAAGAGAACTTTATTGGTGATTACAAATTGTTGCAACCTGCAGAGTAGAACTCAGGGGCATATTTAAAATGATTTAAATATACCCCCAAATTCTAATAATGGCCTCTTCCTCCCCATAGCCATACCAATCCTCACCAAAAAGGTACAAAGCATAGAAACGCAAACAAAACAAAAAAAGATGCAGGCCAACAATTGTAATTCTGGAAACTACCAATTGCACTAGCAAAAACCCGGCAATGCAATTTACATGTTCATCGCCGTGCTGTTGCTATTGGCAAAATGGGAACGATACAATTTTTAAATCGAAACGTGCTTAATAAAAAAGGGCCCTTATTGGTTAATCTCCACCTAAGATCGTTCATTATATTCTTTTTTTAACAGAGTCCTTTGGCTAATCCAGTTGGCTAAAACTAAATCACATTTTGGCCAATAGGATTGTAAGCCGGCCCACCATGGTAAGGTAGACTCTATTAGGGCGGGTTAGGGAATGGGAGTGAGAGAGGAATAGGGGATAGCGTTTTGGAGAGGGAAGATGGGGATAGGTGGTCTTAAGGGGTACCACTCTTACACCATCAAGTGCAAAGTCGGGGAACACAACGACCACCTGATAAATAATTGGGATCCAGCTGGTCCCCCTTAGGCCGGGTTCAACACTGGGATCGCAAAAGGCAAATCGCAATCACCTATGGAGTGTAATTGCATTTCTACCAAGCAATTGTGGCTCCATGTTACAGTGATTGCGTTTTTCGGTCTCATTCCAGAGAATGAGAATGGCGTTCTAACTGCCAGCAAAATGTTGCACGCAGTGCACTTTTGCGATATACGCACATCACAGGCACTGCAAGGATTTACCGCAGTGCTTTGCTGAATACCGGCTATCAGCAAAGAGCAGAAAAACTACTTATTAAAGCACCCCAAGTGTGAACTGGCCCTTAAGAGAACTTTATTGGTGATTACAAATTGTTGCAACCTGCAGAGTAGAACTCAGGGGCATATTTAAAATGATTTAAATATACCTCCAAATTCTAATAATGGCCTCCTCCTCCCCATAGCCATACCAATCCTCACCAAAAAGGTACAAAGCATAGAAACGCAAACAAAACAAAAAAAGATGCAGGCCAACAATTGTAATTCTGGAAACTACCAATTGCACTAGCAAAAACCCGGCAATGCAATTTACATGTTCATCGCCGTGCTGTTGCTATTGGCAAAATAGGAACGACACAATTTTTAAATCGAAACGTGCTTAATAAAAAAGTGCCCTTATTGGTTAATCTCCATCTAAGATCGTTCATTATATTCTTTTTTTAACAGAGTTCTTTGGCTAATCCAGTTGGCTAAAACTAAATCACATTTTGGCCAATAGGATTGTAAGCCGGCCCACCATGGTAAGGTAGACTCTATTAGGGCGGGTTAGGGAATGGGAGTGAGAGAGGAATAGGGGATAGCGTTTTGGAGAGGGAAGATGGGGATAGGTGGTCTTAAGGGGTACCACTCTTACACCATCAAGTGCAAAGTCGGGGAACACAACGACCACCTGATAAATAATTGGGATCCAGCTGGTCCCCCTTAGGCCGGGTTCAACACTGGGATCGCAAAAGGCAAATCGCAATCACCTATGGAGTGTAATTGCATTTCTACCAAGCAATTGTGGCTCCATGTTACAGTGATTGCGTTTTTCGGTCTCATTCCAGAGAATGAGAATGGCGTTCTAACTGCCAGCAAAATGTTGCACGCAGTGCACTTTTGCGATATACGCACATCACAGGCACTGCAAGGATTTACCGCAGTGCTTTGCTGAATACCGGCTATCAGCAAAGAGCAGAAAAACTACTTATTAAAGCACCCCAAGTGTGAACTGGCCCTTAAGAGAACTTTATTGGTGATTACAAATTGTTGCAACCTTCAGAGTAGAACTCAGGGGCATATTTAAAATGATTTAAATATACCCCCAAATTCTAATAATGGCCTCCTCCTCCCCATAGCCATACCAATCCTCACCAAAAAGGTACAAAGCATAGAAACGCAAACAAAACAAAAAAAGATGCAGGCCAACAATTGTAATTCTGGAAAATACCAATTGCACTAGCAAAAACCCGTCAATGCAATTTACATGTTCATCGCCGTGCTGTTGCTATTGGCAAAATGGGAACGATACAATTTTTAAATCGAAACGTGCTTAATAAAAAAGGGCCCAAATTAGTTAATCTCCATCTAAGATAGTTTATCATATTCTTTTTTCAACAGAGTCCTTTGGCTAATCCAGTTGGCTAAAACTAAATCACATTTTGGCCAATAGGATTGTAAGCCGGCCCACCATGGTAAGGTAGACTCTATTAGGGTGAGTTAGGGAATGGGAGTGAGAGAGGAATAGGGGATAGCGTTTTGGAGAGGGAAGATGGGGAAAGGTGGTCTTAAGGGGTACCACTCTTACACCATCAAGTGCAAAGTCGGGGAACACAACGACCACCTGATAAATAATTGGGATCCAGCTGGTCCCCCTTAGGCCGGGTTCAACACTGGGATCGCAAAAGGCAAATCGCAATCACCTATGGAGTGTAATTGCATTTCTACCAAGCAATTGTGGCTCCATGTTACAGTGATTGCGTTTTTCGGTCTCATTCCAGAGAATGAGAATGGCGTTCTAACTGCCAGCAAAATGTTGCACGCAGTGCACTTTTGCGATATACGCACATCACAGGCACTGCAAGGATTTACCGCAGTGCTTTGCTGAATACCGGCTATCAGCAAAGAGCAGAAAAACTACTTATTAAAGCACCCCAAGTGTGAACTGGCCCTTAAGAGAACTTTATTGGTGATTACAAATTGTTGCAACCTGCAGAGTAGAACTCAGGGGCATATTTAAAATGATTTAAATATACCTCCAAATTCTAATAATGGCCTCCTCCTCCCCATAGCCATACCAATCCTCACCAAAAAGGTACAAAGCATAGAAACGCAAACAAAACAAAAAAAGATGCAGGCCAACAATTGTAATTCTGGAAACTACCAATTGCACTAGCAAAAACCCGGCAATGCAATTTACATGTTCATCGCCGTGCTGTTGCTATTGGCAAAATAGGAACGATACAATTTTTAAATCGAAACGTGCTTAATAAAAAAGTGCCCTTATTGGTTAATCTCCATCTAAGATCGTTCATTATATTCTTTTTTTAACAGAGTTCTTTGGCTAATCCAGTTGGCTAAAACTAAATCACATTTTGGCCAATAGGATTGTAAGCCGGCCCACCATGGTAAGGTAGACTCTATTAGGGCGGGTTAGGGAATGGGAGTGAGAGAGGAATAGGGGATAGCGTTTTGGAGAGGGAAGATGGGGATAGGTGGTCTTAAGGGGTACCACTCTTACACCATCAAGTGCAAAGTCGGGGAACACAACGACCACCTGATAAATAATTGGGATCCAGCTGGTCCCCCTTAGGCCGGGTTCAACACTGGGATCGCAAAAGGCAAATCGCAATCACCTATGGAGTGTAATTGCATTTCTACCAAGCAATTGTGGCTCCATGTTACAGTGATTGCGTTTTTCGGTCTCATTCCAGAGAATGAGAATGGCGTTCTAACTGCCAGCAAAATGTTGCACGCAGTGCACTTTTGCGATATACGCACATCACAGGCACTGCAAGGATTTACCGCAGTGCTTTGCTGAATACCGGCTATCAGCAAAGAGCAGAAAAACTACTTATTAAAGCACCCCAAGTGTGAACTGGCCCTTAAGAGAACTTTATTGGTGATTACAAATTGTTGCAACCTGCAGAGTAGAACTCAGGGGCATATTTAAAATGATTTAAATATATCCCCAAATTCTAATAATGGCCTCCTCCTCCCCATAGCCATACCAATCCTCACCAAAAAGGTACAAAGCATAGAAACGCAAACAAAACAAAAAAAGATGCAGGCCAACAATTGTAATTCTGGAAACTACCAATTGCACTAGCAAAAACCCGGCAATGCAATTTACATGTTCATCGCCGTGCTGTTGCTATCGGCAAAATGGGAACGATACAATTTTTAAATCGAAACGTGCTTAATAAAAAAGGGCCCTAATTAGTTAATCTCCATCTAAGATAGTTTATCATATTCTTTTTTTAACAGAGTCCTTTGGCTAATCCAGTTGGCTAAAACTAAATCACATTTTGGCCAATAGGATTGTAAGCCGGCCCACCATGGTAAGGTAGACTCTATTAGGGCGGGTTAGGGAATGGGAGTGAGAGAGGAATAGGGGATAGCGTTTTGGAGAGGGAAGATGGGGATAGGTGGTCTTAAGGGGTACCACTCTTACACCATCAAGTGCAAATTCGGGGAACACAACGACCACCTGATAAATAATTGGGATCCAGCTGGTCCCCCTTAGGCCGGGTTAAACACTGGGATCGCAAAAGGCAAATCGCAATCACCTATGGAGTGTAATTGCATTTCTACCAAGCAATTGTGGCTCCATGTTACTGTGATTGCGTTTTTCAGTCTCATTCCACAGAATGAGAATGGCGTTCTAACTGCCAGCAAAATGTTGCACGCAGTGCACTTTTGCGATATACGCACATCACAGGCACTGCAAGGATTTACCGCAGTGCTTTGCTGAATACCGGCTATCAGCAAAGAGCAGAAAAACTACTTATTAAAGCACCCCAAGTGTGAACTGGCCCTTAAGAGAACTTTATTGGTGATTACAAATTGTTGCAACCTGCAGAGTAGAACTCAGGGGCATATTTAAAATGATTTAAATATACCCCCAAATTCTAATAATGGCCTCCTCCTCCCCATAGCCATACCAATCCTCACCAAAAAGGTACAAAGCATAGAAACGCAAACAAAACAAAAAAAGATGCAGGCCAACAATTGTAATTCTGGAAAATACCAATTGCACTAGCAAAAACCCGGCAATGCAATTTACATGTTCATCGCCGTGCTGTTGCTATTGGCAAAATGGGAACGATACAATTTTTAAATCGAAACGTGCTTAATAAAAAAGGGCCCAAATTAGTTAATCTCCATCTAAGATAGTTTATCATATTCTTTTTTCAACAGAGTCCTTTGGCTAATCCAGTTGGCTAAAACTAAATCACATTTTGGCCAATAGGATTGTAAGCCGGCCCACCATGGTAAGGTAGACTCTATTAGGGCGGGTTAGGGAATGGGAGTGAGAGAGGAATAGGGGATAGCGTTTTGGAGAGGGAAGATGGGGAAAGATGGTCTTAAGGGGTACCACTCTTACACCATCAAGTGCAAAGTCGGGGAACACAACGACCACCTGATCAATAATTGGGATCCAGCTGGTCCCCCTTACGCCGGGTTCAACACTGGGATCGCAAAAGGCAAATCGCAATCACCTATGGAGTGTAATTGCATTTCTACCAAGCAATTGTGGCTCCATGTTACGGTGATTGCGTTTTTCGGTCTCATTCCAGAGAATGAGAATGGCGTTCTAACTGCCAGCAAAATGTTGCACGCAGTGCACTTTTGCGATATACGCACATCACAGGCACTGCAAGGATTTACCGCAGAGCTTTGCTAAATATCCGGCTATCAGCGAAGAGCAGAAAAACTACTTATTAAAGCACCCCAAGTTTGAACTGGCCCTTAAGAGAACTTTATTGGTGATTACAAATTGTTGCAACCTGCAGAGTAGAACTCAGGGGCATATTTAAAATGATTTAAATATACCCCCAAATTCTAATAATGGCCTCCTCCTCCCCATAGCCATACCAATCCTCACCAAAAAGGTACAAAGCATAGAAACGCAAACAAAACAAAAAAAGATGCAGGCCAACAATTGTAATTCTGGAAACTACCAATTGCACTAGCAAAAACCCGGCAATGCAATTTACATGTTCATCGCCGTGCTGTTGCTATCGGCAAAATGGGAACGATACAATTTTTAAATCGAAACGTGCTTAATAAAAAAGGGCCCTAATTAGTTAATCTCCATCTAAGATAGTTTATCATATTCTTTTTTTAACAGAGTCCTTTGGCTAATCCAGTTGGCTAAAACTAAATCACATTTTGGCCAATAGGATTGTAAGCCGGCCCACCATGGTAAGGTAGACTCTATTAGGGCGGGTTAGGGAATGGGAGTGAGAGAGGAATAGGGGATAGCGTTTTGGAGAGGGAAGATGGGGATAGGTGGTCTTAAGGGGTACCACTCTTACACCATCAAGTGCAAATTCGGGGAACACAACGACCACCTGATAAATAATTGGGATCCAGCTGGTCCCCCTTAGGCCGGGTTAAACACTGGGATCGCAAAAGGCAAATCGCAATCACCTATGGAGTGTAATTGCATTTCTACCAAGCAATTGTGGCTCCATGTTACTGTGATTGCGTTTTTCAGTCTCATTCCACAGAATGAGAATGGCGTTCTAACTGCCAGCAAAATGTTGCACGCAGTGCACTTTTGCGATATACGCACATCACAGGCACTGCAAGGATTTACCGCAGTGCTTTGCTGAATACCGGCTATCAGCAAAGAGCAGAAAAACTACTTATTAAAGCACCCCAAGTGTGAACTGGCCCTTAAGAGAACTTTATTGGTGATTACAAATTGTTGCAACCTGCAGAGTAGAACTCAGGGGCATATTTAAAATGATTTAAATATACCCCCAAATTCTAATAATGGCCTCCTCCTCCCCATAGCCATACCAATCCTCACCAAAAAGGTACAAAGCATAGAAACGCAAACAAAACAAAAAAAGATGCAGGCCAACAATTGTAATTCTGGAAAATACCAATTGCACTAGCAAAAACCCGGCAATGCAATTTACATGTTCATCGCCGTGCTGTTGCTATTGGCAAAATGGGAACGATACAATTTTTAAATCGAAACGTGCTTAATAAAAAAGGGCCCAAATTAGTTAATCTCCATCTAAGATAGTTTATCATATTCTTTTTTCAACAGAGTCCTTTGGCTAATCCAGTTGGCTAAAACTAAATCACATTTTGGCCAATAGGATTGTAAGCCGGCCCACCATGGTAAGGTAGACTCTATTAGGGCGGGTTAGGGAATGGGAGTGAGAGAGGAATAGGGGATAGCGTTTTGGAGAGGGAAGATGGGGAAAGATGGTCTTAAGGGGTACCACTCTTACACCATCAAGTGCAAAGTCGGGGAACACAACGACCACCTGATCAATAATTGGGATCCAGCTGGTCCCCCTTACGCCGGGTTCAACACTGGGATCGCAAAAGGCAAATCGCAATCACCTATGGAGTGTAATTGCATTTCTACCAAGCAATTGTGGCTCCATGTTACGGTGATTGCGTTTTTCGGTCTCATTCCAGAGAATGAGAATGGCGTTCTAACTGCCAGCAAAATGTTGCACGCAGTGCACTTTTGCGATATACGCACATCACAGGCACTGCAAGGATTTACCGCAGAGCTTTGCTAAATATCCGGCTATCAGCGAAGAGCAGAAAAACTACTTATTAAAGCACCCCAAGTTTGAACTGGCCCTTAAGAGAACTTTATTGGTGATTACAAATTGTTGCAACCTGCAGAGTAGAACTCAGGGGCATATTTAAAATGATTTAAATATACCCCCAAATTCTAATAATGGCCTCCTCCTCCCCATAGCCATACCAATCCTCACCAAAAAGGTACAAAGCATAGAAACGCAAACAAAACAAAAAAAGATGCAGGCCAACAATTGTAATTCTGGAAACTACCAATTGCACTAGCAAAAACCCGGCAATGCAATTTACATGTTCATCGCCGTGCTGTTGCTATTGGCAAAATGGGAACGATACAATTTTTAAATCGAAAAGTGCTTAATAAAAAAGGGCCCTTATTGGTTAATCTCCATCTAAGATCGTTTATTATATTCTTTTTTTAATAGAGTCCTTTGGCTAATCCAGTTGGCTAAAACTAAATCACATTTTGGCCAATAGGATTGTAAGCTAGCCCACCATGGTAAGGTAGACTCTATTAGGGCGGGTTAGGGAATGGGAGTGAGAGAGGAATAGGGGATAGCGTTTTGGAGAGGGAAGATCGGGATAGGTGGTCTTAAGGGGTACCACTCTTACACCATCAAGTGCAAAGGCGGGGAACACAACGACCACCTGATAAATAATTGGGATCCAGCTGGTCCCCCTTAGGCCGGGTTCAACACTGGGATCGCAAAAGGCAAATCGCAATCACCTATGGAGTGTAATTGCATTTCTACCAAGCAATTGTGGCTCCATGTTACAGTGATTGCGTTTTTCGGTCTCATTCCAGAGAATGAGAATGGCGTTCTAACTGCCAGCAAAATGTTGCACGCAGTGCACTTTTGCGATATACGCACATCACAGGCACTGCAAGGATTTACCGCAGTGCTTTGCTGAATACCGGCTATCAGCAAAGAGCAGAAAAACTACTTATTAACCTGCCTGGCGTTCTATTAAGATCGCCAGGCAGGCTGCGGGAGGGTGTTTTTTTAATAAAAAAAAAACTATTTCATGCAGCCAACTGAAAGTTGGCTGCATGAAAGCCCACTAGAGGGCGCTCCGGAGGCGATCTTCCGATCGCCTCCGGCGCCCAGAATAAACAAGGAAGGCCGCAATGAGCGGCCTTCCTTGTTTTGCTTACATCGTCGCCATAGCGACGAGCGGAGTGACGTCATCGACGTCAGCCGACGTCCTGACGTCAGCCGCCTCCGATCCAGCCCTTAGCGCTGGCCGGAACTTTTTGTTCCGGCTACGCTGGGCTCAGGCGGCTAGGGGGGGCCCTCTTTCGCCGCTGCTCGCGGCGGATCGCCGCAGAGCGGCGGCGATCAGGCAGCACACGCGGCTGGCAAAGTGCCGGCTGCGTGTGCTGCTTTTTATTTGAGCCAAATCGGCCCAGCAGGGCCTGAGCGGCAGGCTCCGGCGGTACTGGACGAGCTGAGCTCGTCCAGACCGCCCAGCAGGTTAAAGCACCCCAAGTGTGAACTGGCCCTTAAGAGAACTTTATTGGTGATTACAAATGGTTGCAACCTGCAGAGTAGAACTCAGGGGCATATTTAAAATGATTTAAATATATCCCCAAATTCTAATAATGGCCTCCTCCTCCCCATAGCCATACCAATCCTCACCAAAAAGGTACAAAGCATAGAAACGCAAACAAAACAAAAAAAGATGCAGGCCAACAATTGTAATTCTGGAAACTACCAATTGCACTAGCAAAAACCCGGCAATGCAATTTACATGTTCATCGCCGTGCTGTTGCTATTGGCAAAATGGGAACGATACAATTTTTAAATCGAAAAGTGCTTAATAAAAAAGGGCCCTTATTGGTTAATCTCCATCTAAGATCGTTTATTATATTATTTTTTTAACAGAGTCCTTTGGCTAATCCAGTTGGCTAAAACTAAATCACATTTTGGCCAATAGGATTGTAAGCTAGCCCACCATGGTAAGGTAGACTCTATTAGGGCGGGTTAGGGAATGGGAGTGAGAGAGGAATAGGGGATAGCGTTTTGGAGAGGGAAGATGGGGATAGGTGGTCTTAAGGGGTACCACTCTTACACCATCAAGTGCAAAGTCGGGGAACACAACGACCACCTGATAAATAATTGCGATCCAGCTAGTCCCCCTTAGGCCGGGTTCAACACTGGGATCGCAAAAGGCAAATCGCAATCACCTATGGAGTGTAATTGCATTTCTACCAAGCAATTGTGGCTCCATGTTACAGTGATTGCGTTTTTCGGTCTCATTCCAGAGAATGAGAATGACGTTCTAACTGCCAGCAAAATGTTGCACGCAGTGCACTTTTGCAATATACACACATCACAGGCACTGCAAGGATTTACCGCAGTGCTTTGCTGAATACCGGCTATCAGCAAAGAGCAGAAAAACTACTTATTAAAGCACCCCAAGTGTGAACTGGCCCTTAAGAGAACTTTATTGGTGATTACAAATTGTTGCAACCTGCAGAGTAGAACTCAGGGGCATATTTAAAATGATTTAAATATACCCCCAAATTCTAATAATGGCCTCCTCCTCCCCATAGCCATACCAATCCTCACCAAAAAGGTACAAAGCATAGAGACGCAAACAAAACAAAAAAAGATGCAGGCCAACAATTGTAATTCTGGAAACTACCAATTGCACTAGCAAAAACCCGGCAATGCAATTTACATGTTCATCGCCGTGCTGTTGCTATCGGCAAAATGGGAACGATACAATTTTTAAATCGAAACGTGCTTAATAAAAAAGGGCCCTAATTAGTTAATCTCCATCTAAGATAGTTTATCATATTCTTTTTTTAACAGAGTCCTTTGGCTAATCCAGTTGGCTAAAACTAAATCACATTTTGGCCAATAGGATTGTAAGCCGGCGCACCATGGTAAGGTAGACTCTATTAGGGCGGATTAGGGAATGGGAGTGAGAGAGGAATAGGGGATAGCGTTTTGGAGAGGGAAGATGGGGATAGGTGGTCTTAAGGGGTACCACTCTTACACCATCAAGTGCAAAGTCGGAACACAACAACCACCTGATAAATAATTGCGATCCAGCTGGTCCCCCTTAGGCCGGGTTCAACACTGGGATCGCAAAAGGCAAATCGCAATCACCTATGGAGTGTAATTGCATTTCTACCAAGCAATTGTGGCTCCATGTTACAGTGATTGCGTTTTTCGGTCTCATTCCAGAGAATGAGAATGGCGTTCTAACTGCCAGCAAAATGTTGCACGCAGTGCACTTTTGCAATATACACACATCACAGGCACTGCAAGGATTTACCGCAGTGCTTTGCTGAATACCGGCTATCAGCAAAGAGCAGAAAAACTACTTATTAAAGCACCCCAAGTGTGAACTGGCCCTTAAGAGAACTTTATTGGTGATTACAAATGGTTGCAACCTGCAGAGTAGAACTCAGGGGCATATTTAAAATGATTTAAATATACCCCCAAATTCTAATAATGGCCTCCTCCTCCCCATAGCCATACCAATCCTCACCAAAAAGGTACAAAGCATAGAAACGCAAACAAAACAAAAAAAGATGCAGGCCAACAATTGTAATTCTGGAAACTACCAATTGCACTAGCAAAAACCCGGCAATGCAATTTACATGTTCATCGCCGTGCTGTTGCTATCGGCAAAATGGGAACGATACAATTTTTAAATCGAAACGTGCTTAATAAAAAAGGGCCCTAATTAGTTAATCTCCATCTAAGATAGTTTATCATATTCTTTTTTTAACAGAGTCCTTTGGCTAATCCAGTTGGCTAAAACTAAATCACATTTTGGCCAATAGGATTGTAAGCCGGCCCACCATGGTAAGGTAGACTCTATTAGGGCGGGTTAGGGAATGGGAGTGAGAGAGGAATAGGGGATAGCGTTTTGGAGAGGGAAGATGGGGATAGGTGGTCTTAAGGGGTACCACTCTTACACCATCAAGTGCAAATTCGGGGAACACAACGACCACCTGATAAATAATTGGGATCCAGCTGGTCCCCCTTAGGCCGGGTTAAACACTGGGATCGCAAAAGGCAAATCGCAATCACCTATGGAGTGTAATTGCATTTCTACCAAGCAATTGTGGCTCCATGTTACTGTGATTGCGTTTTTCAGTCTCATTCCACAGAATGAGAATGGCGTTCTAACTGCCAGCAAAATGTTGCACGCAGTGCACTTTTGCGATATACGCACATCACAGGCACTGCAAGGATTTACCGCAGTGCTTTGCTGAATACCGGCTATCAGCAAAGAGCAGAAAAACTACTTATTAAAGCACCCCAAGTGTGAACTGGCCCTTAAGAGAACTTTATTGGTGATTACAAATTGTTGCAACCTGCAGAGTAGAACTCAGGGGCATATTTAAAATGATTTAAATATACCCCCAAATTCTAATAATGGCCTCCTCCTCCCCATAGCCATACCAATCCTCACCAAAAAGGTACAAAGCATAGAAATGCAAACAAAACAAAAAAAGATGCAGGCCAACAATTGTAATTCTGGAAAATACCAATTGCACTAGCAAAAACCCGGCAATGCAATTTACATGTTCATCGCCGTGCTGTTGCTATTGGCAAAATGGGAACGATACAATTTTTAAATCGAAACGTGCTTAATAAAAAAGGGCCCAAATTAGTTAATCTCCATCTAAGATAGTTTATCATATTCTTTTTTCAACAGAGTCCTTTGGCTAATCCAGTTGGCTAAAACTAAATCACATTTTGGCCAATAGGATTGTAAGCCGGCCCACCATGGTAAGGTAGACTCTATTAGGGCGGGTTAGGGAATGGGAGTGAGAGAGGAATAGGGGATAGCGTTTTGGAGAGGGAAGATGGGGAAAGATGGTCTTAAGGGGTACCACTCTTACACCATCAAGTGCAAAGTCGGGGAACACAACGACCACCTGATCAATAATTGGGATCCAGCTGGTCCCCCTTACGCCGGGTTCAACACTGGGATCGCAAAAGGCAAATCGCAATCACCTATGGAGTGTAATTGCATTTCTACCAAGCAATTGTGGCTCCATGTTACGGTGATTGCGTTTTTCGGTCTCATTCCAGAGAATGAGAATGGCGTTCTAACTGCCAGCAAAATGTTGCACGCAGTGCACTTTTGCGATATACGCACATCACAGGCACTGCAAGGATTTACCGCAGAGCTTTGCTAAATATCCGGCTATCAGCAAAGAGCAGAAAAACTACTTATTAAAGCACCCCAAGTTTGAACTGGCCCTTAAGAGAACTTTATTGGTGATTACAAATTGTTGCAACCTGCAGAGTAGAACTCAGGGGCATATTTAAAATGATTTAAATATACCCCCAAATTCTAATAATGGCCTCCTCCTCCCCATAGCCATACCAATCCTCACCAAAAAGGTACAAAGCATAGAAACGCAAACAAAACAAAAAAAGATGCAGGCCAACAATTGTAATTCTGGAAACTACCAATTGCACTAGCAAAAACCCGGCAATGCAATTTACATGTTCATCGCCGTGCTGTTGCTATTGGCAAAATGGGAACGATACAATTTTTAAATCGAAAAGTGCTTAATAAAAAAGGGCCCTTATTGGTTAATCTCCATCTAAGATCGTTTATTATATTCTTTTTTTAATAGAGTCCTTTGGCTAATCCAGTTGGCTAAAACTAAATCACATTTTGGCCAATAGGATTGTAAGCTAGCCCACCATGGTAAGGTAGACTCTATTAGGGCGGGTTAGGGAATGGGAGTGAGAGAGGAATAGGGGATAGCGTTTTGGAGAGGGAAGATGGGGATAGGTGGTCTTAAGGGGTACCACTCTTACACCATCAAGTGCAAAGGCGGGGAACACAACGACCACCTGATAAATAATTGGGATCCAGCTGGTCCCCCTTAGGCCGGGTTCAACACTGGGATCGCAAAAGGCAAATCGCAATCACCTATGGAGTGTAATTGCATTTCTACCAAGCAATTGTGGCTCCATGTTACAGTGATTGCGTTTTTCGGTCTCATTCCAGAGAATGAGAATGGCGTTCTAACTGCCAGCAAAATGTTGCACGCAGTGCACTTTTGCGATATACGCACATCACAGGCACTGCAAGGATTTACCGCAGTGCTTTGCTGAATACCGGCTATCAGCAAAGAGCAGAAAAACTACTTATTAAAGCACCCCAAGTGTGAACTGGCCCTTAAGAGAACTTTATTGGTGATTACAAATGGTTGCAACCTGCAGAGTAGAACTCAGGGGCATATTTAAAATGATTTAAATATATCCCCAAATTCTAATAATGGCCTCCTCCTCCCCATAGCCATACCAATCCTCACCAAAAAGGTACAAAGCATAGAAACGCAAACAAAACAAAAAAAGATGCAGGCCAACAATTGTAATTCTGGAAACTACCAATTGCACTAGCAAAAACCCGGCAATGCAATTTACATGTTCATCGCCGTGCTGTTGCTATCGGCAAAATGGGAACGATACAATTTTTAAATCGAAACGTGCTTAATAAAAAAGGGCCCTAATTAGTTAATCTCCATCTAAGATAGTTTATCATATTCTTTTTTTAACAGAGTCCTTTGGCTAATCCAGTTGGCTAAAACTAAATCACATTTTGGCCAATAGGATTGTAAGCCGGCGCACCATGGTAAGGTAGACTCTATTAGGGCGGATTAGGGAATGGGAGTGAGAGAGGAATAGGGGATAGCGTTTTGGAGAGGGAAGATGGGGATAGGTGGTCTTAAGGGGTACCACTCTTACACCATCAAGTGCAAAGTCGGAACACAACAACCACCTGATAAATAATTGCGATCCAGCTGGTCCCCCTTAGGCCGGGTTCAACACTGGGATCGCAAAAGGCAAATCGCAATCACCTATGGAGTGTAATTGCATTTCTACCAAGCAATTGTGGCTCCATGTTACAGTGATTGCGTTTTTCGGTCTCATTCCAGAGAATGAGAATGGCGTTCTAACTGCCAGCAAAATGTTGCACGCAGTGCACTTTTGCAATATACACACATCACAGGCACTGCAAGGATTTACCGCAGTGCTTTGCTGAATACCGGCTATCAGCAAAGAGCAGAAAAACTACTTATTAAAGCACCCCAAGTGTGAACTGGCCCTTAAGAGAACTTTATTGGTGATTACAAATGGTTGCAACCTGCAGAGTAGAACTCAGGGGCATATTTAAAATGATTTAAATATACCCCCAAATTCTAATAATGGCCTCCTCCTCCCCATAGCCATACCAATCCTCACCAAAAAGGTACAAAGCATAGAAACGCAAACAAAACAAAAAAAGATGCAGGCCAACAATTGTAATTCTGGAAAATACCAATTGCACTAGCAAAAACCCGGCAATGCAATTTACATGTTCATCGCCGTGCTGTTGCTATTGGTAAAATGGGAACGATACAATTTTTAAATCGAAACGTGCTCAATAAAAAAGGGCCCAAATTAGTTAATCTCCATCTAAGATAGTTTATCATATTCTTTTTTCAACAGAGTCCTTTGGCTAATCCAGTTGGCTAAAACTAAATCACATTTTGGCCAATAGGATTGTAAGCCGGCCCACCATGGTAAGGTAGACTCTATTAGGGCGGGTTAGGGAATGGGAGTGAGAGAGGAATAGGGGATAGCGTTTTGGAGAGGGAAGATGGGGATAGGTGGTCTTAAGGGGTACCACTCTTACACCATCAAGTGCAAAGTCGGGGAACACAACGACCACCTGATAAATAATTGGGATCCAGCTGGTCCCCCTTAGGTCGGGTTCAACACTGGGATCGCAAAAGGCAAGTCGCAATCACCTATGGAGTGTAATTGCATTTCTACCAAGCAATTGTGGCTCCATGTTACAGTGATTGCGTTTTTCGGTCTCATTCCAGAGAATGAGAATGGAGTTCTAACTGCCAGCAAAATGTTGCACGCAGTGCACTTTTGCGATATACGCACATCACAGGCACTGCAAGGATTTACCGCAGTGCTTTGCTGAATACCGGCTATCATCAAAGAGCAGAAAAACTAATTATTAAAGCACCCCAAGTGTGAACTGGCCCTTAAGAGAACTTTATTGGTGATTACAAATGGTTGCAACCTGCAGAGTAGAACTCAGGGGCATATTTAAAATGATTTAAATATACCCCCAAATTCTAATAATGGCCTCCTCCTCCCCATAGCCATACCAATCCTCACCAAAAAGGTACAAAGCATAGAAACGCAAACAAAACAAAAAAAGATGCAGGCCAACAATTGTAATTCTGGAAAATACCAATTGCACTAGCAAAAACCCGGCAATGCAATTTACATGTTCATCGCCGTGCTGTTGCTATTGGCAAAATGGGAACGATACAATTTTTAAATCGAAACGTGCTTAATTAAAAAGGGCCCTTATTGGTTAATCTCCATCTAAGATCGTTTATTATATTCTTTTTTTAACAGAGTCCTTTGGCTAATCCAGTTGGCTAAAACTAAATCACATTTTGGCCAATAGGATTGTAAGCCGGCCCACCATGGTAAGGTAGACTCTATTAGGGCGGGTTAGGGAATGGGAGTGAGAGAGGAATAGGGGATAGCGTTTTGGAGAGGGAAGATGGGGATAGGTGGTCTTAAGAGGTACCACTCTTACACCATCAAGTGCAAAGTCGGGGAACACAACGACCACCTGATAAATAATTGGGATCCAGCTGGTCCCCCTTAGGCCGGGTTCAACACTGGGATCGCAAAAGGCAAATCGCAATCACCTATGGAGTGTAATTGCATTTCTACCAAGCAATTGTGGCTCCATGTTACAGTGATTGCGTTTTTCGGTCTCATTTCAGAGAATGAGAATGGCGTTCTAACTGCCAGCAAAATGTTGCACGCAGTGCACTTTTGCGATATACGCACATCACAGGCACTGCAAGGATTTACCGTAGTGCTTTGCTGAATACCGGCTATCAGCAAAGAGCTGAAAAACTACTTATTAAAGCACCCCAAGTGTGAACTGGCCCTTAAGAGAACTTTATTGGTGATTACAAATTGTTGCAACCTGCAGAGTAGAACTCAGGGGCATATTTAAAATGATTTAAATATACCCCCAAATTCTAATAATGGCCTCCTCCTCCCCATAGCCATACCAATCCTCACCAAAAAGGTACAAAGCATAGAAACGCAAACAAAACAAAAAAAGATGCAGGCCAACAATTGTAATTCTGGAAAATACCAATTGCACTAGCAAAAACCCGGCAATGCAATTTACATGTTCATCGCCGTGCTGTTGCTATTGCCAAAATGGGAACGATACAATTTTTAAATCGAAACGTGCTTAATAAAAAAGGGCCCAAATTAGTTAATCTCCATCTAAGATAGTTTATCATATTCTTTTTTCAACAGAGTCCTTTGGCTAATCCAGTTGGCTAAAACTAAATCACATTTTGGCCAATAGGATTGTAAGCCGGCCCGCCATGGTAAGGTAGACTCTATTAGGGCGGGTTAGGGAATGGGAGTGAGAGAGGAATAGGGGATAGAGTTTTGGAGAGGGAAGATGGGGATAGGTGGTCTTAAGGGGTACCACTCTTACACCATCAAGTGCAAAGTCGGGGAACACAACGACCACCTGATAAATAATTGGGATCCAGCTGGTCCCCCTTAGGCGTGGTTCAACACTGGGATCGCAAAAGGCAAATCGTAATCACCCATGGAGTGTAATTGCATTTCTACCAAGCAATTGTGGCTCCATGTTACAGTGATTGCGTTTTTCGGTCTCATTCCAGAGAATGAGAATGGCGTTCTAACTGCCAGCAAAATGTTGCACGCTGTGCACTTTTGCGATATACGCACATCACAGGCACTGCAAGGATTTACCGCAGTGCTTTGCTGAATATCGGCTATCAGCAAAGAGCAGAAAAACTACTTATTAAAGCACCCCAAGTGTGAACTGGCCCTTAAGAGAACTTTATTGGTGATTACAAATTGTTGCAACCTGCAGAGTAGAACTCAGGGGCATATTTAAAATGATTTAAATATACCCCCAAATTCTAATAATGGCCTCCTCCTCCCCATAGCCATACCAATCCTCACCAAAAAGGTACAAAGCATAGAAACGCAAACAAAACAAAAAAAGATGCAGGCCAACAATTGTAATTCTGGAAACTACCAATTGCACTAGCAAAAACCCGGCAATGCAATTTACATGTTCATCGCCGTGCTGTTGCTATTGGCAAAATGGGAACGATACAATTTTTAAATTGAAAAGTGCTTAATAAAAAAGGGCCCTTATTGGTTAATCTCCATCTAAGATCGTTTATTATATTCTTTTTTTAACAGAGTCCTTTGGCTAATCCAGTTGGCTAAAACTAAATCACATTTTGGCCAATAGGATTGTAAGCTGGCCCACCATGGTAAGGTAGACTCTATTAGGGCGGGTTAAGGAATGGGAGTGAGAGAGGAATAGGGGATAGCGTTTTGGAGAGGGAAGATGGGGATAGGTGGTCTTAAGGGGTACCACTCTTACACCATCAAGTGCAAAGTCGGGGAACACAACGACCACCTGATAAATAATTGGGATCCAGCTGGTCCCCCTTAGGCCAGGTTCAACACTGGGATCGCAAAAGGCAAATCGCAATCACCTATGGAGTGTAATTGCATTTCTACCAAGCAATTGTGGCTCCATGTTACAGTGATTGCGTTTTTCGGTCTCATTCCAGAGAATGAGAATGGCGTTCTAACTGCCAGCAAAATGTTGCACGCAGTGCACTTTTGCGATATACGCACATCACAGGCACTGCAAGGATTTACCGCAGTGCTTTGCTGAATACCGGCTATCAGCAAAGAGCAGAAAAACTACTTATTAAAGCACCCCAAGTGTGAACTGGCCCTTAAGAGAACTTTATTGGTGATTACAAATTGTTGCAACCTGCAGAGTAGAACTCAGGGGCATATTTAAAATGATTTAAATATACCTTCAAATTCTAATAATGGCCTCCTCCTCCCCATAGCCATACCAATCCTCACCAAAAAAGTACAAAGCATAGAAACGCAAACAAAACAAAAAAAGATGCAGGCCAACAATTGTAATTCTAGAAAATACCAATTGCACTAGCAAAAACCCGGCAATGCAATTTACATGTTCATCGCCGTGCTGTTGCTATTGGCAAAATGGGAATGATACAATTTTTAAATCGAAACGTGCTTAATAAAAAAGAGGCCCTAATTGGTTAATCTAATTGGTTATATTCTTTTTTTTAACAGAGTCCTTTGGCTAATCCAGTTGGCTAAAACTATATCACATTTTGGCCAATAGGATTGTAAGCCGGCCCGCCATGGTAAGGTAGACTCTATTAGGGCGGGTTAAGGAATGGGAGTGAGAGAGTAATAGGGGATAGCGTTTTGGAGAGGGAAGATGGGGATAGGTGGTCTTAAGGGGTACCACTCTTACACCATCAAGTGCAAAGTCGGGGAACACAACGACCACCTGATAAATAATTGGGATCCAGCTGGTCCCCCTTAGGCCAGGTTCAACACTGGGATCGCAAAAGGCAAATCGCAATCACCTATGGAGTGTAATTGCATTTCTACCAAGCAATTGTGGCTCCATGTTACAGTGATTGCGTTTTTCGGTCTCATTCCAGAGAATGAGAATGGCGTTCTAACTGCCAGCAAAATGTTGCACGCAGTGCACTTTTGCGATATACGCACATCACAGGCACTGCAAGGATTTTCCGCAGTGCTTTGCTGAATACCGGCTATCAGCAAAGAGCAGAAAAACTACTTATTAAAGCACCCCAAGTGTGAACTGGCCCTTAAGAGAACTTTATTGGTGATTACAAATTGTTGCAACCTGCAGAGTAGAACTCAGGGGCATATTTAAAATGATTTAAATATACCCCCAAATTCTAATAATGGCCTCCTCCTCCCCATAGCCATACCAATCCTCACCAAAAAAGTACAAAGCATAGAAACGCAAACAAAACAAAAAAAGATGCAGGCCAACAATTGTAATTCTAGAAATTACCAATTGCACTAGCAAAAACCCGGCAATGCAATTTACATGTTCATCGCCGTGCTGTTGCTATTGGCAAAATGGGAATGATACAATTTTTAAATCGAAACGTGCTTAATAAAAAAGGGCCCTAATTGGTTATATTCTTTTTTTTAACAGAGTCCTTTGGCTAATCCAGTTGGCTAAAACTAAATCACATTTTGGCCAATAGGATTGTAAGCTGGCCCACCATGGTAAGGTAGACTCTATTAGGGCGGGTTAGGGAATGGGAGTGAGAGAGGAATAGGGGATAGCGTTTTGGAGAGGGAAGATGGGGATAGGTGGTCTTAAGGGGTACCACTCTTACACCATCAAGTGCAAAGTCGGGGAACACAACAACCACCTGATAAATAATTGGGATCCAGCTGGTCCCCCTTAGGCGTGGTTCAACACTGGGATCGCAAAAGGCAAATCGCAATCACCCATGGAGTGTAATTGCATTTCTACCAAGCAATTGTGGCTCCATGTTACAGTGATTGCGTTTTTCGGTCTCATTCCAGAGAATGAGAATGGCGTTCTAACTGCCAGCAAAATGTTGCACGCAGTGCACTTTTGCGATATACGCACATCACAGGCACTGCAAGGATTTACCGCAGTGCTTTGCTGAATACCGGCTATCAGCAAAGAGCAGAAAAACTACTTATTAAAGCACCCCAAGTGTGAACTGGCCCTTAAGAGAACTTTATTGGTGATTACAAATTGTTGCAACCTGCAGAGTAGAACTCAGGGGCATATTTAAAATGATTTAAATATACCCCTAAATTCTAATAATGGCCTCCTCCTCCCCATAACCATACCAATCCTCACCAAAAAGGTACAAAGCATAGAAACGCAAACTAAACAAAAAAAGATGCAGGCCAACAATTGTAATTCTGGAAACTACCAATTGCACTAGCAAAAACCCGGCAATGCAATTTACATGTTCATCGCCGTGCTGTTGCTATTGGCAAAATGGGAACGATACAATTTTTAAATCGAAACGTGCTTAATAAAAAAGGGCCCTTATTGGTTAATCTCCATCTAAGATCGTTTATTATATTCTTTTTTTAACAGAGTCCTTTGGCTAATCCAGTTGGCTAAAACTAAATCACATTTTGGCCAATAGGATTGTAAGCCGGCCCACCATGGTAAGGTAGACTCTATTAGGGCGGGTTAGGGAATGGGCGTGAGAGAGGAATAGGGGATAGCGTTTTGGAGAGGGAAGATGGGGATAGGTGGTCTTAAGGGGTACCACTCTTACACCATCAAGTGCAAAGTCGGGGAACACAACGACCACCTGATAAATAATTGGGATCCAGCTGGTCCCCCTTAGGCCGGGTTCAACACTGGGATTGCAAAAGGCAAATCACAATCACCTATGGAGTGTAATTGCATTTCTACCAAGCAATTGTGGCTCCATGTTACAGTGATTGCGTTTTTCGGTCTCATTCCAGAGAATGAGAATGGCGTTCTAACTGCCAGCAAAATGTTGCAAGCAGTGCACTTTTGCGATATACGCACATCACAGGCACTGCAAGGATTTACCGCAGTGCTTTGCTGAATACCGGCTATCAGCAAAGAGCAGAAAAACTACTTATTAAAGCACCCCAAGTGTGAACTGGCCCTTAAGAGAACTTTATTGGTGATTACAAATTGTTGCAACCTGCAGAGTAGAACTCAGGGGCATATTTAAAATGATTTAAATATACCCCCAAATTCTAATAATGGCCTCCTCCTCCCCATAGCCATACCAATCCTCACCAAAAAGGTACAAAGCATAGAAACGCAAACAAAACAAAAAAAGATGCAGGCCAACAATTGTAATTCTGGAAACTACCAATTGCACTAGCAAAAACCCGGCAATGCAATTTACATGTTCATCGCCGTGCTGTTGCTATTGACAAAATGGGAACGATACAATTTTTAAATCGAAACGTGCTTAATAAAAAAGGGCCCTTATTGGTTAATCTCCATCTAAGATCGTTTATTATATTCTTTTTTTAACAGAGTCCTTTGGCTAATCCAGTTGGCTAAAACTAAATCACATTTTGGCCAATAGGATTGTAAGCCGGCCCACCATGGTAAGGTAGACTCTATTAGGGCGGGTTAGGGAATGGGAGTGAGAGAGGAATAGGGGATAGCGTTTTGGAGAGGGAAGATGGGGATAGGTGGTCTTAAGAGGTACCACTCTTACACCATCAAGTGCAAAGTCGGGGAACACAACGACCACCTGATAAATAATTGGGATCCAGCTGGTCCCACTTAGGCCGGGTTCAACACTGGGATCGCAAAAGGCAAATCGCAATCACCTATGGAGTGTAATTGCATTTCTACCAAGCAATTGTGGCTCCATGTTACAGTGATTGCGTTTTTCGGTCTCATTCCAGAGAATGAGAATGGCGTTCTAACTGCCAGCAAAATGTTGCACGCAGTGCACTTTTGCGATATACGCACATCACAGGCACTGCAAGGATTTACCGCAGTGCTTTGCTGAATACCGGCTATCAGCAAAGAGCAGAAAAACTATTTATTAAAGAACCCCAAGTGTGAACTGGCCCTTAAGAGAACTTTATTGGTGATTACAAATGGTTGCAACCTGCAGAGTAGAACTCAGGGGCATATTTAAAATGATTTAAATATACCCCCAAATTCTAATAATGGCCTCCTCCTCCCCATAGCCATACCAATCCTCACCAAAAAGGTACAAAGCATAGAAACGCAAACAAAACAAAAAAAGATGCAGGCCAACAATTGTAATTCTGGAAAATACCAATTGCACTAGCAAAAACCCGGCAATGCAATTTACATGTTCATCGCCGTGCTGTTGCTATTGGCAAAATGGGAACGATACAATTTTTAAATCGAAACGTGCTTAATAAAAAAGGGCCCAAATTAGTTAATCTCCATCTAAGATAGTTTATCATATTCTTTTTTCAACAGAGTCCTTTGGCTAATCCAGTTGGCTAAAACTAAATCACATTTTGGCCAATAGGATTGTAAGCCGGCCCACCATGGTAAGGTAGATTCTATTAGGGCGGGTTAGGGAATGGGAGTGAGAGAGGAATAGGGGATAGCGTTTTGGAGAGGGAAGATGGGGATAGGTGGTCTTAAGGGGTACCACTCTTACACCATCAAGTGCAAAGTCGGGGAACACAACGACCACCTGATAAATAATTGGGATCCAGCTGGTCCCCCTTAGGCCGGGTTCAACACTGGGATCGCAAAAGGCAAATCGCAATCACCTATGGAGTGTAATTGCATTTCTACCAAGCAATTGTGGCTCCATGTTACAGTGATTGCGTTTTTCGGTCTCATTCCAGAGAATGAGAATGGAGTTCTAACTGCCAGCAAAATGTTGCACGCAGTGCACTTTTGCGATATACGCACATCACAGGCACTGCAAGGATTTACCGCAGTGCTTTGCTGAATACCGGCTATCATCAAAGAGCAGAAAAACTACTTATTAAAGCACCCCAAGTGTGAACTGGCCCTTAAGAGAACTTTATTGGTGATTACAAATGGTTGCAACCTGCAGAGTAGAACTCAGGGGCATATTTAAAATGATTTAAATATACCCCCAAATTCTAATAATGGCCTCCTCCTCCCCATAGCCATACCAATCCTCACCAAAAAGGTACAAAGCATAGAAACGCAAACAAAACAAAAAAAGATGCAGGCCAACAATTGTAATTCTGGAAAATACCAATTGCACTAGCAAAAACCCGGCAATGCAATTTACATGTTCATCGCCGTGCTGTTGCTATTGGCAAAATGGGAACGATACAATTTTTAAATCGAAACGTGCTTAATAAAAAAGGGCCCAAATTAGTTAATCTCCATCTAAGATAGTTTATCATATTCTTTTTTTAACAGAGTCCTTTGGCTAATCCAGTTGGCTAAAACTAAATCACATTTTGGCCAATAGGATTGTAAGCCGGCCCACCATGGTAAGGTAGACTCTATTAGGGCGGGTTAGGGAATGGGCGTGAGAGAGGAATAGGGGATAGCGTTTTGGAGAGGGAAGATGGGGATAGGTGGTCTTAAGGGGTACCACTCTTACACCATCAAGTGCAAAGTCGGGGAACACAACGACCACCTGATAAATAATTGGGATCCAGCTGGTCCCCCTTAGGCCGGGTTCAACACTGGGATTGCAAAAGGCAAATCGCAATCACCTATGGAGTGTAATTGCATTTCTACCAAGCAATTGTGGCTCCATGTTACAGTGATTGCGTTTTTCGGTCTCATTCCAGAGAATGAGAATGGCGTTCTAACTGCCAGCAAAATGTTGCAAGCAGTGCACTTTTGCGATATACGCACATCACAGGCACTGCAAGGATTTACCGCAGTGCTTTGCTGAATACCGGCTATCAGCAAAGAGCAGAAAAACTACTTATTAAAGCACCCCAAGTGTGAACTGGCCCTTAAGAGAACTTTATTGGTGATTACAAATTGTTGCAACCTGCAGAGTAGAACTCAGGGGCATATTTAAAATGATTTAAATATACCCCCAAATTCTAATAATGGCCTCCTCCTCCCCATAGCCATACCAATCCTCACCAAAAAGGTACAAAGCATAGAAACGCAAACAAAACAAAAAAAGATGCAGGCCAACAATTGTAATTCTGGAAACTACCAATTGCACTAGCAAAAACCCGGCAATGCAATTTACATGTTCATCGCCGTGCTGTTGCTATTGACAAAATGGGAACGATACAATTTTTAAATCGAAACGTGCTTAATAAAAAAGGGCCCTTATTGGTTAATCTCCATCTAAGATCGTTTATTATATTCTTTTTTTAACAGAGTCCTTTGGCTAATCCAGTTGGCTAAAACTAAATCACATTTTGGCCAATAGGATTGTAAGCCGGCCCACCATGGTAAGGTAGACTCTATTAGGGCGGGTTAGGGAATGGGAGTGAGAGAGGAATAGGGGATAGCGTTTTGGAGAGGGAAGATGGGGATAGGTGGTCTTAAGAGGTACCACTCTTACACCATCAAGTGCAAAGTCGGGGAACACAACGACCACCTGATAAATAATTGGGATCCAGCTGGTCCCACTTAGGCCGGGTTCAACACTGGGATCGCAAAAGGCAAATCGCAATCACCTATGGAGTGTAATTGCATTTCTACCAAGCAATTGTGGCTCCATGTTACAGTGATTGCGTTTTTCGGTCTCATTCCAGAGAATGAGAATGGCGTTCTAACTGCCAGCAAAATGTTGCACGCAGTGCACTTTTGCGATATACGCACATCACAGGCACTGCAAGGATTTACCGCAGTGCTTTGCTGAATACCGGCTATCAGCAAAGAGCAGAAAAACTATTTATTAAAGAACCCCAAGTGTGAACTGGCCCTTAAGAGAACTTTATTGGTGATTACAAATGGTTGCAACCTGCAGAGTAGAACTCAGGGGCATATTTAAAATGATTTAAATATACCCCCAAATTCTAATAATGGCCTCCTCCTCCCCATAGCCATACCAATCCTCACCAAAAAGGTACAAAGCATAGAAACGCAAACAAAACAAAAAAAGATGCAGGCCAACAATTGTAATTCTGGAAAATACCAATTGCACTAGCAAAAACCCGGCAATGCAATTTACATGTTCATCGCCGTGCTGTTGCTATTGGCAAAATGGGAACGATACAATTTTTAAATCGAAACGTGCTTAATAAAAAAGGGCCCAAATTAGTTAATCTCCATCTAAGATAGTTTATCATATTCTTTTTTCAACAGAGTCCTTTGGCTAATCCAGTTGGCTAAAACTAAATCACATTTTGGCCAATAGGATTGTAAGCCGGCCCACCATGGTAAGGTAGATTCTATTAGGGCGGGTTAGGGAATGGGAGTGAGAGAGGAATAGGGGATAGCGTTTTGGAGAGGGAAGATGGGGATAGGTGGTCTTAAGGGGTACCACTCTTACACCATCAAGTGCAAAGTCGGGGAACACAACGACCACCTGATAAATAATTGGGATCCAGCTGGTCCCCCTTAGGCCGGGTTCAACACTGGGATCGCAAAAGGCAAATCGCAATCACCTATGGAGTGTAATTGCATTTCTACCAAGCAATTGTGGCTCCATGTTACAGTGATTGCGTTTTTCGGTCTCATTCCAGAGAATGAGAATGGAGTTCTAACTGCCAGCAAAATGTTGCACGCAGTGCACTTTTGCGATATACGCACATCACAGGCACTGCAAGGATTTACCGCAGTGCTTTGCTGAATACCGGCTATCATCAAAGAGCAGAAAAACTACTTATTAAAGCACCCCAAGTGTGAACTGGCCCTTAAGAGAACTTTATTGGTGATTACAAATGGTTGCAACCTGCAGAGTAGAACTCAGGGGCATATTTAAAATGATTTAAATATACCCCCAAATTCTAATAATGGCCTCCTCCTCCCCATAGCCATACCAATCCTCACCAAAAAGGTACAAAGCATAGAAACGCAAACAAAACAAAAAAAGATGCAGGCCAACAATTGTAATTCTGGAAAATACCAATTGCACTAGCAAAAACCCGGCAATGCAATTTACATGTTCATCGCCGTGCTGTTGCTATTGGCAAAATGGGAACGATACAATTTTTAAATCGAAACGTGCTTAATAAAAAAGGGCCCAAATTAGTTAATCTCCATCTAAGATAGTTTATCATATTCTTTTTTCAACAGAGTCCTTTGGCTAATCCAGTTGGCTAAAACTAAATCACATTTTGGCCAATAGGATTGTAAGCCGGCCCACCATGGTAAGGTAGACTCTATTAGGGCGGGTTAGGGAATGGGAGTGAGAGAGGAATAGGGGATAGCGTTTTGGAGAGGGAAGATGGGGATAGGTGGTCTTAAGGGGTACCACTCTTACACCATCAAGTGCAAAGTCGGGGAACACAACGACCACCTGATAAATAATTGGGATCCAGCTGGTCCCCCTTAGGCCGGGTTCAACACTGGGATTGCAAAAGGCAAATCGCAATCACCTATGGAGTGTAATTGCATTTCTACCAAGCAATTGTGGCTCCATGTTACAGTGATTGCGTTTTTCGGTCTCATTCCAGAGAATGAGAATGGAGTTCTAACTGCCAGCAAAATGTTGCACGCAGTGCACTTTTGTGATATATACGCACATCACAGGCACTGCAAGGATTTACCGCAGTGCTTTGCTGAATACCGGCTATCAGCAAAGAGCAGAAAAACTACTTATTAAAGCACCCCAAGTGTGAACTGGCCCTTAAGAGAACTTTATTGGTGATTACAAATTGTTGCAACCTGCAGAGTAGAACTCAGGGGCATATTTAATATGATTTAAATATACCCCCAAATTCTAATAATGGCCTCCTCCTCCCCATAACCATACCAATCCTCACCAAAAAGGTACAAAGCATAGAAACGCAAACAAAACAAAAAAAGATGCAGGCCAACAATTGTAATTCTGGAAACTACCAATTGCACTAGCAAAAACCCGGCAATGCAATTTACATGTTCATCGCCGTGCTGTTGCTATTGGCAAAATGGGAACGATACAATTTTTAAATCGAAACGTGCTTAATAAAAAAGGGCCCTTATTGGTTAATCTCCATCTAAGATCGTTTATTATATTCTTTTTTTAACAGAGTCCTTTGGCTAATCCAGTTGGCTAAAACTAAATCACATTTTGGCCAATAGGATTGTAAGCCGGCCCACCATGGTAAGGTAGACTCTATTAGGGCGGGTTAGGGAATGGGCGTGAGAGAGGAATAGGGGATAGCGTTTTGGAGAGGGAAGATGGGGATAGGTGTTCTTAAGGGGTACCACTCTTACACCATCAAGTGCAAAGTCGGGGAACACAACGACCACCTGATAAATAATTGGGATCCAGCTGGTCCCCCTTAGGCCGGGTTCAACACTGGGATTGCAAAAGGCAAATCGCAATCACCTATGGAGTGTAATTGCATTTCTACCAAGCAATTGTGGCTCCATGTTACAGTGATTGCGTTTTTCGGTCTCATTCCAGAGAATGAGAATGGCGTTCTAACTGCCAGCAAAATGTTGCAAGCAGTGCACTTTTGCGATATACGCACATCACAGGCACTGCAAGGATTTACCGCAGTGCTTTGCTGAATACCGGCTATCAGCAAAGAGCAGAAAAACTACTTATTAAAGCACCCCAAGTGTGAACTGGCCCTTAAGAGAACTTTATTGGTGATTACAAATTGTTGCAACCTGCAGAGTAGAACTCAGGGGCATATTTAAAATGATTTAAATATACCCCCAAATTCTAATAATGGCCTCCTCCTCCCCATAGCCATACCAATCCTCACCAAAAAGGTACAAAGCATAGAAACGCAAACAAAACAAAAAAAGATGCAGGCCAACAATTGTAATTCTGGAAACTACCAATTGCACTAGCAAAAACCCGGCAATGCAATTTACATGTTCATCGCCGTGCTGTTGCTATTGACAAAATGGGAACGATACAATTTTTAAATCGAAACGTGCTTAATAAAAAAGGGCCCTTATTGGTTAATCTCCATCTAAGATCGTTTATTATATTCTTTTTTTAACAGAGTCCTTTGGCTAATCCAGTTGGCTAAAACTAAATCACATTTTGGCCAATAGGATTGTAAGCCGGCCCACCATGGTAAGGTAGACTCTATTAGGGCGGGTTAGGGAATGGGAGTGAGAGAGGAATAGGGGATAGCGTTTTGGAGAGGGAAGATGGGGATAGGTGGTCTTAAGAGGTACCACTCTTACACCATCAAGTGCAAAGTCGGGGAACACAACGACCACCTGATAAATAATTGGGATCCAGCTGGTCCCACTTAGGCCGGGTTCAACACTGGGATCGCAAAAGGCAAATCGCAATCACCTATGGAGTGTAATTGCATTTCTACCAAGCAATTGTGGCTCCATGTTACAGTGATTGCGTTTTTCGGTCTCATTCCAGAGAATGAGAATGGCGTTCTAACTGCCAGCAAAATGTTGCACGCAGTGCACTTTTGCGATATACGCACATCACAGGCACTGCAAGGATTTACCGCAGTGCTTTGCTGAATACCGGCTATCAGCAAAGAGCAGAAAAACTATTTATTAAAGAACCCCAAGTGTGAACTGGCCCTTAAGAGAACTTTATTGGTGATTACAAATGGTTGCAACCTGCAGAGTAGAACTCAGGGGCATATTTAAAATGATTTAAATATACCCCCAAATTCTAATAATGGCCTCCTCCTCCCCATAGCCATACCAATCCTCACCAAAAAGGTACAAAGCATAGAAACGCAAACAAAACAAAAAAAGATGCAGGCCAACAATTGTAATTCTGGAAAATACCAATTGCACTAGCAAAAACCCGGCAATGCAATTTACATGTTCATCGCCGTGCTGTTGCTATTGGCAAAATGGGAACGATACAATTTTTAAATCGAAACGTGCTTAATAAAAAAGGGCCCAAATTAGTTAATCTCCATCTAAGATAGTTTATCATATTCTTTTTTCAACAGAGTCCTTTGGCTAATCCAGTTGGCTAAAACTAAATCACATTTTGGCCAATAGGATTGTAAGCCGGCCCACCATGGTAAGGTAGATTCTATTAGGGCGGGTTAGGGAATGGGAGTGAGAGAGGAATAGGGGATAGCGTTTTGGAGAGGGAAGATGGGGATAGGTGGTCTTAAGGGGTACCACTCTTACACCATCAAGTGCAAAGTCGGGGAACACAACGACCACCTGATAAATAATTGGGATCCAGCTGGTCCCCCTTAGGCCGGGTTCAACACTGGGATCGCAAAAGGCAAATCGCAATCACCTATGGAGTGTAATTGCATTTCTACCAAGCAATTGTGGCTCCATGTTACAGTGATTGCGTTTTTCGGTCTCATTCCAGAGAATGAGAATGGAGTTCTAACTGCCAGCAAAATGTTGCACGCAGTGCACTTTTGCGATATACGCACATCACAGGCACTGCAAGGATTTACCGCAGTGCTTTGCTGAATACCGGCTATCATCAAAGAGCAGAAAAACTACTTATTAAAGCACCCCAAGTGTGAACTGGCCCTTAAGAGAACTTTATTGGTGATTACAAATGGTTGCAACCTGCAGAGTAGAACTCAGGGGCATATTTAAAATGATTTAAATATACCCCCAAATTCTAATAATGGCCTCCTCCTCCCCATAGCCATACCAATCCTCACCAAAAAGGTACAAAGCATAGAAACGCAAACAAAACAAAAAAAGATGCAGGCCAACAATTGTAATTCTGGAAAATACCAATTGCACTAGCAAAAACCCGGCAATGCAATTTACATGTTCATCGCCGTGCTGTTGCTATTGGCAAAATGGGAACGATACAATTTTTAAATCGAAACGTGCTTAATAAAAAAGGGCCCAAATTAGTTAATCTCCATCTAAGATAGTTTATCATATTCTTTTTTTAACAGAGTCCTTTGGCTAATCCAGTTGGCTAAAACTAAATCACATTTTGGCCAATAGGATTGTAAGCCGGCCCACCATGGTAAGGTAGACTCTATTAGGGCGGGTTAGGGAATGGGCGTGAGAGAGGAATAGGGGATAGCGTTTTGGAGAGGGAAGATGGGGATAGGTGGTCTTAAGGGGTACCACTCTTACACCATCAAGTGCAAAGTCGGGGAACACAACGACCACCTGATAAATAATTGGGATCCAGCTGGTCCCCCTTAGGCCGGGTTCAACACTGGGATTGCAAAAGGCAAATCGCAATCACCTATGGAGTGTAATTGCATTTCTACCAAGCAATTGTGGCTCCATGTTACAGTGATTGCGTTTTTCGGTCTCATTCCAGAGAATGAGAATGGCGTTCTAACTGCCAGCAAAATGTTGCAAGCAGTGCACTTTTGCGATATACGCACATCACAGGCACTGCAAGGATTTACCGCAGTGCTTTGCTGAATACCGGCTATCAGCAAAGAGCAGAAAAACTACTTATTAAAGCACCCCAAGTGTGAACTGGCCCTTAAGAGAACTTTATTGGTGATTACAAATTGTTGCAACCTGCAGAGTAGAACTCAGGGGCATATTTAAAATGATTTAAATATACCCCCAAATTCTAATAATGGCCTCCTCCTCCCCATAGCCATACCAATCCTCACCAAAAAGGTACAAAGCATAGAAACGCAAACAAAACAAAAAAAGATGCAGGCCAACAATTGTAATTCTGGAAACTACCAATTGCACTAGCAAAAACCCGGCAATGCAATTTACATGTTCATCGCCGTGCTGTTGCTATTGACAAAATGGGAACGATACAATTTTTAAATCGAAACGTGCTTAATAAAAAAGGGCCCTTATTGGTTAATCTCCATCTAAGATCGTTTATTATATTCTTTTTTTAACAGAGTCCTTTGGCTAATCCAGTTGGCTAAAACTAAATCACATTTTGGCCAATAGGATTGTAAGCCGGCCCACCATGGTAAGGTAGACTCTATTAGGGCGGGTTAGGGAATGGGAGTGAGAGAGGAATAGGGGATAGCGTTTTGGAGAGGGAAGATGGGGATAGGTGGTCTTAAGAGGTACCACTCTTACACCATCAAGTGCAAAGTCGGGGAACACAACGACCACCTGATAAATAATTGGGATCCAGCTGGTCCCACTTAGGCCGGGTTCAACACTGGGATCGCAAAAGGCAAATCGCAATCACCTATGGAGTGTAATTGCATTTCTACCAAGCAATTGTGGCTCCATGTTACAGTGATTGCGTTTTTCGGTCTCATTCCAGAGAATGAGAATGGCGTTCTAACTGCCAGCAAAATGTTGCACGCAGTGCACTTTTGCGATATACGCACATCACAGGCACTGCAAGGATTTACCGCAGTGCTTTGCTGAATACCGGCTATCAGCAAAGAGCAGAAAAACTATTTATTAAAGAACCCCAAGTGTGAACTGGCCCTTAAGAGAACTTTATTGGTGATTACAAATGGTTGCAACCTGCAGAGTAGAACTCAGGGGCATATTTAAAATGATTTAAATATACCCCCAAATTCTAATAATGGCCTCCTCCTCCCCATAGCCATACCAATCCTCACCAAAAAGGTACAAAGCATAGAAACGCAAACAAAACAAAAAAAGATGCAGGCCAACAATTGTAATTCTGGAAAATACCAATTGCACTAGCAAAAACCCGGCAATGCAATTTACATGTTCATCGCCGTGCTGTTGCTATTGGCAAAATGGGAACGATACAATTTTTAAATCGAAACGTGCTTAATAAAAAAGGGCCCAAATTAGTTAATCTCCATCTAAGATAGTTTATCATATTCTTTTTTCAACAGAGTCCTTTGGCTAATCCAGTTGGCTAAAACTAAATCACATTTTGGCCAATAGGATTGTAAGCCGGCCCACCATGGTAAGGTAGATTCTATTAGGGCGGGTTAGGGAATGGGAGTGAGAGAGGAATAGGGGATAGCGTTTTGGAGAGGGAAGATGGGGATAGGTGGTCTTAAGGGGTACCACTCTTACACCATCAAGTGCAAAGTCGGGGAACACAACGACCACCTGATAAATAATTGGGATCCAGCTGGTCCCCCTTAGGCCGGGTTCAACACTGGGATCGCAAAAGGCAAATCGCAATCACCTATGGAGTGTAATTGCATTTCTACCAAGCAATTGTGGCTCCATGTTACAGTGATTGCGTTTTTCGGTCTCATTCCAGAGAATGAGAATGGAGTTCTAACTGCCAGCAAAATGTTGCACGCAGTGCACTTTTGCGATATACGCACATCACAGGCACTGCAAGGATTTACCGCAGTGCTTTGCTGAATACCGGCTATCATCAAAGAGCAGAAAAACTACTTATTAAAGCACCCCAAGTGTGAACTGGCCCTTAAGAGAACTTTATTGGTGATTACAAATGGTTGCAACCTGCAGAGTAGAACTCAGGGGCATATTTAAAATGATTTAAATATACCCCCAAATTCTAATAATGGCCTCCTCCTCCCCATAGCCATACCAATCCTCACCAAAAAGGTACAAAGCATAGAAACGCAAACAAAACAAAAAAAGATGCAGGCCAACAATTGTAATTCTGGAAAATACCAATTGCACTAGCAAAAACCCGGCAATGCAATTTACATGTTCATCGCCGTGCTGTTGCTATTGGCAAAATGGGAACGATACAATTTTTAAATCGAAACGTGCTTAATAAAAAAGGGCCCAAATTAGTTAATCTCCATCTAAGATAGTTTATCATATTCTTTTTTCAACAGAGTCCTTTGGCTAATCCAGTTGGCTAAAACTAAATCACATTTTGGCCAATAGGATTGTAAGCCGGCCCACCATGGTAAGGTAGACTCTATTAGGGCGGGTTAGGGAATGGGAGTGAGAGAGGAATAGGGGATAGCGTTTTGGAGAGGGAAGATGGGGATAGGTGGTCTTAAGGGGTACCACTCTTACACCATCAAGTGCAAAGTCGGGGAACACAACGACCACCTGATAAATAATTGGGATCCAGCTGGTCCCCCTTAGGCCGGGTTCAACACTGGGATTGCAAAAGGCAAATCGCAATCACCTATGGAGTGTAATTGCATTTCTACCAAGCAATTGTGGCTCCATGTTACAGTGATTGCGTTTTTCGGTCTCATTCCAGAGAATGAGAATGGAGTTCTAACTGCCAGCAAAATGTTGCACGCAGTGCACTTTTGTGATATATACGCACATCACAGGCACTGCAAGGATTTACCGCAGTGCTTTGCTGAATACCGGCTATCAGCAAAGAGCAGAAAAACTACTTATTAAAGCACCCCAAGTGTGAACTGGCCCTTAAGAGAACTTTATTGGTGATTACAAATTGTTGCAACCTGCAGAGTAGAACTCAGGGGCATATTTAATATGATTTAAATATACCCCCAAATTCTAATAATGGCCTCCTCCTCCCCATAACCATACCAATCCTCACCAAAAAGGTACAAAGCATAGAAACGCAAACAAAACAAAAAAAGATGCAGGCCAACAATTGTAATTCTGGAAACTACCAATTGCACTAGCAAAAACCCGGCAATGCAATTTACATGTTCATCGCCGTGCTGTTGCTATTGGCAAAATGGGAACGATACAATTTTTAAATCGAAACGTGCTTAATAAAAAAGGGCCCTTATTGGTTAATCTCCATCTAAGATCGTTTATTATATTCTTTTTTTAACAGAGTCCTTTGGCTAATCCAGTTGGCTAAAACTAAATCACATTTTGGCCAATAGGATTGTAAGCCGGCCCACCATGGTAAGGTAGACTCTATTAGGGCGGGTTAGGGAATGGGCGTGAGAGAGGAATAGGGGATAGCGTTTTGGAGAGGGAAGATGGGGATAGGTGTTCTTAAGGGGTACCACTCTTACACCATCAAGTGCAAAGTCGGGGAACACAACGACCACCTGATAAATAATTGGGATCCAGCTGGTCCCCCTTAGGCCGGGTTCAACACTGGGATTGCAAAAGGCAAATCGCAATCACCTATGGAGTGTAATTGCATTTCTACCAAGCAATTGTGGCTCCATGTTACAGTGATTGCGTTTTTCGGTCTCATTCCAGAGAATGAGAATGGCGTTCTAACTGCCAGCAAAATGTTGCAAGCAGTGCACTTTTGCGATATACGCACATCACAGGCACTGCAAGGATTTACCGCAGTGCTTTGCTGAATACCGGCTATCAGCAAAGAGCAGAAAAACTACTTATTAAAGCACCCCAAGTGTGAACTGGCCCTTAAGAGAACTTTATTGGTGATTACAAATTGTTGCAACCTGCAGAGTAGAACTCAGGGGCATATTTAAAATGATTTAAATATACCCCCAAATTCTAATAATGGCCTCCTCCTCCCCATAGCTATACCAATCCTCACCAAAAAGGTACAAAGCATAGAAACGCAAACAAAACAAAAAAAGATGCAGGCCAACAATTGTAATTCTGGAAACTACCAATTGCACTAGCAAAAACCCGGCAATGCAATTTACATGTTCATCGCCGTGCTGTTGCTATTGACAAAATGGGAACGATACAATTTTTAAATCGAAACGTGCTTAATAAAAAAGGGCCCTTATTGGTTAATCTCCATCTAAGATCGTTTATTATATTCTTTTTTTAACAGAGTCCTTTGGCTAATCCAGTTGGCTAAAACTAAATCACATTTTGGCCAATAGGATTGTAAGCCGGCCCACCATGGTAAGGTAGACTCTATTAGGGCGGGTTAGGGAATGGGAGTGAGAGAGGAATAGGGGATAGCGTTTTGGAGAGGGAAGATGGGGATAGGTGGTCTTAAGAGGTACCACTCTTACACCATCAAGTGCAAAGTCGGGGAACACAACGACCACCTGATAAATAATTGGGATCCAGCTGGTCCCCCTTAGGCCGGGTTCAACACTGGGATCGCAAAAGGCAAATCGCAATCACCTATGGAGTGTAATTGCATTTCTACCAAGCAATTGTGGCTCCATGTTACAGTGATTGCGTTTTTCGGTCTCATTTCAGAGAATGAGAATGGCGTTCTAACTGCCAGCAAAATGTTGCACGCAGTGCACTTTTGCGATATACGCACATCACAGGCACTGCAAGGATTTACCGCAGTGCTTTGCTGAATACCGGCTATCAGCAAAGAGCAGAAAAACTACTTATTAAAGCACCCCAAGTGTGAACTGGCCCTTAAGAGAACTTTATTGGTGATTACAAATTGTTGCAACCTGCAGAGTAGAACTCAGGGGCATATTTAAAATGATTTAAATATACCCCCAAATTCTAATAATGGCCTCCTCCTCCCCATAGCCATACCAATCCTCACCAAAAAGGTACAAAGCATAGAAACGCAAACAAAACAAAAAAAGATGCAGGCCAACAATTGTAATTCTGGAAACTACCAATTGCACTAGCAAAAACCCGGCAATGCAATTTACATGTTCATCGCCGTGCTGTTGCTATTGGCAAAATGGGAACGATACAATTTTTAAATCGAAACGTGCTTAATAAAAAAGGGCCCTAATTAGTTAATCTCCATCTAAGATTGTTTATTATATTCTTTTTTCAACAGAGTCCTTTGGCTAATCCAGTTGGCTAAAACTAAATCACATTTTGGCCAATAGGATTGTAAGCCGGCCCACCATGGTAAGGTAGACTCTATTAGGGCGGGTTAGGGAATGGGAGTGAGAGAGGAATAGGGGATAGCGTTTTGGAGAGGGAAGATGGGGATAGGTGGTCTTAAGGGGTACCACTCTTACACCATCAAGTGCAAAGTCGGGGAACACAACGACCACCTGATAAATAATTGGGATCCAGCTGGTCCCCCTTAGGCCGGGTTCAACACTGGGATTGCAAAAGGCAAATCGCAATCACCTATGGAGTGTAATTGCATTTCTACCAAGCAATTGTGGCTCCATGTTACAGTGATTGCGTTTTTCGGTCTCATTCCAGAGAATGAGAATGGCGTTCTGCCAGGAAAATGTTGCACGCAGTGCACTTTTGCGATATACGCACATCACAGGCACTGCAAGGATTTACCGCAGTGCTTTGCTGAATACCGGCTATCAGCAAAGAGCAGAAAAACTGCTTATTAAAGCACCCCAAGTGTGAACTGGCCCTTAAGAGAACTTTATTGGTGATTACAAATTGTTGCAACCTGCAGAGTAGAACTCAGGGGCATATTTAAAATGATTTAAATATACCCCCAAATTCTAATAATGGCCTCCTCCTCCCCATAGCCATACCAATCCTCACCAAAAAGGTACAAAGCATAGAAACGCAAACAAAACAAAAAAAGATGCAGGCCAACAATTGTAATTCTGGAAACTACCAATTGCACTAGCAAAAACCCGGCAATGCAATTTACATGTTCATCGCCGTGCTGTTGCTATTGGCAAAATGGGAACGATACAATTTTTAAATCGAAACGTGCTTAATAAAAAAGGGCCCTTATTGGTTAATCTCCATCTAAGATCGTTTATTATATTCTTTTTTTAACAGAGTCCTTTGGCTAATCCAGTTGGCTAAAACTAAATCACATTTTGGCCAATAGGATTGTAAGCCGGCCCACCATGGTAAGGTAGACTCTATTAGGGCGGGTTAGGGAATGGGAGTGAGAGAGGAATAGGGGATAGCGTTTTGGAGAGGGAAGATGGGGATAGGTGGTCTTAAGGGGTACCACTCTTACACCATCAAGTGCAAAGTCGGGGAACACAACGACCACCTGATAAATAATTGGGATCCAGCTGGTCCCCCTTAGGCCGGGTTCAACACTGGGATCGCAAAAGGCAAATCGCAATCACCTATGGAGTGTAATTGCATTTCTACCAAGCAATTGTGGCTCCATGTTACAGTGATTGCGTTTTTCGGTCTCATTCCAGAGAATGAGAATGGAGTTCTAACTGCCAGCAAAATGTTGCACGCAGTGCACTTTTGCGATATACGCACATCACAGGCACTGCAAGGATTTACCGCAGTGCTTTGCTGAATACCGGCTATCATCAAAGAGCAGAAAAACTACTTATTAAAGCACCCCATGTGTGAACTGGCCCTTAAGAGAACTTTATTGGTGATTACAAATGGTTGCAACCTGCAGAGTAGAACTCAGGGGCATATTTAAAATGATTTAAATATATCCCCAAATTCTAATAATGGCCTCCTCCTCCCCATAGCCATACCAATCCTCACCAAAAAGGTACAAAGCATAGAAACGCAAACAAAACAAAAAGAGAAGATGCAGGCCAACAATTGTAATTCTGGAAAATACCAATTGCACTAGCAAAAACCCGGCAATGCAATTTACATGTTCATCGCCGTGCTGTTGCTATTGGCCAGAGAATGAGAATGGCGTTCTAACTGCCAGCAAAATGTTGCACGCAGTGCACTTTTGCGATATACGCACATCACAGGCACTGCAAGGATTTACCGCAGTGCTTTGCTGAATACCGGCTATCAGCAAAGAGCAGAAAAATTGTTAAACTCTAATAAGCTTATTGATATATGGAGAGTGTTAAATGGTAACAATAAAGATTATTCTTTCTATTCTAGGGCTCACGATACTTATACCAGATTGGATTTGTTTCTTGTGAATCAAGATCAGATAGAAGACTTTTATGATTCCGAGATTGGTAGGTTTACATTTTCGGATCATGCCCCGGTGTTCATCAATATAAAATTAAATGTGGCACCAACTAGAATATATAACTGGAAACTCAATAATGAATTGCTTAGGGACAAGGAAGTTTTAAAGGAAATTGAAAATACAATAAGTAATTTTTACAAGGAGAATAGATCTCCTGGAATGAGTGAGGCCACTCTGTGGGATACACTAAAATGTGTCCTAAGAGGGGTTTTCATAAAACATAGTTGTAGAAAGAATAGGGAAAGGAACAGCAGTATACAAAAACTTCTGGAATCTATAAAAACTCTGGAATCTGAGCATAAATGCCAGGGTTCGGGGAAAATTTATGACGAACTGATTAGGTTAAGGGAAGAATTAAATGGCCTTCTTAATAAAAAATGTGTTAATATATATAATAAGTCTCAAAAATTGTATGCAATTGCGCTTAATAGACCAGGGAAATTCATGGCAGAACATCTTCGACGAGAAAAAGCAGAGAAATTTATTGAAAAAATTCTAAAACCGAATGGCAGTTGGGCAAATAGCACACAGGATATAGCTAAGACTTTTTATGACCATTATAGTAAGCTGTATACAAGAGACCCTCTTTTTGCCGAGAATCTAGTTACTGATTTATTTAAATCAATGAGTCCTATACAGGTCAAGGAAGAGGATATAGAAACTCTAGACTCTCCTATAAATAGCCAGGAATTCCTTGATATAGTGTCGAGTCTGGAGAATAATAAAAGCCCTGGTCCTGACGGATTTTCGGCAGAATTTTATAAAAGATTCTCAAAAGACTTAGCCGAACCATTCTGTATTATGACGAATGATAATCATACATCAGTTACTTTTTCTCAATCTACAAATACTGCGGCTATCTCTGTGTTACATAAGGAGGGAAAACCGAGGACAGTCTGTGAAGGTTATCGCCCAATATCGATTATTAATATCGATGTTAAGATATATTCCAAAATTCTTGCAGTTAGATTAGAAGCAGTAATGGAATCAATTTTGGGGGGGCAACAGTCTGGTTTTCGGAAAGGCAAACACTCTCGAGATAATATCTATTCCATCTGCAGTTTTATTTACAGTTGCCAGAGTACTCATACAGAAGCTGTCCTGGTTAGTTTGGACGCCGAAAAGGCTTTCGATATGGTTTCCAGGGATTTTTTATTTATGGCTTTGAGAGAATATGGTCTGGGGGTAAACTGGATAGAACGCATACAAAAATTGTATCTGAACCAGCATGCATTTGTGAAGACGAACGGCTTTCCCTCTAAGGCATTTCCGGTTTCTAGGGGGGTCCGCCAGGGCTGTCCTCTATCCCCATACCTTTTCAATCTAGTTATTAAGGTATTGATTCAACTAATTCAGAGAGACGATACGATCCATGGACTGGTCCAGAACCATATGAAAGTTAAAATCCTGGCATATGCTGACGACTTAATGTTGTTGCTTACTGATCCGAGTAATTCTTTTCCTAGGGCCATGGAGCATGTTTTGAATTTTGGCAAGATATCGGGATTTAGGATCAATTCTGAAAAAACAGTAGTTTTGGATTTAAATTGTACCCTTGCAACAAAAAAACTTATAAGTGGTAGGTTTAGTGTGGGCTGGAATAATAAGTTTGTGAAATACCTTGGCATAAAGATTGATAAAAATCTGAATAATCTTTTTCATCTTAACTAGGGGAGTATGATTTCTGAGTGCAGAGGCCTTTTAAACAATTGGGATCGCCCTTGTTTTAACAGTATAGGCAGGGTTGCTATCATCCAGATGATGATAGCACCCAGAATGATGTTTCTATTCCAGAATCTGCCGATTTCGACTCCAAAACTGTGGTTTAAAGACTGCCACAGATTATTTCAGGAATTCATATGGCATAAAAAAAAAAGCTAGAATTTGTTATAGAACTCTAACAAAGGACAAACATCATGGAGGATTAGGGGCTCCTGATCTATATAATTACTACCTAGCTGTCCATCTGAGTAGGGTTTTGTCTTGGCGATTGGATGAACCGACCAATATATGGTCTAAATTGGAGCTAGGATGGATTGATAATAACATTTTATCCTCTTGGAACCCTAAAATATTATATACATTCTCTAAACGTATTTCTCATCCCTTAATAAAACCAACTATAATTGCGCTTTACAGCCATATTAGACCCAAAAAGGGTGCTATGAGGCTATCTCCAATTACATCCCTGCAAAGCTTAGGAATACCGCAACTCAGAGATAGGGTCTGGCTGTTCAGACTAGGTCTGACAGAGAGCTCCACTCTTGGTGAGCTGACCCAACTGGTTGAATCAGACACGGCAGAGGGGTCGTCTATTCAAGTTCATAGAGATCCTTTGGAGACCTTCTTTATGGCTCAAGCACGAAGTATATTGGGTAGCTTAAAAAAAGAATTTGGTGAGATAAGATCCTCATCAAATGAATTAGAAGATTGGTTTATGAAGAGGATAGTCCCTCCTAAAGTGGTATCTAAGATTTACGATACTCTTCAAAAGGGGGAAGAAGCTGTGCGCCTGCCTATTTTTAATAGGTGGGAGCGCGACCTTAAGATATCGATAAGTGATCAGGAATGGAAACATATCTTAGATAGAATATGGGTTTCAAAATTACCCGCATGCCAATTAATCCAATATAAACTGGTGATGAAATGGTATCAGACCCCAATTAGATTTAAAAAAGGAGTGGAAAACTCAGCAAACGTTTGTTGGAGATGTAGTGATCCTGCACCGAATTATATACATATGTGGTACTACTGTCCAAAAATTTATCAGTTTTGGAATTACATTTTCAAGTATATTAACGAATATTTTGATCTTAATCTCGATACCACTATACTTACGGCATTATTGGGCTGCGGAAAGGATAGGGGCATTGGTATAGAAGATGACGCCATGTGGAAACTTGTGAACTTCGTACTGCTGGTTGCGCGAAAAATGATTGCAGAACAATGGAAAACTATATCTATGCCTAGCTTGACGGAATGGAGGGATAAGATATCATTCTATTTAAGAATGGAGGAAAATAATGATGCAGATATATGGGATGATCAATCGGATTCCTCCGTAGGTGTCTGCAGATTATGGTTCTCCATCTTGGGAAAATAGCTTTGGAGGGATAATTATTTTTTGCTATTAGTGAGATATCTAGGGGATACTACGTGTTGATAGAATATTACTACACTGTCGGATCTGTGGCTATTGGTTGTCTTCTTTGTTGTTTCTTGTTGTCTAATGTTTGTCTGTTTGTCTTTTTCGCTTCTCTTTTTTTTTTATATTTTGTTTGATTCGATTTATAATAGCGCATGTATTGAATGGTCTAAAATTATGAATATGTATAAATAAATACTTAAGCAGACTATGATGCAAAGTTGGCCCAAGCAAAAGAGCATGCTGATGAAGCTGATTTTATATAGCTCGGGCCCCGTTATGAAACGGAATAAGCTGATTGTCTGTAAAAAAAAATTTTTATAAAAAAAAAAAAAAAAAAAAAGAGCAAAGAGCAGAAAAACTACTTATTAAAGCACCCCAAGTGTGAACTGGCCCTTAAGAGAACTTTATTGGTGATTACAAATTGTTGCAACCTGCAGAGTAGAACTCAGGGGCATATTTAAAATGATTTAAATATACCCCCAAATTCTAATAATGGCCTCCTCCTCCCCATAGCCATACCAATCCTCACCAAAAAGGTACAAAGCATAGAAACGCAAACAAAACAAAAAAAGATGCAGGCCAACAATTGTAATTCTGGAAACTACCAATTGCACTAGCAAAAACCCGGGAATGCAATTTACATGTTCATCGCCGTGCTGTTGGTATTGGCAAAATGGGAACGATACAATTTTTAATTCGAAACGTGCTTAATAAAAAAGGGCCCTAATTAGTTAATCTCCATCTAAGATCGTTTATTATATTTCTTTTTAACAGAGTCCTTTGGCTAATCCAGTTGGCTAAAACTAAATCACATTTTGGCCAATAGGATTGTAAGCCGGCCCACCATGGTAAGGTAGACTCTATTAGGGCGGGTTAGGGAATGGGAGTGAGAGAGGAATAGGGGATAGCATTTTGGAGAGGGAAGATGGGGATAGGTGGTCTTAAGGGGTACCACTCTTACACCATCAAGTGCAAAGTCGGGGAACACAACGACCACCTGATAAATAATTGGGATCCAGCTGGTTCCCCTTAGGCCGGGTTCAACACTGGGATCGCAAAAGGCAAATCGCAATCACCTATGGAGTGTAATTGCATTTCTACCAAGCAATTGTGGCTCCATGTTACAGTGATTGCGTTTTTCGGTCTCATTCCAGAGAATGAGAATGGCGTTCTAACTGCCAGCAAAATGTTGCACGCAGTGCACTTTTGCGATATACGCACATCACAGGCACTGCAAGGATTTACTGCAGTGCTTTGCTGAATACCGGCTATCAGCAAAGAGCAGAAAAACTACTTATTAAAGCACCCCAAGTGTGAACTGGCCCTTAAGAGAACTTTATTGGTGATTACAAATTGTTGCAACCTGCAGAGTAGAACTCAGGGGCATATTTAAAATGATTTAAATATACCCCCAAATTCTAATAATGGCCTCCTCCTCCCCATAGCCATACCAATCCTCACCAAAAAAGTACAAAGCATAGAAACGCAAACAAAACAAAAAAAGATGCAGGCCAACAATTGTAATTCTAGAAAATACCAATTGCACTAGCAAAAACCCGGCAATGCAATTTACATGTTCATCGCCATGATGTTGCTATTGGCAAAATGGGAACGATACAATTTTTAAATCGAAACGTGCTTAATAAAAAAGGGCCCTAATTGGTTAATCTAATTGGTTATATTCTTTTTTTAACAGAGTCCTTTGGCTAATCCAGTTGGCTAAAACTAAATCACATTTTGGCCAATAGGATTGTAAGCTGGCCCACCATGGTAAGGTAGACTCTATTAGGGCGGGTTAAGGAATGGGAGTGAGAGAGGAATAGGGGATAGCGTTTTGGAGAGGGAAGATGGGGATAGGTGGTCTTAAGGGGTACCACTCTTACACCATCAAGTGCAAAGTCGGGAAACACAACGACCACCTGATAAATAATTGGGATCCAGCTGGTCCCCCTTAGGCCAGGTTCAACACTGGGATCGCAAAAGGCAAATCGCAATCACCTATGGAGTGTAATTGCATTTCTACCAAGCAATTGTGGCTCCATGTTACAGTGATTGCGTTTTTCGGTCTCATTCCAGAGAATGAGAATGGAGTTCTAACTGCCAGCAAAATGTTGCACGCAGTGCACTTTTGCGATATACGCACATCACAGGCACTGCAAGGATTTACAGCAGTGCTTTGCTGAATACCGGCTATCAGCAAAGAGCAGAAAAACTACTTATTAAAGCACCCCAAGTGTGAACTGGCCCTTAAGAGAACTTTATTGGTGATTACAAATTGTTGCAACCTGCAGAGTAGAACTCAGGGGCATATTTAAAATGGTTTAAATATACCCCCAAATTCTAATAATGGTCTCCTCCTCCCCATACCCATACCAATCCTCACCAAAAAAGTACAAAGCATAGAAACGCAAACAAAACAAAAAAAGATGCAGGCCAACAATTGTAATCTAGAAAATACCAATTGCACTAGCAAAAACCCGGCAATGCAATTTACATGTTCATCGCCGTGCTGTTGCTATTGGCAAAATGGGAATGATACATTTTTAAATCGAAACGTGCTTAATAAAAAAGGGCCCTAATTGGTTAATCTAATTGGTTATATTCTTTTTTTAACAGAGTCCTTTGGCTAATCCAGTTGGCTAAAACTATATCACATTTTGGCCAATAGGATTGTAAGCCGGCCCGCCATGGTAAGGTAGACTCTATTAGGGCGGGTTAGGGAATGGGAGTGAGAGAGGAATAGGGGATAGCGTTTTGGAGAGGGAAGATGGGGATAGGTGGTCTTAAGGGGTACCACTCTTACACCATCAAGTGCAAAGTCGGGGAACACAACAACCACCTGATAAATAATTGGGATCCAGCTGGTCCCCCTTAGGCGTGGTTCAACACTGGGATCGCAAAAGGCAAATCGCAATCACCCATGGAGTGTAATTGCATTTCTACCAAGCAATTGTGGCTCCATGTTACAGTGATTGCGTTTTTCGGTCTCATTCCAGAGAATGAGAATGGCGTTCTAACTGCCAGCAAAATGTTGCACGCTGTGCACTTTTGCGATATACGCACATCACAGGCACTACAAGGATTTACCGCAGTGCTTTGCTGAATACCGGCTATCAGCAAAGAGCAGAAAAACTACTTATTAAAGCACCCCAAGTGTGAACTGGCCCTTAAGAGAACTTTATTGGTGATTACAAATTGTTGCAACCTGCAGAGTAGAACTCAGGGGCATATTTAAAATGATTTAAATATACCCCCAAATTCTAATAATGGCCTCCTCCTCCCCATAGCCATACCAATCCTCACCAAAAAGGTACAAAGCATAGAAACGCAAACAAAACAAAAAAAGATGCAGGCCAACAATTGTAATTCTGGAAACTACCAATTGCACTAGCAAAAACCCAGCAATGCAATTTACATGTTTATCGCCGTGCTGTTGCTATTGGCAAAATGGGAACGATACAATTTTTAAATCGAAAAGTGCTTAATAAAAAAGGGCCCTTATTGGTTAATCTCCATCTAAGATCGTTTATTATATTTTTTTTTTAACAGAGTCCTTTGGCTAATCCAGTTGGCTAAAACTAAATCACATTTTGGCCAATAGGATTGTAAGCTGGCCCACCATGGTAAGGTAGACTCTATTAGGGCGGGTTAGGGAATGGGAGTGAGAGAGGAATAGGGGATAGCGTTTTGGAGAGGGAAGATGGGGATAGGTGGTCTTAATGGGTACCACTCTTACACCATCAAGTGCAAAGTCGGGGAACACAACGACCACCTGATAAATAATTGGGATCCAGCTGGTCCCCCTTAGGCCGGGTTCAACACTGGGATCGCAAAAGGCAAATCGCAATCACCTATGGAGTGTAATTGCATTTCTACCAAGCAATTGTGGCTCCATGTTACAGTGATTGCGTTTTTCGGTCTCATTCCAGAGAATGAGAATGGCGTTCTAACTGCCAGCAAAATGTTGCACGCAGTGCACTTTTGCGATATACGCACATCACAGGCACTGCAAGGATTTACCGCAGTGCTTTGCTGAATACCGGCTATCAGCAAAGAGCAGAAGAACTACTTATTAAAGCACCCCAAGTGTGAACTGGCCCTTAAGAGAACTTTATTGGTGATTACAAATTGTTGCAACCTGCAGAGTAGAACTCAGGGGCATATTTAAAATGATTTAAATATACCCCCAAATTCTAATAATGGCCTCCTCCTCCCCATAGCCATACCAATCCTCACCAAAAAGGTACAAAGCATAGAAACGCAAACAAAACAAAAAAAGATGCAGGCCAACAATTGTAATTCTGGAAACTACCAATTGCACTAGCAAAAACCCGGCAATGCAATTTACATGTTCATCGCCGTGCTGTTGCTATTGGCAAAATGGGAACGATACAATTTTTAAATCGCAAACGTGCTTAATAAAAAAGGGCCCTTATTGGTTAATCTCCATCTAAGATCGTTTATTATCTTCTTTTTTTAACAGAGTCCTTTGGCTAATCCAGTTGGCTAAAACGAAATCACATTTTGGCCAATAGGATTGTAAGCCGGCCCACCATGGTAAGGTAGACTCTATTAGGGCGGGTTAGGGAATGGGAGTGAGAGAGGAACAGGGGATAGCGTTTTGGAGAAGGAAGATGGGGATAGGTGGTCTTAAGGGGTACCACTCTTACACCATCAAGTGCAAAGTCAGAACACAACAACCACCTGATAAATAATTGGGATCCAGCTGGTCCCCCTTAGGCCGGGTTCAACACTGGGATCGCAAAAGGCAAATCGCAATCACCTATGGAGTGTAATTGCATTTCTACCAAGCAATTGTGGCTCCATGTTACAGTGATTGCGTTTTTCGGTCTCATTCCAGAGAATGAGAATGGCGTTCTAACTGCCAGCAAAATGTTGCACGCAGTGCACTTTTGCGATATACACACATCACAGGCACTGCAAGGATTTACCGCAGTGCTTTGCTGAATACCGGCTATCAGCAAAGAGCAGAAAAACTACTTATTAAAGCACCCCAAGTGTGAACTGGCCCTTAAGAGAACTTTATTGGTGATTACAAATTGTTGCAACCTGCAGAGTAGAACTCAGGGGCATATTTAAAATGATTTAAATATATCCCCAAATTCTAATAATGGCCTCCTCCTCCCCATAGCCATACCAATCCTCACCAAAAAGGTACAAAGCATAGAAACGCAAACAAAACAAAAAAAGATGCAGGCCAACAATTGTAATTCTGGAAAATACCAATTGCACTAGCAAAAACCCGGCAATGCAATTTACATGTTCATCGCCGTGCTGTTGCTATTGGCAAAATGGGAACGATACAATTTTTAAATCGAAACGTGCTCAATAAAAAAGGGCCCAAATTAGTTAATCTCCATCTAAGATAGTTTATCATATTCTTTTTTCAACAGAGTCCTTTGGCTAATCCAGTTGGCTAAAACTAAATCACATTTTGGCCAATAGGATTGTAAGCCGGCCCACCATGGTAAGGTAGACTCTATTAGGGCGGGTTAGGGAATGGGAGTGAGAGAGGAATAGGGGATAGCATTTTGGAGAGGGAAGATGGGGATAGGTGGTCTTAAGGGGTACCACTCTTACACCATCAAGTGCAAAGTCGGGGAACACAACGACCACCTGATAAATAATTGGGATCCAGCTGGTCCCCCTTAGGCCGGGTTCAACACTGGGATCGCAAAAGGCAAATCGCAATCACCTATGAAGTGTAATTGCATTTCTACCAAGCAATTGTGGCTCCATGTTACAGTGACTGCGTTTTTCGGTCTCATTCCAGAGAATGAGAATGGCGTTCTAACTGCCAGCAAAATGTTGCACCCAGTGCACTTTTGCGATATACGCACATCACAGGCACTGCAAGGATTTACCGCAGTGCTTTGCTGAATACCGGCTATCAGCAAAGAGCAGAAAAACTACTTATTAAAGCACCCCACGTGTGAACTGGCCCTTAAGAGAACTTTATTGGTGATTACAAATGGTTGCAACCTGCAGAGTAGAACTCAGGGGCATATTTAAAATGATTTAAATATATCCCCAAATTCTAATAATGGCCTCCTCCTCCCCATAGCCATACCAATCCTCACCAAAAAGGTACAAAGCATAGAAACGCAAACAAAACAAAAAAAGATGCAGGCCAACAATTGTAATTCTGGAAACTACCAATTGCACTAGCAAAAACCCGGCAATGCAATGTACATGTTCATCGCCGTGCTGTTGCTATCGGCAAAATGGGAACGATACAATTTTTAAATCGAAACGTGCTTAATAAAAAAGGGCCCTAATTAGTTAATCTCCATCTAAGATAGTTTATCATATTCTTTTTTTAACAGAGTCCTTTGGCTAATCCAGTTGGCTAAAACTAAATCACATTTTGGCCAATAGGATTGTAAGCCGGCGCACCATGGTAAGGTAGACTCTATTAGGGCGGGTTAGGGAATGGGAGTGAGAGAGGAATAGGGGATGGCGTTTTGGAGAGGGAAGATGGGGATAGGTGGTCTTAAGGGGTACCACTCTTACACCATCAAGTGCAAAGTCGGAACACAACAACCACCTGATAAATAATTGCGATCCAGCTGGTCCCCCTTAGGCCGGGTTCAACACTGGGATCGCAAAAGGCAAATCGCAATCACCTATGGAGTGTAATTGCATTTCTACCAAGCAATTGTGGCTCCATGTTACAGTGATTGCGTTTTTCGGTCTCATTCCAGAGAATGAGAATGGCGTTCTAACTGCCAGCAAAATGTTGCACGCAGTGCACTTTTGCGATATACACACATCACAGGCACTGCAAGGATTTACCGCAGTGCTTTGCTGAATACCGGCTATCAGCAAAGAGCAGAAAAACTACTTATTAAAGCACCCCAAGTGTGAAGTGGCCCTTAAGAGAACTTTATTGGTGATTACAAATTGTTGCAACCTGCAGAGTAGAACTCAGGGGCATATTTAAAATGATTTAAATATACCCCCAAATTCTAATAATGGCCTCCTCCTCCCCATAGCCATACCAATCCTCACCAAAAAGGTACAAAGCATAGAAACGCAAACAAAACAAAAAAAGATGCAGGCCAACAATTGTAATTCTGGAAACTACCAATTGCACTAGCAAAAACTCGGCAATGCAATTTACATGTTCATCGCCGTGATGTTGCTATTGGCAAAATGGGAATGATACAATTTTTAAATCGAAAAGTGCTTAATAAAAAAGGGCCCTTATTGGTTAATCTCCATCTAAGATCGTTTATTATATTCTTTTTTTAACAGAGTCCTTTGGCTAATCCAGTTGGCTAAAACGAAATCACATTTTGGCCAATAGGATTGTAAGCCGGCCCACCATGGTAAGGTAGACTCTATTAGGGCGGGTTAGGGAATGGGAGTGAGAGAGGAACAGGGGATAGCGTTTTGGAGAAGGAAGATGGGGATAGGTGGTCTTAAGGGGTACCACTCTTACACCATCAAGTGCAAAGTCGGGGAACACAACGACCACCTGATAAATAATTGGGATCCAGCTGGTCCCCCTTAGGCCGGGTTCAACACTGGGATCGCAAAAGGCAAATCGCAATCACCTATGAAGTGTAATTGCATTTCTACCAAGCAATTGTGGCTCCATGTTACAGTGATTGCGTTTTTCGGTCTCATTCCAGAGAATGAGAATGGCGTTCTAACTGCCAGCAAAATGTTGCACCCAGTGCACTTTTGCGATATACGCACATCACAGGCACTGCAAGGATTTACCGCAGTGCTTTGCTGAATACCGGCTATCAGCAAAGAGCAGAAAAACTACTTATTAAAGCACCCCACGTGTGAACTGGCCCTTAAGAGAACTTTATTGGTGATTACAAATGGTTGCAACCTGCAGAGTAGAACTCAGGGGCATATTTAAAATGATTTAAATATATCCCCAAATTCTAATAATGGCCTCCTCCTCCCCATAGCCATACCAATCCTCACCAAAAAGGTACAAAGCATAGAAACGCAAACAAAACAAAAAAAGATGCAGGCCAACAATTGTAATTCTGGAAACTACCAATTGCACTAGCAAAAACCCGGCAATGCAATTTACATGTTCATCGCCGTGCTGTTGCTATCGGCAAAATGGGAACGATACAATTTTTAAATCGAAACGTGCTTAATAAAAAAGGGCCCTAATTAGTTAATCTCCATCTAAGATAGTTTATCATATTCTTTTTTTAACAGAGTCCTTTGGCTAATCCAGTTGGCTAAAACTAAATCACATTTTGGCCAATTGGATTGTAAGCCGGCGCACCATGGTAAGGTAGACTTTATTAGGGCGGGTTAGGGAATGGGAGTGAGAGAGGAATAGGGGATAGCGTTTTGGAGAGGGAAGATGGGGATAGGTGGTCTTAAGGGGTACCACTCTTACACCATCAAGTGCAAAGTCGGAACACAACAACCACCTGATAAATAATTGCGATCCAGCTGGTCCCCCTTAGGCCGGGTTCAACACTGGGATCGCAAAAGGCAAATCGCAATCACCTATGGAGTGTAATTGCATTTCTACCAAGCAATTGTGGCTCCATGTTACAGTGATTGCGTTTTTCGGTCTCATTTCAGAGAATGAGAATGGCGTTCTAACTGCCAGCAAAATGTTGCACGCAGTGCACTTTTGCGATATACGCACATCACAGGCACTGCAAGGATTTACCGCAGTGCTTTGCTGAATACCGGCTATCAGCAAAGAGCAGAAAAACTACTTATTAAAGCACCCCAAGTGTGAACTGGCCCTTAAGAGAACTTTATTGGTGATTACAAATTGTTGCAACCTGCAGAGTAGAACTCAGGGGCATATTTAAAATGATTTAAATATACCCCCAAATTCTAATAATGGCCTCCTCCTCCCCATAGCCATACCAATCCTCACCAAAAAGGTACAAAGCATAGAAACGCAAACAAAACAAAAAAAGATGCAGGCCAACAATTGTAATTCTGGAAACTACCAATTGCACTAGCAAAAACCCGGCAATGCAATTTACATGTTCATCGCCGTGCTGTTGCTATTGGCAAAATGGGAACGATACAATTTTTAAATCGAAACGTGCTTAATAAAAAAGGGCCCTAATTAGTTAATCTCCATCTAAGATTGTTTATTATATTCTTTTTTCAACAGAGTCCTTTGGCTAATCCAGTTGGCTAAAACTAAATCACATTTTGGCCAATAGGATTGTAAGCCGGCCCACCATGGTAAGGTAGACTCTATTAGGGCGGGTTAGGGAATGGGAGTGAGAGAGGAATAGGGGATAGCGTTTTGGAGAGGGAAGATGGGGATAGGTGGTCTTAAGGGGTACCACTCTTACACCATCAAGTGCAAAGTCGGGGAACACAACGACCACCTGATAAATAATTGGGATCCAGCTGGTCCCCCTTAGGCCGGGTTCAACACTGGGATCGCAAAAGGCAAATCGCAATCACCTATGGAGTGTAATTGCATTTCTACCAAGCAATTGTGGCTCCATGTTACAGTGATTGCGTTTTTCGGTCTCATTCCAGAGAATGAGAATGGCGTTCTGCCAGGAAAATGTTGCACGCAGTGCACTTTTGCGATATACGCACATCACAGGCACTGCAAGGATTTACCGCAGTGCTTTGCTGAATACCGGCTATCAGCAAAGAGCAGAAAAACTGCTTATTAAAGCACCCCAAGTGTGAACTGGCCCTTAAGAGAACTTTATTGGTGATTACAAATTGTTGCAACCTGCAGAGTAGAACTCAGGGGCATATTTAAAATGATTTAAATATACCCCCAAATTCTAATAATGGCCTCCTCCTCCCCATAGCCATACCAATCCTCACCAAAAAGGTACAAAGCATAGAAACGCAAACAAAACAAAAAAAGATGCAGGCCAACAATTGTAATTCTGGAAACTACCAATTGCACTAGCAAAAACCCGGCAATGCAATTTACATGTTCATCGCCGTGCTGTTGCTATTGGCAAAATGGGAACGATACAATTTTTAAATCGAAACGTGCTTAATAAAAAAGGGCCCTTATTGGTTAATCTCCATCTAAGATCGTTTATTATATTCTTTTTTTAACAGAGTCCTTTGGCTAATCCAGTTGGCTAAAACTAAATCACATTTTGGCCAATAGGATTGTAAGCCGGCCCACCATGGTAAGGTAGACTCTATTAGGGCGGGTTAGGGAATGGGAGTGAGAGAGGAATAGGGGATAGCGTTTTGGAGAGGGAAGATGGGGATAGGTGGTCTTAAGGGGTACCACTCTTACACCATCAAGTGCAAAGTCGGGGAACACAACGACCACCTGATAAATAATTGGGATCCAGCTGGTCCCCCTTAGGCCGGGTTCAACACTGGGATCGCAAAAGGCAAATCGCAATCACCTATGGAGTGTAATTGCATTTCTACCAAGCAATTGTGGCTCCATGTTACAGTGATTGCGTTTTTCGGTCTCATTCCAGAGAATGAGAATGGAGTTCTAACTGCCAGCAAAATGTTGCACGCAGTGCACTTTTGCGATATACGCACATCACAGGCACTGCAAGGATTTACCGCAGTGCTTTGCTGAATACCGGCTATCATCAAAGAGCAGAAAAACTACTTATTAAAGCACCCCATGTGTGAACTGGCCCTTAAGAGAACTTTATTGGTGATTACAAATGGTTGCAACCTGCAGAGTAGAACTCAGGGGCATATTTAAAATGATTTAAATATATCCCCAAATTCTAATAATGGCCTCCTCCTCCCCATAGCCATACCAATCCTCACCAAAAAGGTACAAAGCATAGAAACGCAAACAAAACAAAAAGAGAAGATGCAGGCCAACAATTGTAATTCTGGAAAATACCAATTGCACTAGCAAAAACCCGGCAATGCAATTTACATGTTCATCGCCGTGCTGTTGCTATTGGCCAGAGAATGAGAATGGCGTTCTAACTGCCAGCAAAATGTTGCACGCAGTGCACTTTTGCGATATACGCACATCACAGGCACTGCAAGGATTTACCGCAGTGCTTTGCTGAATACCGGCTATCAGCAAAGAGCAGAAAAATTGTTAAACTCTAATAAGCTTATTGATATATGGAGAGTGTTAAATGGTAACAATAAAGATTATTCTTTCTATTCTAGGGCTCACGATACTTATACCAGATTGGATTTGTTTCTTGTGAATCAAGATCAGATAGAAGACTTTTATGATTCCGAGATTGGTAGGTTTACATTTTCGGATCATGCCCCGGTGTTCATCAATATAAAATTAAATGTGGCACCAACTAGAATATATAACTGGAAACTCAATAATGAATTGCTTAGGGACAAGGAAGTTTTAAAGGAAATTGAAAATACAATAAGTAATTTTTACAAGGAGAATAGATCTCCTGGAATGAGTGAGGCCACTCTGTGGGATACACTAAAATGTGTCCTAAGAGGGGTTTTCATAAAACATAGTTGTAGAAAGAATAGGGAAAGGAACAGCAGTATACAAAAACTTCTGGAATCTATAAAAACTCTGGAATCTGAGCATAAATGCCAGGGTTCGGGGAAAATTTATGACGAACTGATTAGGTTAAGGGAAGAATTAAATGGCCTTCTTAATAAAAAATGTGTTAATATATATAATAAGTCTCAAAAATTGTATGCAATTGCGCTTAATAGACCAGGGAAATTCATGGCAGAACATCTTCGACGAGAAAAAGCAGAGAAATTTATTGAAAAAATTCTAAAACCGAATGGCAGTTGGGCAAATAGCACACAGGATATAGCTAAGACTTTTTATGACCATTATAGTAAGCTGTATACAAGAGACCCTCTTTTTGCCGAGAATCTAGTTACTGATTTATTTAAATCAATGAGTCCTATACAGGTCAAGGAAGAGGATATAGAAACTCTAGACTCTCCTATAAATAGCCAGGAATTCCTTGATATAGTGTCGAGTCTGGAGAATAATAAAAGCCCTGGTCCTGACGGATTTTCGGCAGAATTTTATAAAAGATTCTCAAAAGACTTAGCCGAACCATTCTGTATTATGACGAATGATAATCATACATCAGTTACTTTTTCTCAATCTACAAATACTGCGGTTATCTCTGTGTTACATAAGGAGGGAAAACCGAGGACAGTCTGTGAAGGTTATCGCCCAATATCGATTATTAATATCGATGTTAAGATATATTCCAAAATTCTTGCAGTTAGATTAGAAGCAGTAATGGAATCAATTTTGGGGGGGCAACAGTCTGGTTTTCGGAAAGGCAAACACTCTCGAGATAATATCTATTCCATCTGCAGTTTTATTTACAGTTGCCAGAGTACTCATACAGAAGCTGTCCTGGTTAGTTTGGACGCCGAAAAGGCTTTCGATATGGTTTCCAGGGATTTTTTATTTATGGCTTTGAGAGAATATGGTCTGGGGGTAAACTGGATAGAACGCATACAAAAATTGTATCTGAACCAGCATGCATTTGTGAAGACGAACGGCTTTCCCTCTAAGGCATTTCCGGTTTCTAGGGGGGTCCGCCAGGGCTGTCCTCTATCCCCATACCTTTTCAATCTAGTTATTAAGGTATTGATTCAACTAATTCAGAGAGACGATACGATCCATGGACTGGTCCAGAACCATATGAAAGTTAAAATCCTGGCATATGCTGACGACTTAATGTTGTTGCTTACTGATCCGAGTAATTCTTTTCCTAGGGCCATGGAGCATGTTTTGAATTTTGGCAAGATATCGGGATTTAGGATCAATTCTGAAAAAACAGTAGTTTTGGATTTAAATTGTACCCTTGCAACAAAAAAACTTATAAGTGGTAGGTTTAGTGTGGGCTGGAATAATAAGTTTGTGAAATACCTTGGCATAAAGATTGATAAAAATCTGAATAATCTTTTTCATCTTAACTAGGGGAGTATGATTTCTGAGTGCAGAGGCCTTTTAAACAATTGGGATCGCCCTTGTTTTAACAGTATAGGCAGGGTTGCTATCATCCAGATGATGATAGCACCCAGAATGATGTTTCTATTCCAGAATCTGCCGATTTCGACTCCAAAACTGTGGTTTAAAGACTGCCACAGATTATTTCAGGAATTCATATGGCATAAAAAAAAAAGCTAGAATTTGTTATAGAACTCTAACAAAGGACAAACATCATGGAGGATTAGGGGCTCCTGATCTATATAATTACTACCTAGCTGTCCATCTGAGTAGGGTTTTGTCTTGGCGATTGGATGAACCGACCAATATATGGTCTAAATTGGAGCTAGGATGGATTGATAATAACATTTTATCCTCTTGGAACCCTAAAATATTATATACATTCTCTAAACGTATTTCTCATCCCTTAATAAAACCAACTATAATTGCGCTTTACAGCCATATTAGACCCAAAAAGGGTGCTATGAGGCTATCTCCAATTACATCCCTGCAAAGCTTAGGAATACCGCAACTCAGAGATAGGGTCTGGCTGTTCAGACTAGGTCTGACAGAGAGCTCCACTCTTGGTGAGCTGACCCAACTGGTTGAATCAGACACGGCAGAGGGGTCGTCTATTCAAGTTCATAGAGATCCTTTGGAGACCTTCTTTATGGCTCAAGCACGAAGTATATTGGGTAGCTTAAAAAAAGAATTTGGTGAGATAAGATCCTCATCAAATGAATTAGAAGATTGGTTTATGAAGAGGATAGTCCCTCCTAAAGTGGTATCTAAGATTTACGATACTCTTCAAAAGGGGGAAGAAGCTGTGCGCCTGCCTATTTTTAATAGGTGGGAGCGCGACCTTAAGATATCGATAAGTGATCAGGAATGGAAACATATCTTAGATAGAATATGGGTTTCAAAATTACCCGCATGCCAATTAATCCAATATAAACTGGTGATGAAATGGTATCAGACCCCAATTAGATTTAAAAAAGGAGTGGAAAACTCAGCAAACGTTTGTTGGAGATGTAGTGATCCTGCACCGAATTATATACATATGTGGTACTACTGTCCAAAAATTTATCAGTTTTGGAATTACATTTTCAAGTATATTAACGAATATTTTGATCTTAATCTCGATACCACTATACTTACGGCATTATTGGGCTGCGGAAAGGATAGGGGCATTGGTATAGAAGATGACGCCATGTGGAAACTTGTGAACTTCGTACTGCTGGTTGCGCGAAAAATGATTGCAGAACAATGGAAAACTATATCTATGCCTAGCTTGACGGAATGGAGGGATAAGATATCATTCTATTTAAGAATGGAGGAAAATAATGATGCAGATATATGGGATGATCAATCGGATTCCTCCGTAGGTGTCTGCAGATTATGGTTCTCCATCTTGGGAAAATAGCTTTGGAGGGATAATTATTTTTTGCTATTAGTGAGATATCTAGGGGATACTACGTGTTGATAGAATATTACTACACTGTCGGATCTGTGGCTATTGGTTGTCTTCTTTGTTGTTTCTTGTTGTCTAATGTTTGTCTGTTTGTCTTTTTCGCTTCTCTTTTTTTTTTATATTTTGTTTGATTCGATTTATAATAGCGCATGTATTGAATGGTCTAAAATTATGAATATGTATAAATAAATACTTAAGCAGACTATGATGCAAAGTTGGCCCAAGCAAAAGAGCATGCTGATGAAGCTGATTTTATATAGCTCGGGCCCCGTTATGAAACGGAATAAGCTGATTGTCTGTAAAAAAAAATTTTTATAAAAAAAAAAAAAAAAAAAAAGAGCAAAGAGCAGAAAAACTACTTATTAAAGCACCCCAAGTGTGAACTGGCCCTTAAGAGAACTTTATTGGTGATTACAAATTGTTGCAACCTGCAGAGTAGAACTCAGGGGCATATTTAAAATGATTTAAATATACCCCCAAATTCTAATAATGGCCTCCTCCTCCCCATAGCCATACCAATCCTCACCAAAAAGGTACAAAGCATAGAAACGCAAACAAAACAAAAAAAGATGCAGGCCAACAATTGTAATTCTGGAAACTACCAATTGCACTAGCAAAAACCCGGGAATGCAATTTACATGTTCATCGCCGTGCTGTTGGTATTGGCAAAATGGGAACGATACAATTTTTAATTCGAAACGTGCTTAATAAAAAAGGGCCCTAATTAGTTAATCTCCATCTAAGATCGTTTATTATATTTCTTTTTAACAGAGTCCTTTGGCTAATCCAGTTGGCTAAAACTAAATCACATTTTGGCCAATAGGATTGTAAGCCGGCCCACCATGGTAAGGTAGACTCTATTAGGGCGGGTTAGGGAATGGGAGTGAGAGAGGAATAGGGGATAGCATTTTGGAGAGGGAAGATGGGGATAGGTGGTCTTAAGGGGTACCACTCTTACACCATCAAGTGCAAAGTCGGGGAACACAACGACCACCTGATAAATAATTGGGATCCAGCTGGTTCCCCTTAGGCCGGGTTCAACACTGGGATCGCAAAAGGCAAATCGCAATCACCTATGGAGTGTAATTGCATTTCTACCAAGCAATTGTGGCTCCATGTTACAGTGATTGCGTTTTTCGGTCTCATTCCAGAGAATGAGAATGGCGTTCTAACTGCCAGCAAAATGTTGCACGCAGTGCACTTTTGCGATATACGCACATCACAGGCACTGCAAGGATTTACTGCAGTGCTTTGCTGAATACCGGCTATCAGCAAAGAGCAGAAAAACTACTTATTAAAGCACCCCAAGTGTGAACTGGCCCTTAAGAGAACTTTATTGGTGATTACAAATTGTTGCAACCTGCAGAGTAGAACTCAGGGGCATATTTAAAATGATTTAAATATACCCCCAAATTCTAATAATGGCCTCCTCCTCCCCATAGCCATACCAATCCTCACCAAAAAAGTACAAAGCATAGAAACGCAAACAAAACAAAAAAAGATGCAGGCCAACAATTGTAATTCTAGAAAATACCAATTGCACTAGCAAAAACCCGGCAATGCAATTTACATGTTCATCGCCATGATGTTGCTATTGGCAAAATGGGAACGATACAATTTTTAAATCGAAACGTGCTTAATAAAAAAGGGCCCTAATTGGTTAATCTAATTGGTTATATTCTTTTTTTAACAGAGTCCTTTGGCTAATCCAGTTGGCTAAAACTAAATCACATTTTGGCCAATAGGATTGTAAGCTGGCCCACCATGGTAAGGTAGACTCTATTAGGGCGGGTTAAGGAATGGGAGTGAGAGAGGAATAGGGGATAGCGTTTTGGAGAGGGAAGATGGGGATAGGTGGTCTTAAGGGGTACCACTCTTACACCATCAAGTGCAAAGTCGGGAAACACAACGACCACCTGATAAATAATTGGGATCCAGCTGGTCCCCCTTAGGCCAGGTTCAACACTGGGATCGCAAAAGGCAAATCGCAATCACCTATGGAGTGTAATTGCATTTCTACCAAGCAATTGTGGCTCCATGTTACAGTGATTGCGTTTTTCGGTCTCATTCCAGAGAATGAGAATGGAGTTCTAACTGCCAGCAAAATGTTGCACGCAGTGCACTTTTGCGATATACGCACATCACAGGCACTGCAAGGATTTACAGCAGTGCTTTGCTGAATACCGGCTATCAGCAAAGAGCAGAAAAACTACTTATTAAAGCACCCCAAGTGTGAACTGGCCCTTAAGAGAACTTTATTGGTGATTACAAATTGTTGCAACCTGCAGAGTAGAACTCAGGGGCATATTTAAAATGGTTTAAATATACCCCCAAATTCTAATAATGGTCTCCTCCTCCCCATACCCATACCAATCCTCACCAAAAAAGTACAAAGCATAGAAACGCAAACAAAACAAAAAAAGATGCAGGCCAACAATTGTAATCTAGAAAATACCAATTGCACTAGCAAAAACCCGGCAATGCAATTTACATGTTCATCGCCGTGCTGTTGCTATTGGCAAAATGGGAATGATACAATTTTTAAATCGAAACGTGCTTAATAAAAAAGGGCCCTAATTGGTTAATCTAATTGGTTATATTCTTTTTTTAACAGAGTCCTTTGGCTAATCCAGTTGGCTAAAACTATATCACATTTTGGCCAATAGGATTGTAAGCCGGCCCGCCATGGTAAGGTAGACTCTATTAGGGCGGGTTAGGGAATGGGAGTGAGAGAGGAATAGGGGATAGCGTTTTGGAGAGGGAAGATGGGGATAGGTGGTCTTAAGGGGTACCACTCTTACACCATCAAGTGCAAAGTCGGGGAACACAACAACCACCTGATAAATAATTGGGATCCAGCTGGTCCCCCTTAGGCGTGGTTCAACACTGGGATCGCAAAAGGCAAATCGCAATCACCCATGGAGTGTAATTGCATTTCTACCAAGCAATTGTGGCTCCATGTTACAGTGATTGCGTTTTTCGGTCTCATTCCAGAGAATGAGAATGGCGTTCTAACTGCCAGCAAAATGTTGCACGCTGTGCACTTTTGCGATATACGCACATCACAGGCACTACAAGGATTTACCGCAGTGCTTTGCTGAATACCGGCTATCAGCAAAGAGCAGAAAAACTACTTATTAAAGCACCCCAAGTGTGAACTGGCCCTTAAGAGAACTTTATTGGTGATTACAAATTGTTGCAACCTGCAGAGTAGAACTCAGGGGCATATTTAAAATGATTTAAATATACCCCCAAATTCTAATAATGGCCTCCTCCTCCCCATAGCCATACCAATCCTCACCAAAAAGGTACAAAGCATAGAAACGCAAACAAAACAAAAAAAGATGCAGGCCAACAATTGTAATTCTGGAAACTACCAATTGCACTAGCAAAAACCCAGCAATGCAATTTACATGTTTATCGCCGTGCTGTTGCTATTGGCAAAATGGGAACGATACAATTTTTAAATCGAAAAGTGCTTAATAAAAAAGGGCCCTTATTGGTTAATCTCCATCTAAGATCGTTTATTATATTTTTTTTTTAACAGAGTCCTTTGGCTAATCCAGTTGGCTAAAACTAAATCACATTTTGGCCAATAGGATTGTAAGCTGGCCCACCATGGTAAGGTAGACTCTATTAGGGCGGGTTAGGGAATGGGAGTGAGAGAGGAATAGGGGATAGCGTTTTGGAGAGGGAAGATGGGGATAGGTGGTCTTAATGGGTACCACTCTTACACCATCAAGTGCAAAGTCGGGGAACACAACGACCACCTGATAAATAATTGGGATCCAGCTGGTCCCCCTTAGGCCGGGTTCAACACTGGGATCGCAAAAGGCAAATCGCAATCACCTATGGAGTGTAATTGCATTTCTACCAAGCAATTGTGGCTCCATGTTACAGTGATTGCGTTTTTCGGTCTCATTCCAGAGAATGAGAATGGCGTTCTAACTGCCAGCAAAATGTTGCACGCAGTGCACTTTTGCGATATACGCACATCACAGGCACTGCAAGGATTTACCGCAGTGCTTTGCTGAATACCGGCTATCAGCAAAGAGCAGAAGAACTACTTATTAAAGCACCCCAAGTGTGAACTGGCCCTTAAGAGAACTTTATTGGTGATTACAAATTGTTGCAACCTGCAGAGTAGAACTCAGGGGCATATTTAAAATGATTTAAATATACCCCCAAATTCTAATAATGGCCTCCTCCTCCCCATAGCCATACCAATCCTCACCAAAAAGGTACAAAGCATAGAAACGCAAACAAAACAAAAAAAGATGCAGGCCAACAATTGTAATTCTGGAAACTACCAATTGCACTAGCAAAAACCCGGCAATGCAATTTACATGTTCATCGCCGTGCTGTTGCTATTGGCAAAATGGGAACGATACAATTTTTAAATCGCAAACGTGCTTAATAAAAAAGGGCCCTTATTGGTTAATCTCCATCTAAGATCGTTTATTATCTTCTTTTTTTAACAGAGTCCTTTGGCTAATCCAGTTGGCTAAAACGAAATCACATTTTGGCCAATAGGATTGTAAGCCGGCCCACCATGGTAAGGTAGACTCTATTAGGGCGGGTTAGGGAATGGGAGTGAGAGAGGAACAGCGGATAGCGTTTTGGAGAAGGAAGATGGGGATAGGTGGTCTTAAGGGGTACCACTCTTACACCATCAAGTGCAAAGTCAGAACACAACAACCACCTGATAAATAATTGGGATCCAGCTGGTCCCCCTTAGGCCGGGTTCAACACTGGGATCGCAAAAGGCAAATCGCAATCACCTATGGAGTGTAATTGCATTTCTACCAAGCAATTGTGGCTCCATGTTACAGTGATTGCGTTTTTCGGTCTCATTCCAGAGAATGAGAATGGCGTTCTAACTGCCAGCAAAATGTTGCACGCAGTGCACTTTTGCGATATACACACATCACAGGCACTGCAAGGATTTACCGCAGTGCTTTGCTGAATACCGGCTATCAGCAAAGAGCAGAAAAACTACTTATTAAAGCACCCCAAGTGTGAACTGGCCCTTAAGAGAACTTTATTGGTGATTACAAATTGTTGCAACCTGCAGAGTAGAACTCAGGGGCATATTTAAAATGATTTAAATATATCCCCAAATTCTAATAATGGCCTCCTCCTCCCCATAGCCATACCAATCCTCACCAAAAAGGTACAAAGCATAGAAACGCAAACAAAACAAAAAAAGATGCAGGCCAACAATTGTAATTCTGGAAAATACCAATTGCACTAGCAAAAACCCGGCAATGCAATTTACATGTTCATCGCCGTGCTGTTGCTATTGGCAAAATGGGAACGATACAATTTTTAAATCGAAACGTGCTCAATAAAAAAGGGCCCAAATTAGTTAATCTCCATCTAAGATAGTTTATCATATTCTTTTTTCAACAGAGTCCTTTGGCTAATCCAGTTGGCTAAAACTAAATCACATTTTGGCCAATAGGATTGTAAGCCGGCCCACCATGGTAAGGTAGACTCTATTAGGGCGGGTTAGGGAATGGGAGTGAGAGAGGAATAGGGGATAGCATTTTGGAGAGGGAAGATGGGGATAGGTGGTCTTAAGGGGTACCACTCTTACACCATCAAGTGCAAAGTCGGGGAACACAACGACCACCTGATAAATAATTGGGATCCAGCTGGTCCCCCTTAGGCCGGGTTCAACACTGGGATCGCAAAAGGCAAATCGCAATCACCTATGAAGTGTAATTGCATTTCTACCAAGCAATTGTGGCTCCATGTTACAGTGATTGCGTTTTTCGGTCTCATTCCAGAGAATGAGAATGGCGTTCTAACTGCCAGCAAAATGTTGCACCCAGTGCACTTTTGCGATATACGCACATCACAGGCACTGCAAGGATTTACCGCAGTGCTTTGCTGAATACCGGCTATCAGCAAAGAGCAGAAAAACTACTTATTAAAGCACCCCACGTGTGAACTGGCCCTTAAGAGAACTTTATTGGTGATTACAAATGGTTGCAACCTGCAGAGTAGAACTCAGGGGCATATTTAAAATGATTTAAATATATCCCCAAATTCTAATAATGGCCTCCTCCTCCCCATAGCCATACCAATCCTCACCAAAAAGGTACAAAGCATAGAAACGCAAACAAAACAAAAAAAGATGCAGGCCAACAATTGTAATTCTGGAAACTACCAATTGCACTAGCAAAAACCCGGCAATGCAATGTACATGTTCATCGCCGTGCTGTTGCTATCGGCAAAATGGGAACGATACAATTTTTAAATCGAAACGTGCTTAATAAAAAAGGGCCCTAATTAGTTAATCTCCATCTAAGATAGTTTATCATATTCTTTTTTTAACAGAGTCCTTTGGCTAATCCAGTTGGCTAAAACTAAATCACATTTTGGCCAATAGGATTGTAAGCCGGCGCACCATGGTAAGGTAGACTCTATTAGGGCGGGTTAGGGAATGGGAGTGAGAGAGGAATAGGGGATGGCGTTTTGGAGAGGGAAGATGGGGATAGGTGGTCTTAAGGGGTACCACTCTTACACCATCAAGTGCAAAGTCGGAACACAACAACCACCTGATAAATAATTGCGATCCAGCTGGTCCCCCTTAGGCCGGGTTCAACACTGGGATCGCAAAAGGCAAATCGCAATCACCTATGGAGTGTAATTGCATTTCTACCAAGCAATTGTGGCTCCATGTTACAGTGATTGCGTTTTTCGGTCTCATTCCAGAGAATGAGAATGGCGTTCTAACTGCCAGCAAAATGTTGCACGCAGTGCACTTTTGCGATATACACACATCACAGGCACTGCAAGGATTTACCGCAGTGCTTTGCTGAATACCGGCTATCAGCAAAGAGCAGAAAAACTACTTATTAAAGCACCCCAAGTGTGAAGTGGCCCTTAAGAGAACTTTATTGGTGATTACAAATTGTTGCAACCTGCAGAGTAGAACTCAGGGGCATATTTAAAATGATTTAAATATACCCCCAAATTCTAATAATGGCCTCCTCCTCCCCATAGCCATACCAATCCTCACCAAAAAGGTACAAAGCATAGAAACGCAAACAAAACAAAAAAAGATGCAGGCCAACAATTGTAATTCTGGAAACTACCAATTGCACTAGCAAAAACTCGGCAATGCAATTTACATGTTCATCGCCGTGATGTTGCTATTGGCAAAATGGGAATGATACAATTTTTAAATCGAAAAGTGCTTAATAAAAAAGGGCCCTTATTGGTTAATCTCCATCTAAGATCGTTTATTATATTCTTTTTTTAACAGAGTCCTTTGGCTAATCCAGTTGGCTAAAACGAAATCACATTTTGGCCAATAGGATTGTAAGCCGGCCCACCATGGTAAGGTAGACTCTATTAGGGCGGGTTAGGGAATGGGAGTGAGAGAGGAACAGGGGATAGCGTTTTGGAGAAGGAAGATGGGGATAGGTGGTCTTAAGGGGTACCACTCTTACACCATCAAGTGCAAAGTCGGGGAACACAACGACCACCTGATAAATAATTGGGATCCAGCTGGTCCCCCTTAGGCCGGGTTCAACACTGGGATCGCAAAAGGCAAATCGCAATCACCTATGAAGTGTAATTGCATTTCTACCAAGCAATTGTGGCTCCATGTTACAGTGATTGCGTTTTTCGGTCTCATTCCAGAGAATGAGAATGGCGTTCTAACTGCCAGCAAAATGTTGCACCCAGTGCACTTTTGCGATATACGCACATCACAGGCACTGCAAGGATTTACCGCAGTGCTTTGCTGAATACCGGCTATCAGCAAAGAGCAGAAAAACTACTTATTAAAGCACCCCACGTGTGAACTGGCCCTTAAGAGAACTTTATTGGTGATTACAAATGGTTGCAACCTGCAGAGTAGAACTCAGGGGCATATTTAAAATGATTTAAATATATCCCCAAATTCTAATAATGGCCTCCTCCTCCCCATAGCCATACCAATCCTCACCAAAAAGGTACAAAGCATAGAAACGCAAACAAAACAAAAAAAGATGCAGGCCAACAATTGTAATTCTGGAAACTACCAATTGCACTAGCAAAAACCCGGCAATGCAATTTACATGTTCATCGCCGTGCTGTTGCTATCGGCAAAATGGGAACGATACAATTTTTAAATCGAAACGTGCTTAATAAAAAAGGGCCCTAATTAGTTAATCTCCATCTAAGATAGTTTATCATATTCTTTTTTTAACAGAGTCCTTTGGCTAATCCAGTTGGCTAAAACTAAATCACATTTTGGCCAATTGGATTGTAAGCCGGCGCACCATGGTAAGGTAGACTTTATTAGGGCGGGTTAGGGAATGGGAGTGAGAGAGGAATAGGGGATAGCGTTTTGGAGGGGGAAGATGGGGATAGGTGGTCTTAAGGGGTACCACTCTTACACCATCAAGTGCAAAGTCGGAACACAACAACCACCTGATAAATAATTGCGATCCAGCTGGTCCCCCTTAGGCCGGGTTCAACACTGGGATCGCAAAAGGCAAATCGCAATCACCTATGGAGTGTAATTGCATTTCTACCAAGCAATTGTGGCTCCATGTTACAGTGATTGCGTTTTTCGGTCTCATTCCAGAGAATGAGAATGGCGTTCTAACTGCCAGCAAAATGTTGCACGCAGTGCACTTTTGCGATATACGCACATCACAGGCACTGCAAGGATTTACCGCAGTGCTTTGCTGAATACCGGCAATCAGCAAAGAGCAGAAAAACTACTTATTAAAGCACCCCAAGTGTGAACTGGCCCTTAGGAGAACTTTATTGGTGATTACAAATGGTTGCAACCTGCAGAGTAGAACTCAGGGGCATATTTAAAATGATTTAAATATATCCCCAAATTCTAATAATGGCCTCCTCCTCCCCGTAGCCATACCAATCCTCACCAAAAAGGTACAAAGCATAGAAACGCAAACAAAACAAAAAAAGATGCAGGCCAACAATTGTAATTCTGGAAACTACCAATTGCACTAGCAAAAACCCGGCAATGCAATTTACATGTTCATCGCCGTGCTGTTGCTATCGGCAAAATGGGAACGATACAATTTTTAAATCGAAACGTGCTTAATAAAAAAGGGCCCTAATTAGTTAATCTCCATCTAAGATAGTTTATCATATTCTTTTTTTAACAGAGTCCTTTGGCTAATCCAGTTGGCTAAAACTAAATCACATTTTGGCCAATAGGATTGTAAGCCGGCGCACCATGGTAAGGTAGACTTTATTAGGGCGGGTTAGGGAATGGGAGTGAGAGAGGAATAGGGGATAGCGTTTTGGAGAGGGAAGATGGGGATAGGTGGTCTTAAGGGGTACCACTCTTACACCATCAAGTGCAAAGTCGGAACACAACAACCACCTGATAAATAATTGGGATCCAGCTGGTCCCCCTTAGGCCGGGTTCAACACTGGGATCGCAAAAGGCAAATCGCAATCACCTATGGAGTGTAATTGCATTTCTACCAAGCAATTGTGGCTCCATGTTACAGTGATTGCGTTTTTCAGTCTCATTCCAGAGAATGAGAATGGCGTTCTAACTGCCAGCAAAATGTTGCACGCAGTGCACTTTTGCGATATACACACATCACAGGCACTGCAAGGATTTACCGCAGTGCTTTGCTGAATACCGGCTATCAGCAAAGAGCAGAAAAACTACTTATTAAAGCACCCCAAGTGTGAACTGGCCCTTAAGAGAACTTTATTGGTGATTACAAATTGTTGCAACCTGCAGAGTAGAACTCAGGGGCATATTTAAAATGATTTAAATATACCCCCAAATTCTAATAATGGCCTCCTCCTCCCCATAGCCATACCAATCCTCACCAAAAAGGTACAAAGCATAGAAACGCAAACAAAACAAAAAAAGATGCAGGCCAACAATTGTAATTCTGGAAAATACCAATTGCACTAGCAAAAACCCGGCAATGCAATTTACATGTTCATCGCCGTGCTGTTGCTATTGGCAAAATGGGAACGATACAATTTTTAAATCGAAACGTGCTTAATAAAAAAGGGCCCAAATTAGTTAATCTCCATCTAAGATAGTTTATCATATTCTTTTTTCAACAGAGTCCTTTGGCTAATCCAGTTGGCTAAAACTAAATCACATTTTGGCCAATAGGATTGTAAGCCGGCCCACCATGGTAAGGTAGACTCTATTAGGGCGGGTTAGGGAATGGGAGTGAGAGAGGAATAGGGGATAGCGTTTTGGAGAGGGAAGATGGGGATAGGTGGTCTTAAGGGGTACCACTCTTACACCATCAAGTGCAAAGTCGGGGAACACAACGACCACCTGATAAATAATTGGGATCCAGCTGGTCCCCCTTAGGCCGGGTTCAACACTGGGATCGCAAAAGGCAAATCGCAATCACCTATGGAGTGTAATTGCATTTCTACCAAGCAATTGTGGCTCCATGTTACAGTGATTGCGTTTTTCGGTCTCATTCCAGAGAATGAGAATGGCGTTCTAACTGCCAGCAAAATGTTACACGCAGTGCACTTTTGCGATATACGCACATCACAGGCACTGCAAGGATTTACCGCAGTGCTTTGCTGAATACCGGCTATCAGCAAAGAGCAGAAAAACTACTTATTAAAGCACCCCAAGTGTGAACTGGCCCTTAAGAGAACTTTATTGGTGATTACAAATGGTTGCAACCTGCAGAGTAGAACTCAGGGGCATATTTAAAATGATTTAAATATACCCCCAAATTCTAATAATGGCCTCCTCCTCCCCATAGCCATACCAATCCTCACCAAAAAGGTACAAAGCATAGAAACGCAAACAAAACAAAAAAAGATGCAGGCCAACAATTGTAATTCTGGAAAATCCCAATTGCACTAGCAAAAACCCGGCAATACAATTTACATGTTCATCGCCGTGCTGTTGCTATTGGCAAAATGGGAACTATACAATTTTTAAATCGAAACGTGCTTAATAAAAAAGGGCCCAAATTAGTTAATCTCCATCTAAGATAGTTTATCATATTCTTTTTTCAACAGAGTCCTTTGGCTAATCCAGTTGGCTAAAACTAAATCACATTTTGGCCAATAGGATTGTAAGCCGGCCCACCATGGTAAGGTAGACTCTATTAGGGCGGGTTAGGGAATGGGAGTGAGAGAGGAATAGGGGATAGCGTTTTGGAGAGGGAAGATGGGGATAGGTGGTCTTAAGGGGTACCACTCTTACACCATCAAGTGCAAAGTCGGGGAACACAACGACCACCTGATAAATAATTGGGATCCAGCTGGTCCCCCTTAGGCCGGGTTCAACACTGGGATCGCAAAAGGCAAATCGCAATCACCTATGGAGTGTAATTGCATTTCTACCAAGCAATTGTGGCTCCATGTTACAGTGATTGCGTTTTTCGGTCTCATTCCAGAGAATGAGAATGGCGTTCTAACTGCCAGCAAAATGTTGCATGCAGTGCACTTTTGCGATATACGCACATCACAGGCACTGCAAGGATTTACCGCAGTGCTTTGCTGAATACCGGCTATCAGCAAAGAGCAGAAAAACTACTTATTAAAGCACCCCAAGTGTGAACTGGCCCTTAAGAGAACTTTATTGGTGATTACAAATGGTTGCAACCTGCAGAGTAGAACTCAGGGGCATATTTAAAATGATTTAAATATATCCCCAAATTCTAATAATGGCCTCCTCCTCCCCATAGCCATACCAATCCTCACCAAAAAGGTACAAAGCATAGAAATGCAAACAAAACAAAAAAAGATGCAGGCCAACAATTGTAATTCTGGAAAATACCAATTGCACTAGCAAAAACCCGGCAATGCAATTTACATGTTCATCGCCGTGCTGTTGCTATCGGCAAAATGGTTACGATACAATTTTTAAATCGAAACGTGCTTAATAAAAAAGGGCCCAAATTAGTTCATCTCCATCTAAGATAGTTTATCATATTATTTTTTTAACAGAGTCCTTTGGCTAATCCAGTTGGCTAAAACTAAATCACATTTTGGCCAATAGGATTGTAAGCCGGCCCACCATGGTAAGGTAGACTCTATTAGGGCGGGTTAGGGAATGGGAGTGAGAGAGGAATAGGGGATAGCGTTTTGGAGAGGGAAGATGGGGATAGGTGGTCTTAAGGGGTACCACTCTTACACCATCAAGTGCAAAGTCGGGGAACACAACGACCACCTGATAAATAATTGGGATCCAGCTGGTCCCCCTTAGGCCGGGTTCAACACTGGGATCGCAAAAGGCAAATCGCAATCACCTATGGAGTGTAATTGCATTTCTACCAAGCAATTGTGGCTCCATGTTACAGTGATTGCGTTTTTCGGTCTCATTCCAGAGAATGAGAATGGCGTTCTAACTGCCAGCAAAATGTTGCACGCAGTGCACTTTTGCGATATACGCACATCACAGGCACTGCAAGGATTTACCGCAGTGCTTTGCTGAATACCGGCTATCAGCAAAGAGCAGAAAAACTACTTATTAAAGCACCCCAAGTGTGAACTGGCCCTTAAGAGAACTTTATTGGTGATTACAAATTGTTGCAACCTGCAGAGTAGAACTCAGGGGCATATTTAAAATGATTTAAATATACCCCCAAATTCTAATAATGGCCTCCTCCTCCCCATAGCCATACCAATCCTCACCAAAAAGGTACAAAGTATAGAAACGCAAACAAAACAAAAAAAGATGCAGGCCAACAATTGTAATTCTGGAAACTACCAATTGCACTAGCAAAAACCCGGCAATGCAATTTACATGTTCATCGCCGTGCTGTTGCTATCGGCAAAATGGGAACGATACAATTTTTAAATCGAAACGTGCTTAATAAAAAAGGGCCCTAATTAGTTAATCTCGATCTAAGATCGTTTATTATATTCTTTTTTAACAGAGTCCTTTGGCTAATCCAGTTGGCTAAAACGAAATCACATTTTGGCCAATAGGATTGTAAGCCGGCCCACCATGGTAAGGTAGACTCTATTAGGGCGGGTTAGGGAATGGGAGTGAGAGAGGAATAGGGGATAGCATTTTGGAGAGGGAAGGTGGGGATAGGTGGTCTTAAGGGGTACCACTCTTACACCATCAATTGCAAAGTCGGGGAACACAACGACCACCTGATAAATAATTGGGATCCAGCTGGTCCCCCTTAGGCCAGGTTCAACACTGGGATCGCAAAAGGCAAATTGCAATCACCTATGGAGTGTAATTGCATTTCTACCAAGCAATTGTGGCTCCATGTCACAGTGATTGCGTTTTTTGGTCTCATTCCAGAGAATGAGAATGGCGTTCTAACTGCCAGCAAAATGTTGCACGCAGTGCACTTTTGCGATATACGCACATCACAGGCACTGCAAGGATTTACCGCAGTGCTTTGCTGAATACCGGCTATCAGCAAAGAGCAGAAAAACTACTTATTAAAGCACCCCAAGTGTGAACTGGCCCTTAAGAGAACTTTATTGGTGATTACAAATTGTTGCAACCTGCAGAGTAGAACTCAGGGGCATATTTAAAATGATTTAAAAATACCCCCAAATTCTAATAATGGCCTCCTCCTCCCCATAGCCATACCAATCCTCACCAAAAAGGTACAAAGCATAGAAACGCAAACAAAACAAAAAAAGATGCAGGCCAACAATTGTAATTCTGGAAACTACCAATTGCACTAGCAAAAACCCGGCAATGCAATTTACATGTTCATCGCCGTGCTGTTGCTATTGGCAAAATGGGAACGATACAATTTTTAAATCGAAACGTGCTTAATAAAAAAGGGCCCTAATTAGTTAATCTCCATCTAAGATCGTTTATTATATTCTTTTTTTTAACAGAGTCCTTTGGCTAATCCAGTTGGCTAAAACTAAATCACATTTTGGCCAATAGGATTGTAAGCCGGCCCACCATGGTAAGGTAGACTCTATTAGGGCGGGTTAGGGAATGGGAGTGAGAGAGGCATAGGGGATAGAGTTTTGGAGAGGGAAGATGGGGACAGGTGGTCTTAAGGGGTACCACTCTTACACCATCAAGTGCAAAGTCGGGGAACACAACGACCACCTGATAAATAATTGGGATCCAGCTGGTCCCCCTTAGGCCGGGTTCAACACTGGGATCGCAAAAGGCAAATCGCAATCACCTATGGAGTGTAATTGCAGTTCTACCAAGCAATTGTGGCTCCATGTTACAGTGATTGCGTTTTTCGGTCTCATTCCAGAGAATGAGAATGGCGTTCTAACTGTCAGCAAAATTTTGCACGCAGTGCACTTTTGCGATATACGCACATCACATGCACTGCAAGGATTTACCGCAGTGCTTTGCTGAATACCGGCTATCAGCAAAGAGCAGAAAAACTACTTATTAAAGCACCCCAAGTGTGAAGTGGCCCTTAAGAGAACTTTATTGGTGATTACAAATTGTTGCAACCTGCAGAGTAGAACTCAGGGGCATATTTAAAATGATTTAAATATACCCCCAAATTCTAATAATGGCCTCCTCCTCCCCATAGCCATACCAATCCTCAGCAAAAAGGTACAAAGCATAGAAACGCAAACAAAACAAAAAAAGATGCAGGCCAACAATTGTAATTCTGGAAACTACCAATTGCACTAGCAAAAACCCGGCAATGCAATTTACATGTTCATCGCCGTGCTGTTGCTATTGGCAAAATGGGAACGATACAATTTTTAAATCGAAACGTGCTTAATAAAAAAGGGCCCTAATTAGTTAATCTCCATCTAAGATCGTTTATTATATTCTTTTTTTAACAGAGTCCTTTGGCTAATCCAGTTGGCTAAAACTAAATCACATTTTGGCCAATAGGATTGTAAGCCAGCCCACCATGGTAAGGTAGACTCTATTAGGGCGGGTTAGGGAATGGGAGTGAGAGAGGTATAGGGGATAGAGTTTTGGAGAGGGAAGATGGGGACAGGTGGTCTTAAGGGGTACCACTCTTACACCATCAAGTGCAAAGTCGGGGAACACAACGACCACCTGATAAATAATTGGGATCCAGCTGGTCCCCCTTAGGCCGGGTTCAACACTGGGATCGCAAAAGGCAAATCGCAATCACCTATGGAGTGTAATTGCATTTCTACCAAGCAATTGTGGCTCCATGTTACAGTGATTGCGTTTTTCGGTTTCATTCCAGAGAATGAGAATGGCGTTCTAACTGCCAGCAAAATGTTGCACCCAGTGCACTTTTGCGATATACGCACATCACAGGCACTGCAAGGATTTACCGCAGTGCTTTGCTGAATACCGGCTATCAGCAAAGAGCAGAAAAACTACTTATTAAAGCACCCCAAGTGTGAACTGGCCCTTAAGAGAACTTTATTGGTGATTACAAATTGTTGCAGCCTGCAGAGTAGAACTCAGGGGCATATTTAAAATGATTTAAATATACCCCCAAATTCTAATAATGGCCTCCTCCTCCCCATAGCCATACCAATCCTCACCAAAAAGGTACAAAGCATAGAAACGCAAACAAAACAAAAAAAGATGCAGGCCAACAATTGTAATTCTGGAAACTACCAATTGCACTAGCAAAAACCCGGCAATGCAATTTACCTGTTCATCGCCGTGCTGTTGCTATTGGCAAAATGGGAACGATACAATTTTTAAATCGAAACGTGCTTAATAAAAAAGGGCCCTAATTAGTTAATCTCCATCTAAGATCGTTTATTATATTATTTTTTTTAACAGAGTGCTTTGGCTTATCCAGTTGGCTAAAACTAAATCACATTTTTGCCAATAAGATTGTAAGCCAGCCCACCATGGTAAGGTAGACTCTATTAGGGTGGGTTAGGGAATGGGAGTGAGAGAGGAATAGGGGATGGCGTTTTGGAGAAGGAAGATGGGGATAGGTTGTCTTAAGGGGTACCACTCTTACACCCTCAAGTGCAAAGTCGGGGGACACAACGATCACCTGATAAATAATTGGGATCCAGCTGGTCCCCCTTAGGCTGGGTTCAACACTGGGATCGCAAAAGGCAAATCGCAATCGCCTATGGAGTGTGATTGCATTTCTACTAAGCAATTGTGGCTCCATGTTGCAATGATTGCGTTTTTCGGTCTCATTCCAAAGAATGAGAATGGCGTTGTAACTGCCAGCAAAATGTTGCACGCAGTGCACTTTTGCGATATACGCACATCACTGGCACTGCAAGGATTTACCGCAGTGCTTTGCTGAATACCGGCTATCAGCAAAGAGCAGAAAAACTACTTATTAAAGCACCCCAAGTGTGAACTGGCCCTTAAGAGAACTTTATTGGTGATTACAAATGGTTGCAACCTGCAGAGTAGAACTCAGGGGCATATTTAAAATGATTTAAATATATCCCCAAATTCTAATAAATGGCCTCCTCCTCCCCATAGCCATACCAATCCTCACCAAAAAGGTACAAAGCATAGAAACGCAAACAAAACAAAAAAAGATGCAGGCCAACAATTGTAATTCTGGAAAATACCAATTGCACTAGCAAAAACCCGGCAATGCAATTTACATGTTCATCGCCGTGCTGTTGCTATCGGCAAAATGGGAACGATACAATTTTTAAATCGAAACGTGCTTAATAAAAAAGGGCCCTAATTAGTTAATCTCCATCTAAGATAGTTTATCATATTCTTTTTTTAACAGACTCCTTTGGCTAATCCAGTTGGCTAAAACTAAATCACATTTTGGCCAATAGGATTGTAAGCCGGCGCACCATGGTAAGGTAGACTCTATTAGGGTGGGTTAGGGAATGGGAGTGAGAGAGGAATAGGGGATAGCGTTTTGGAGAGGGAAGATGGGGATGGGTGGTCTTAAGGGGTACCATTCTTACACCATCAAGTGCAAAGTCGGAACACAACAACCACCTGATAAATAATTGCGATCCAGCTGGTCCCCCTTAGGCCGGGTTCAACACTGGGATCGCAAAAGGCAAATCGCAATCACCTATGGAGTGTAATTGCATTTCTACCAAGCAATTGTGGCTCCATGTTACAGTGATTGCGTTTTTCGGTCTCATTCCAGAGAATGAGAATGGCGTTCTAACTGCCAGCAAAATGTTGCACGCAGTGCACTTTTGCGATATACACACATTGCAGGCACTGCAAGGATTTACCGCAGTGCTTTGCTGAATACCGGCTATCAGCAAAGAGCAGAAAAACTACTTATTAAAGCACCCCAAGTGTGAACTGGCCCTTAAGAGAACTTTATTGGTGATTACAAATTGTTGCAACCTGCAGAGTAGAACTCAGGGGCATATTTAAAATGATTTAAATATACCCCCAAATTCTAATAATGGCCTCCTCCTCCCCATAGCCATACCAATCCTCACCAAAAAGGTACAAAGCATAGAAACGCAAACAAAACAAAAAAAGATGCAGGCCAACAATTGTAATTCTGGAAAATCCCAATTGCACTAGCAAAAACCCGGCAATACAATTTACATGTTCATCGCCGTGCTGTTGCTATTGGCAAAATGGGAACTATACAATTTTTAAATCGAAACGTGCTTAATAAAAAAGGGCCCAAATTAGTTAATCTCCATCTAAGATAGTTTATCATATTCTTTTTTCAACAGAGTCCTTTGGCTAATCCAGTTGGCTAAAACTAAATCACATTTTGGCCAATAGGATTGTAAGCCGGCCCACCATGGTAAGGTAGACTCTATTAGGGCGGGTTAGGGAATGGGAGTGAGAGAGGAATAGGGGATAGCGTTTTGGAGAGGGAAGATGGGGATAGGTGGTCTTAAGGGGTACCACTCTTACACCATCAAGTGCAAAGTCGGGGAACACAACGACCACCTGATAAATAATTGGGATCCAGCTGGTCCCCCTTAGGCCGGGTTCAACACTGGGATCGCAAAAGGCAAATCGCAATCACCTATGGAGTGTAATTGCATTTCTACCAAGCAATTGTGGCTCCATGTTACAGTGATTGCGTTTTTCGGTCTCATTCCAGAGAATGAGAATGGCGTTCTAACTGCCAGCAAAATGTTGCACGCAGTGCACTTTTGCGATATACGCACATCACAGGCACTGCAAGGATTTACCGCAGTGCTTTGCTGAATACCGGCTATCAGCAAAGAGCAGAAAAACTACTTATTAAAGCACCCCAAGTGTGAACTGGCCCTTAAGAGAACTTTATTGGTGATTACAAATGGTTGCAACCTGCAGAGTAGAACTCAGGGGCATATTTAAAATTATTTAAATATATCCCCAAATTCTAATAATGGCCTCCTCCTCCCCATAGCCATACCAATCCTCACCAAAAAGGTACAAAGCATAGAAACGCAAACAAAACAAAAAAAGATGCAGGCCAACAATTGTAATTCTGGAAAATACCAATTGCACTAGCAAAAACCCGGCAATGCAATTTACATGTTCATCGCCGTGCTGTTGCTATCGGCAAAATGGTTACGATACAATTTTTAAATCGAAACGTGCTTAATAAAAAAGGGCCCAAATTAGTTCATCTCCATCTAAGATAGTTTATCATATTATTTTTTTAACAGAGTCCTTTGGCTAATCCAGTTGGCTAAAACTAAATCACATTTTGGCCAATAGGATTGTAAGCCGGCCCACCATGGTAAGGTAGACTCTATTAGGGCGGGTTAGGGAATGGGAGTGAGAGAGGAATAGGGGATAGCGTTTTGGAGAGGGAAGATGGGGATAGGTGGTCTTAAGGGGTACCACTCTTACACCATCAAGTGCAAAGTCGGGGAACACAACGACCACCTGATAAATAATTGGGATCCAGCTGGTCCCCCTTAGGCCGGGTTCAACACTGGGATCACAAAAGGCAAATCGCAATCACCTATGGAGTGTAATTGCATTTCTACCAAGCAATTGTGGCTCCATGTTACAGTGATTGCGTTTTTCGGTCTCATTCCAGAGAATGAGAATGGCGTTCTAACTGCCAGCAAAATGTTGCACGCAGTGCACTTTTGCGATATACGCACATCACAGGCACTGCAAGGATTTACCGCAGTGCTTTGCTGAATACCGGCTATCAGCAAAGAGCAGAAAAACTACTTATTAAAGCACCCCAAGTGTGAACTGGCCCTTAAGAGAACTTTATTGGTGATTACAAATTGTTGCAACCTGCAGAGTAGAACTCAGGGGCATATTTAAAATGATTTAAATATACCCCCAAATTCTAATAATGGCCTCCTCCTCCCCATAGCCATACCAATCCTCACCAAAAAGGTACAAAGCATAGAAACGCAAACAAAACAAAAAAAGATGCAGGCCAACAATTGTAATTCTGGAAACTACCAATTGCACTAGCAAAAACCCGGCAATGCAATTTACATGTTCATCGCCGTGCTGTTGCTATTGGCAAAATGGGAACGATACAATTTTTAAATCGAAACGTGCTTAATAAAAAAGGGCCCTAATTAGTTAATCTCCATCTAAGATCGTTTATTATATTCTTTTTTTTAACAGAGTCCTTTGGCTAATCCAGTTGGCTAAAACTAAATCACATTTTGGCCAATAGGATTGTAAGCCGGCCCACCATGGTAAGGTAGACTCTATTAGGGCGGGTTAGGGAATGGGAGTGAGAGAGGCATAGGGGATAGAGTTTTGGAGAGGGAAGATGGGGACAGGTGGTCTTAAGGGGTACCACTCTTACACCATCAAGTGCAAAGTCGGGGAACACAACGACCACCTGATAAATAATTGGGATCCAGCTGGTCCCCCTTAGGCCGGGTTCAACACTGGGATCGCAAAAGGCAAATCGCAATCACCTATGGAGTGTAATTGCATTTCTACCAAGCAATTGTGGCTCCATGTTACAGTGATTGCGTTTTTCGGTCTCATTCCAGAGAATGAGAATGGCGTTCTAACTGTCAGCAAAATTTTGCACGCAGTGCACTTTTGCGATATACGCACATCACATGCACTGCAAGGATTTACCGCAGTGCTTTGCTGAATACCGGCTATCAGCAAAGAGCAGAAAAACTACTTATTAAAGCACCCCAAGTGTGAAGTGGCCCTTAAGAGAACTTTATTGGTGATTACAAATTGTTGCAACCTGCAGAGTAGAACTCAGGGGCATATTTAAAATGATTTAAATATACCCCCAAATTCTAATAATGGCCTCCTCCTCCCCATAGCCATACCAATCCTCACCAAAAAGGTACAAGGCATAGAAACGCAAACAAAACAAAAAAAGATGCAGGCCAACAATTGTAATTCTGGAAACTACCAATTGCACTAGCAAAAACCCGGCAATGCAATTTACATGTTCATCGCCGTGCTGTTGCTATTGGCAAAATGGGAACGATACAATTTTTAAATCGAAACGTGCTTAATAAAAAAGGGCCCTAATTAGTTAATCTTCATCTAAGATCGTTTATTATATTCTTTTTTTAACAGAGTCCTTTGGCTAATCCAGTTGGCTAAAACTAAATCACATTTTGGCCAATAGGATTGTAAGCCGGCCCACCATGGTAAGGTAGACTCTATTAGGGCGGGTTAGGGAATGGGAGTGAGAGAGGTATAGGGGATAGAGTTTTGGAGAGGGAAGATGGGGACAGGTGGTCTTAAGGGGTACCACTCTTACACCATCAAGTGCAAAGTCGGGGAACACAACGATCACCTGATAAATAATTGGGATCCAGCTGGTCCCCCTTAGGCCGGGTTCAACACTGGGATCGCAAAAGGCAAATCGCAATCACCTATGGAGTGTAATTGCATTTCTACCAAGCAATTGTGGCTCCATGTTACAGTGATTGCGTTTTTCGGTTTCATTCCAGAGAATGAGAATGGCGTTCTAACTGCCAGCAAAATGTTGCACCCAGTGCACTTTTGCGATATACGCACATCACAGGCACTGCAAGGATTTACCGCAGTGCTTTGCTGAATACCGGCTATCAGCAAAGAGCAGAAAAACTACTTATTAAAGCCCCCCAAGTGTGAACTGGCCCTTAAAGGGTACCTTAACTGAACGGGGGGTAAAGAGTTTTACTTACCTGGGGCTATTACCAGCCCCCTGCAGCAGTCCTGTGCCCTTGGCGCCGCTCTGGAATCCTCTGGTCCCCCGCTGTCACTTAGTTTCGTTTTTGACGACTCACCAGTCGCCGGCCGCCATGCGTATTATTGGACGCATTCACCAATGCAATTAGCACTATTGCGGACCGCAACGCGCACAAAAATACGCGTTACCGCATTCCGCACGCGTAGATATGCGGCAACGCATTTTTTTGTACGCGTTGCGGTCCGCAATAGCGCTAATTGCATTGGTGAATGCGTCCAATAATACGCATGGCGGCCGGCGACTGGTGCGTCGTCAAAAACGAAACTAAGTGACAGCGGGGGACCAGAGGATTCCAGAGCAGCGCCGAGGGCACAGGACTGCTGCAGGGGGCTGGTAATAGCCCCAGGTAAGTAAAACTCTTTACCCCCCGTTCAGTTAAGGTTCCCTTTAAGAGAACTTTATTGGTGATTACAAATGGTTGCAACCTGCAGAGTAGAACTCAGGGGCATATTTAAAATGATTTCAATATGTTATCAGGACACAGGACAGTTGGAACTGTGTCTCCTGCTCCTTGTCACCTCCTTTCAACCAAAAAGATGGCTGCCCCCATGACAAAGATGGCAGCCCCCATGAATCACAAACATTTGCCTGTTCTTTTAAAACAGGGTGGGTAAGAGATTATATTACCTATCTATTCTAATTAACATAACTAATGTAACTTGATGACAATATGTTTGTTTAGGCTGAAGTTTCCCTTTAAGGGGTACCACTCTTACACCATCAAGTGCAAAGTCGGGGAACACGACGACGACCTGATAAATAATTGGGATCCAGCTGGTCCCCCTTAGGCCAGGTTCAACACTGGGATCGCAAAAGGCAAAATCGCAATCACCTATGGAGTGTGATTGCATTATTACCAAGCAATTGTGGCTCCATGTTGCATGGGAATGGGAGTGAGAGAGGAATAGGGGATAGCGTTTTGGAGAGGAAAGATGGGGATAGGTGGTCTTAAGGGGTACCACTCTTACACCATCAAGTGCAAAGTCGGGGAACACAACGACCACCTGATAAATCATTTGGATCCAGCTGGTCCCCCTTAGGCCGGGTTCAACACTGGGATTGCAAAAGGCAAATCGCAATCACCTATGGAGTGTAATTGCATTTCTACCAAGCAATTGTGGCTCCATGTTACAGTGATTGCATTTTTCGGTCTCATTCCAGAGAATGAGAATGGCGTTCTAACTGCCAGCAAAATGTTGCACGCAGTGCACTTTTGCGATATACGCACATCACAGGCACTGCAAGGATTTACCGCAGTGCTTTGCTGAATACTGGCTATCAGCAATGAGCAGAAACACTACCCACCAAAGCACCCCAAGTGTGAACTGGCCCTTAAGAGAACTTGATTGGTGATTACAAATTGCTGTAACCTGCAGAGTAGAACTCAGGGGCATATTTAAAATGATTTAAATAAACCCCCAAATTCTAATAATGGCCTCCTCCTCCCCATAGCCATACCAATCCTCACCAAAAAGGTACAAAGCATAGAAACGCAAACAAAACAAAAAAAGATGCAGGCCAACAATTGTAATTCTGGAAAACACCAATTGCACTAACGAAAACCCAGTAATGCAATTTACATGTTTATCGCCGTGCTGTTGCTATTGGCAAAATGTGAACGATACAATTTTTAAATCTAAACGTGCTTAGTAAAAAAGGGCCTAATTAGTTCATCTCCATCTAAGATAGTTTATTATATTCTTTTTTTAACAGAGTCCTTTGGCTAATTCAGTTGGCCTATACTAAATCACATTTTGGCCAATAGGACTGTAAACCGGCCCACCATGGTAAGGTAGACTCTATTAGGGCGGGTTAGGTGATGGGAGTGAGAGAGGAATAGGGGATAGCGTTTTGGAGAGGGAAGATGGGGATAGTTGGTCTTAAGGGGTATCACTCTTACACCCTCAAGTGCAAAGTCGGGGAACACAACGACCACCTGATAAATAATTGGGATCCAGGTGGTCCTCCTTAGGCCGGGTTCAACACTGGGATCGCAAAAGGCAAATCGCAATCGCCTGTGGAGTGTGATTTTTGTTGCACGATTGTGGCTCAATGTTTTCGATTACTATTCCAAAGAATGAGAATTGCATTCCAACTGCCAGCAAAATGTTGTATGGATTGCGTCTTTGCTATATATGCACATCGCAAGCACTGCAGGGATTTACCAAAGTGCTTTGCTGAATACCGGCTATCAGCAAAGAGCAAAAACATTCCCCACCAAAAGCACCCCAAATGCCAACAAATTTCTGTGTGCGATACAAAGTAAGGAAAAACATAGAGTGCATTGTAATACAGAAATTGGTAAACATCATAAATAAACACTGGCTCAAAATACAGAATTGGTTGACAAAGTAAGTACAGTGACAAATGTTACATGATGAATAAAATGTAGAACACATTTCAAGACACAAAATGGTGAGAGAGCCTTTTCCTTGTGAGCTTCCTATCTACAGGAATGGGAGGATGGGGTAGTAAACAATATGTATACCAAGAGGTGATGTGTTTTTAGGTTACCTAATGAGGAGCAAAACTTGTCCAAAGACTGATGAGGGAATGGCCTAAGTTGGAGTTTGTTTCTCTGTTGTATGAAAGAACTGGAAAATTATCACCACCTTGTCATTCTTTAAGTTGTGACATCAGACTTCTATTGAGTGTGACCATTATTTTAGGGCCATATACAGTTGTCAATCATTTGTAAATGGTGGTGATAAATGACTTTATGTACCTCTTCCATTTGTAGTGCTGCAAGACTGTCTTACAGGATGTATTATCTGCAGAATCCTGCACCTGGCCTCCACTACTACAGAGTGACCAGGAGCTGCTTTCCATTCCTCCCTCTTCCCCAATGTGTATCCAGACTAGAACAGCAGTGAAAAGCACCACCTGAGAGGGTGTGTGCCAGAGACTCCCAGCATCCTCTATCTATGTCCAGCTTAGTATTGTGAGGCCATAAAGAAATCCCAGCATCCTCCTAGCTGAGTATTGTGAGGCCATCAAGTAATCCCAGCATCATCCATCTATACCCAGCTGAGTATTGTGAGGCCATCAGGTAATCCCAGCATCCTCCTAGCTGAGTATTGTGAGGCCATCAGGTAATCCCAGCATCCTCTATCTATACCCAGCTTAGTATTGTGAGGCCATAAAGAAATTCCAGCATCCTCCTAGCTGAGTATTGTGAGGCCATCAGGTAATCCCAGCATCCTCTATCTATACCCAGCTGAGTACTGTGAGGCCATCAGGTAATCTCAGCATCCTCTATCTATACCCAGCTTAGTATTGTGAGGCCATAAAGAAATTCCAGCATCCTCCTAGCTGAGTATTGTGAGGCCATCAAGTAATCCCAGCATCCTCGATCTATACCCAGCTGAGTATTGTGAGGCCATCAGGTAATCCCAGCATCCTCTATTTTTATCCAGCTGAGTATTGTGAGGTTATAAGGTAATCCCAGCATCCTCTTTTTATACCCAAGTTGAGTATTGTGAGGTCATCAGGTAATACATAAAACAGCTGTATCTGGTTGGTGATTTTTTTTTATCTGGAAACACATCAGGATTGCAGCACATCAGGATTGTTTAAATTTCATTGATAGTCTGTTCTGTATTGGAGATAGGCAATTTGATGCAAATAAAGCCAAGTTGGTGCAAAATTATGCAACTCTAATGCAAATATATGGCTTGGCCAAATAAATGAAGGCTAGGTGGGATTTGATTGCTTACTAAAGTTTGCATAATTCTGCATCAACTCAGAACTATTTGCATCTCATTGATCATGCTCATTCTGACCCAGATCATCCCATAACCAGACAAGAAGAAACAAGTGGGATAATACCTGACGTAATACCTATCACTTGAGGAAGTGGGAAATAATTCTGAATTGATGCAGAATTATGCAGCTTAAAAATTGACCTATTACATTCCCCCAAGGTTGAATACTATTGGTCCATTTTTAAAATGCATACATTCACATAATTCTACATCATCTTAGAATTATTCCTTTAGAACTAGGTTAAGGTCAATGAGATGCAAAGAATTCCAACCTGATGCAAACTTTGTATGCAGCTAAAAAAAAATGACCACTGGAATTCCAGCTTGTCAGGATTCTATTGGTCTATTTTTCAAACTGCATAAATGTACATACAAAACCTGCATCAACTCATAATTATTTGCATCTCAATTGCCACGCCCAATTTCTAACCTGACACTGTAGGAAAATATGATCTTCCTACCTTTCACAGGTTAAAAATGAAAAGCACCACCTCAGATTTCTGGTCTCTCACACTGTGTGGATCTGTGAGCAGAGACAGGGTGAAGTCCCCCTCAGGATAAAGACACTGATCATTTATATTTGCTTTTAAAAGGAATTCAAGGCTGTTTTTTTTTTTTTTTTAAGTAATCGATCAGCTCAGGATAGCTGCCATAAACCCATTTCTGTTATTAGAAATCTAATGCTATCGCCTCTATCCTACCTCACTGTGTAATTCCTGCTACCGGCCGCTAGGAGGAGCTCCGGGATAACTGCTGGTTCCTTCCTGGAGCTTCTGCCGGAGAATGTCGGGGCTGAGAGCTCCTGGCTATTGGGGATACAGAGAGAGACGCTGCATGTCTGTCTCTAATGCTGCCGCAGCTCTGTCTGTGAGGAGGATGAGTGCCTGGGTGACGTCATAGAAGCTATTGTGACGCATGTGTGCAGGTGGGCCTCACGTGTACCGCTGAGGATGGCACCTGCAGTGACACGTGACCACGCCCCTCTGCTATTGCTGTGCCAATGCTAGTGGATGGAGGTGAGGCATTATGTGCAATAGGGAAAGGTGAGGGAGCGTGTGCTGCGCTGTATATTCTGCTTTACATGCATCATGCAGCTATGTACTCAGTGAAGTGCATATGCCTATCCACACTCAAGCTTGATACACACATCCAATTCTGATTGGCCAATCTTATCACTGCCATGTCGTATGAGAGGCTTACTTGCACAAGCTGGTCTTCGTATTTAAAGTCTCTCACTCTACATTGAGGTGGTAAAAGTGGCTAGCAATTGGCCAATCAATTTTGGATGTGTGTATGCACCCAAAGTTACTTTCCCTCTATCTGCAATGCTGGGGTTATGTGATATACACAGGGCTCGGCTGTCTAGAGTACTCTGGCCCGCCCCTTAGAATGTGGCTGCTCCTCCCCTTCTTAGGCCTCTATTCATACAACTTTTTCCGCCAGTTTAACGCTCAAAACAGCTGACTTTCCCGTCCATTTAGCAAAATGGGCATTCATAAAAGCTGTTTCCGCATGATAAGCTACAATTCCCCAGCAGAGCGAGAAATTTCCGCCTTGTGCTGTGTTTTTCTAGATTTATCTAGAAAAAGTTACAAAACGTCAGTTCATAAACATTAGAGGAAGCGGTATGCGGACGGGAAATGCTGCTTCCTCTGATGTAGCGAGAAGAGTTTGGATTACATGAAAGTGAATGGGACAGACCTCCCAGAGAGAGCAGCGAACGGAGGGACTGCCGGCTTCAGTGTTTCCGCATGCCTTCCGACAGCTTACCGTCAGCCTTCAGTGGGAGATCTCCGCACTTGTATCACAGCTGGCAAGATTTTTATGAATAACCACCCAGAAGTCTAAAATACCGCTGCGGTATTTTACCTCCACGAGTTTTTTCTCCACTTTTGTTTTATGAATAGAGGCCTTAGTGCTGTCAGACTGGGCAGCTCCACCCCCTGATCTCCAAACAATACAGCAGAAGCTGTCACCTTGTTAGCCACAGCTTGGCACTGACACACTGGCCTGCCCTTCAGTATGTCGCTGCTCCTCCCCTCCTCAATGCTGCTGGTGCACCCAGAGAAGCATATAGTAAAATATCTGTAGATTTAAGGCCTGTATACACTGAAAATCACCAAACGCAGTGTGGTGCATTTTGCTGAGGCTATCTGTTGCTGGTTTTGTGATTGTTACGTTATAAAATGCAATGAAAAGTACCAGTATGAGCTGCTGGGCGGCGGGGAGAGCACTCCTGGCTGCTCAGTGAGAGGCGCCCTGCAGCCATACTACAGAGGCAGTATCAGGAAGCTTGGAAGGCCCCATTCACCTGTAGTGTCGGGGGTTGGGGTGAGCAGCACAGGCAGCCTGCTGTGGACAGTACTTCTTCCCTGCAGTGACCTGCGCCACCAACACAGGCCTACCCTGCAGTCACTGATGTACCCAGCAGTCACCTTGCTTTGATGATTGAACCCCCATTGCACTGTGTTTACCTAAGCAGCCTGCCATGTGCAGCATCAGCGCCCCTGATCACGTGCAGCTCAGTCTGCAGCCACTTGCATCCATATACAGCCGCCCTGTCCCTTCCAGCAGCCTAACTACTGTATTCCCCAGACTCACACCATACACAGGTTCTCAGAGGGCTCCCATAGAACTGGCTCCTAACAGCATCTATTTACATCAATAAGACATTCTATAGCGGCCACACGGGGGAGCTCCGCACACAAGTTCCATGGACATTTTTACAGTCCGGCCACAAGAGGGAGCTCCGCACACAATGCTGCCAGCTTACATACGCGATCCTGGTTCCTGGCTGCTCCGTTTGATGCCTCCAGAAGGTAGGCGGATTCTCGTCCTCGGCTGTGCAGAGCGGAGACTCGTCCACCTCCTCCGGCTGTCAGTCTCTTGAGCATGCTGTGTCCACGGAGGGCGTGTTTCCGGTCACCTCACCTGTTGCAGATGCCTCGCGCTTCCAGCTCACCCGGCCAGTGCTATATGTAATGTATGCAATAGCATTGCTGACTATACTGTAATATATATGCTGTATATTAATAGAAGATTAATACTAGGCACAACATATATTGTCAGGCTGTATAATGGTAAAGCACAGCTTTTATGCAATGATGTAACACTTGTTTCTGCAACTGGGTTTACAATCATTACCTTTGTGCTGTTACTGTGGACTTATCATTCTGGTGGACTATATTTACATTGATAACACAGTCCACTTCAGCTTATAGGAGGGCTATCTAACTCTGGGCTCACCTCCATCTCTTTCCCTGAACTCTAGCAATCATTAGGGCTCTTTCACATCACAGAACGTGTGCAGGAACCAATTTCGTGCACGCATTATTACCTGCGGCATGAAAGTCGGGAAGTTGCGGTGCAACGCTCATTAGTGGCGGTAGTTCTAATTCACCCGACGGGAGAACGCCGAGGCTGGACGTTACGAAGCTCCCACATGTGTTGCAGCGTATTTGCTCTGGAATGCTTTGTCTAATGTGAAAGTTAACATGAAAGTCAAATAGGCTTTCATGTTACCTTCCTAAACACAGCCTAGGAGGGATCCGTCAAAACACACAGTGCAGCTCCTAGTGTGAAAGAGCCCTTACTGGTTCAGCTGTATCACACTGCAGATCAAGTTGCACAGCTGCTGAGTCATAAAACATCACCTGCAATTCTTCTTAGGGCTCATTTACACTAAGTGCTGCGCTGTCAGTTTTGACGCATTGCACATAGTGTGCCATCCACATGGTAACATGAAAGCCCATAGACTTTCATGTTACTATTCACCGTACAGCAGCGCGTTCCCTGGCATTGCGATATAACGCGCCTGGGAACATCTTATCACACAACGAATGCGTTTTCCCAATGGGTTCTACTGTGTTGCTGCTGCCAATGTCTGCGCTTTGAGACCCCTCGATGTGCATTCTGTGTGATGGAGACGCATGCACAAAATCGCATTCATGCATGTGTTCTGTAGTGTGACTGAGCTCTTAGCAATGATGCTGGGGATATCATGTTTAACAGAGGCCTCCTGACCTGAATCTTGGGCCTGTCATCTGGCATACTGTGATCTTCTAGGCTGTGTCTATAACCTGAGGTCTGTGTATGGGGCGATATTGAGCGATATTATACCTGAGGTCTGTGTATGGGGCGATACTGAGTGATATTATACCTGAGGTCTGTGTATGGGGTGATGCTGAGCGATATTATACCTGAGGTCTGTGTATGGGGCGATGCTGAGCGATATTATACCTGAGGTCCGTGTATGGGGCCATGCTGAGCGATATTATACCTGAGGTTTGTGTATGGGGTGATGCTGAGCGATAATATACCTGAGGTCTGTGTATGGGGTGATGCTGAGCGATATTATACCTGAGTTCTGTGTATGGGGCGATGCTGAGCAATATTATACATGAGGTCTGTGTATGGGGCGATGCTGAGCGATATTATACCTGAGGTCTGTGTATGGGGTGATGCTGAGCGATATTATACCTGAGGTCTGTGTATGGGGCAATGCTGAACGATATTATACCTGAGGTCTGTGTATGGGGCGATGCTGAGCGATATTATACCTGAGGTCTGTGTATGGGGCCATGCTGAGTGATATTATACCTGAGGTCTGTGTATGGGGTGATGCTGAGCAATATTATACCTGAGGTCTGTGTATGGGGCCATGCTAAGCGATATTATACATGAGGTCTGTGTATGGGGTGATGCTGAGCGATATTATACCTGAGGTTTGTGTATGGGGTGATGCTGAGCAATATTATACCTGAGGTCTGTGTATGGGGCGATGCTGAGCGATATTATACCTGAGGTCTGTGTATGGGGCGATGCTGAGCGATATTATATCTGAGGTCTGTGTATGGGGCGATGCTGAGTGATATTATACCTGAGGTCCGTGTATGGGGCGATGCTGAGTAATATTATACCTGAGGTCTGTGTATGGGGTGATGCTGAGCGATATTATATCTGAGGTCTGTGTATGGGGCAATACTGAGCGATATTATACCTGAGGTCTGTGTATGGGGCGATGCTGAGCAATATTATACCTGAGGTCCGTGTATGGGGCGATGCTGAGCGATATTATACCTGAGGTCTGTGTATGGGGCGATGCTGAGCGATATTATACATGAGGTCCGTGTATGGGGCGATGCTGAGCGATATTATACCTGAGGTCTGTGTATGGGGCGATGCTGAGCGATATTATACCTGAGGTCTGTGTATGGGGCAATGCTGAGTGATATTATACCTGAGGTCCGTGTATGGGGCGATGCTGAGTAATATTATACCTGAGGTCTGTGTATGGGGTGATGCTGAGTGATATTATACTTGAGGTCCGTGTATGGGTCGATGCTGAGTAATATTATACCTGAGGTCTGTGTATGGGGTGATGCTGAGCGATATTACACCTGAGGTCTGTGTATAGGGCAATACTGAGCGATATTATACCTGAGGTCTGTGTATGGGGCGATGCTGAGCGATATTATACCTGAGGTCTGTGTATGGGGCGATGCTGAGCGATATTATACATGAGGTCTGTGTATGGGGCGATGCTGAGCGATATTATACCTGAGGTCTGTGTATGGGGCGATGCTGAGCGATATTATACATGAGGTCTATGTATGGGGTGATGCTGAGCGATATTATACCTGAGGTCTGTGTATGGGGCCATGCTGAGCGATATTATACCTGAGGTCTGTGTATGAAGCCATGCTGAGCGATATTATACCTGAGGTCTGTGTATGGGGCGATGCTGAGCGATATTATACCTGAGGTCTGTGTATGGGGCAATACTGAGCGATATTATACCTGAGGTCTGTGTATGGGGCGATGCTGAGTGATATTATACCTGAGGTCTGTGTATAGGGCGATACTGAGCGATATTATACCTGAGGTCTGTGTATGGGGTGATGCTGAGCGATATTATACCTGAGGTCTGTGTATGGGGTGATGCTGAGCGATATTATACCTGAGGTCCGTGTATGGGGCGATGCTGAGCGATATTATACCTGAGGTCCGTGTATGGGGCGATGCTGAGCGATATACCTGAGGTCTGTGTATGGGGCGATGCTGAGCCATATTATGGTGCAGTTTGGGAAGGGGAGGTGAGGAGTTTAGCTGGCAGTGTGTAGGGCTGGATCATATTCCACAAGGTGGCTGCTATGGTTTCAATACACTAAAGCTACGTACACACATGTGAGAAATGTCACCCATAAGAGATCGAGAAACGATCCCTCGGACAATAATTCGGTAAATGATGTTGTACAGACACGTCCCTAGCCTTGAGGCCAGCAATGTGCTCTGTTGCTATGTAGGAGGGCAGAGGGACAACAATCAACGTATGACGGAGGTGATTTAATTAATGGGCGGGGCTAGTAAAAAGAATTGTGAATAGTTGTGCTCAGGCATCGGGGATCGTTAAAAACCTACAGGACGGATCTTCAATGTTGCCCGAGCAATAGCGATCTGCAGCCTCTGTACACACATAATGATCGTCAGTTGAAACTGAAACAGCGGATAACGACAGACGCATGTGTGTGCATAGCTTTAGGGTGCATATACACATGCAGTTTTGATTGGACAATAATTGACACATTTTTCCACCTCTATGTAGTGTGAGGGCCAATAGACTGCATAATATGAGCAGACTGTGTAGGTAAAACCTCATACTGCACGGAAGTAGTAAAATTGGTCGATCAGAAGTGAAGCAGGCATGTACAGGGAGCAGTCCTCATGCTCACTGTCCCCCCCCCCCCCCCTATTCACCTCTGCCCCCCCTGTTCTCTCCTAAATGCCAGCAGAAGCTGCTTCAGGGTTGGTAGGCACTAGGCCCGGCGTGTGCGCGTCATTGACTTGTGCACAATGATGTGTGCTGCCGGGCCTAACGCTTGCGCACTGCTGCTGACCCGGAAGCAGCTTTTGCTGGCTTCTAGGTGAGAGCAGAGGGGGATAGAAGTGAATGGGGAGGGGGCGGGGGGGGGGCAGTGGGCATGAGGACTACTCCCTGTACCTGCCTGCTTCAATTCTGATTGGCCAATTTTACTACTTCCATGCAGTATGAGGTTTGAGGCTTAAGTGCCCCTTGAAAGCGGATCAGAGATGAAAAAGTAACTATAACAAGTAACTTGTTTATATATCTTATCTAAAGTTTAGATAGTTCACACAGCATATCTAGCTGCAAACAGCTTCAAAAGTTTATGATTATTTATTCCTATGATACAATGAGGGAAGCCATGTTCTGTTTGTCACATTGTCACAGGCTGAGGGCTGGAGATGCTATCAGTCTATAGCGGCGCTCAGTGAGTAACGTCGGCTCCGTCAGAAGACGGAGCCGAAGTTGCTTAAAAAACACAATAATTCGGCCTCCAGCAATCGCTGGAAGCCAAATTATTTCATTCCCCCACTATCCATGGCGACCTGGAGGGGGAATAGTAATTAAAATGGCCCGGACTTGTGCAGCAGCAGGATCAGCCATATACCGCTGTATCCTGCGCCCAAGTCTACCGGCGCCGATTTGAAATGTACTCTATTGAGGAGCTGCATGTGCGCAGTGGCCAGTCAGTCTGTAAGAGGATCGCTGAGGGGGACTGGAGGGCAGCTTAGTGACAGCGTGGGCACAGGCCAGCTGCAGGGGGCTGGTAGAAGCCCCAGGTAAATTAAACCTGCTTTGATTTCTTTTTTTTTTTTTTTTTTACTTAATACGATTCCCTTTAACTCACCTCTCCAAGTTTGCATCCAGCTGCACACAAGCATATGACTGTAGGCGGAGCATAACAGACATTGGAGGTGGGGCTTATTGTGGACTAGCGGGGGACGGGGCTGTGGTTCGATTTAGAGGCAGAGATTTGCAAGGGGACATTGGGCTCTATTCTCAAAGACTTCCCGCATGCGGTAAAGTGCATGCGGGAAGTTACCGACCAAAACACCGCCACATTGAAATTCTGAAAAGGTTCCGCATGTTTTTTCCGCATGCGGAAAAAGTGTGGTAAAAGTGCGGGATTCATGCGGAAAAATTTCCGCAAAAGTCGTTTTTTTTTCCGCAATAAAAGATCAATTCTCAAAAATGTTCTGGCGCATCATTTCGTCGTTAATTACCGATTTTTCATCACCTACAAGTAGTAGGTGATATATTCCGCATCCCATTGACTTTAATGAAGTGTGGAGGCTTAAGGGCTGTGCTTGCTGGACTTTAACTTTTTTTTTTAAACACTTTTTCATGCGACCTTTTTACCGCATGATTCCCGCATGAATAATGGCTGTTTACGCATCTTTTTTTCCCTCATGCGGAAAATATTAATGAAATGTGGAAAAAATGCGGAGTTTACCGCTGGCGGGAATATAGCAGTAAAATTTTGCGGAAAATTTGGCTCTTTGAGAATAGAGCCCATTGTGGTCAATGACCGCTGCTCAGGGTAAAGTCCCCCTCAGGATAAAGACCCTGACCATGTATATTTGCTACCAAAACGAATTCAAGGCAGTTTTTTTTTTAAGTAATTGACCAGCCCAGGATGGGTGCCATAAACCTATTTCTGTTACTAGACATCTTATTGTATCGTATCCATCCTACCTCACTGTGTAATTCCTGCTACCGGCCGCTAGGGGGAGCTCCGGTATAACTGCTTGTTCCTTCCTGGAGCTTCTGCCTGAGAATGTCGGGGCTGAGAGAGCTCCTGGCTATCGGGGATACAGAGAGAGAGGCCGCACGTCTGCCTCCGATGTTGCTGCTGCTCCGTCTGCGAGCCGAGGAGGCTGAGTGCCGGGTGACGTCATAGAAGCTATTGTGACGCGTGTGCAGGTGGACCGCTCGAGACCGCTGAGGATGGCACCTGCAGTGACACGTGACCACGCCCCTCTGCTATTGCTGTGTCATGCTAGTGGATGGAGGTGACGTCATAGCAGCTATTGTGACGCGGGTGGGCAGCTGGAGCACCGCTGAGGATGGCACCTGCAGTGACACGTGACCACGCCCCTCTGGTATTGCTGAGTCATGCTAGTGGATTGGTGAGGCATTATGTACAGTAGGGAAAGGTGAGGGAGCGCGTGTGCTGCGCTGTATATACTGCTGTACATGCATCATGCAGTTATGTACTCAGTGAGGTGCATATACCTATCCACACTCAAGCTTGGGAAACACATCCAATTTTGATTGGCCAATCATTGGCCAATTTTATCACAGTCATGTCACGAGAGGCTTACTTGCACAAGCTGGTCTCAGTATTTATAGTCTCTCACTCTACCTTGAGGTGGTAAAAGTGGCTAGCAATTGGCCAATCAATGTTGGATGTGTGTATGCACCCTAAGTTACTTTCCCTCTATCTGCAATGCTGGGGTTATGTGATATACACAGGGCCCGGCTGTCTAGAGTATTCTGGCCCACTCCTTAGAATGTGGCTGCTCCTCCCCTCAGTGCTGTCATACTGGGTAGCTCCGCCCCCTGATCTCCCAGCAATACAGCAGAAGCTGTCACCTTGTTAGCCACAGCTTGGCACTGACACACTGGCCTGCCCTTCAATATGTCGCTGCTCCTCCCCTCCTCAATGCTGCCGGTGCACCCAGAGCAGCATATAGTAACATGTCTGTAGATGTAAGGCCTGTATACAGTGAACATCACTAAACGCTAGGCCTGAACGATTTTAGGAAAAGATTGAATTGAACGATTTCTGCCAGAAATTGCGATTTCGATTCAATACACGATTTTCTACTCACAACGATGGATCAGATCGCTCTGACCATCCATGACACAAAACCTCAACGTGTGTGAACCCAGGCTTAACCCAGGTGTAGAATTTAGTAATAGGTGCCCCTTTTATGCAGCTTATTACTACTGGAAGAAAAAAAAATATATAAGGCAGCACAGTGGCGTAGTGGTTAGTGCTCTTGCCTTGCAGCGCTGGGTCCCTGGTTCAAATTCTAGCCTGGTCCTAGCCCTGCGAGGAGTTTGTATGTTCTCTCCATGTCTGTTTGGGTTTCCTCTGGACACTTCGGTTTCCCCCCACATCCAAAAAAAACTACAGTTAAGTTAAAACCACCCTGGCGTTCTGATAAGATCGCCAGGGCGGCTGCGGGAGGGTTTTTTTTAAATAAAAAAAAAAAATTCCATGCAGCCAACTGAAAGTTGGCTGCATGAAAGCCCACTAGAGGGCGCTCCGGAGGCGTTCTTCAGATCACCTCCGGCGGCCAGAAGTAACACGGAAGGCCGCAATGAGCGGCCTTCCGTGTTTCACTTACCTCGTCGCCATGGCAACGAGCGGAGTGACGTCATGGACGTCAGCCGACGTCCTGACGTCAGCCGCCTCCGATCCAGCCCTTAGCGCTGGCCGGAACTGTTTGTTCCGGCTACGCTGGGCTCGGGCGGCTGGGGGGGGCCCTCTTTCGCCGCTGCACGCGGCGGATCGCCGCGCTGCAGCGGCGATCAGGCAGCACACGCGGCTGGCAAAGTGCCGGCTGCGTGTGCTGCTTTTTATTTCATTCAAATCGGCCCACCAGGGCCTGAGCGGCAGCCTCCGGCGGTGTTGGACGAGCTGAGCTCGTCCAGACCGCTCAGGTGGTTATTAATTGGCTACTGAAAATTGGCCCTATACTATGGTACATATATTGACATATGACTATGGTAGGAATTAGATTGTGAGCTCCTCTGAGGGACAGTTAAGTGACAAGACAATATAACCTGTACAGCGCTGCGTAAGAGATAGAGATATATCTATATATTTATAATCTATATTACTATACATTTCTCAGTACTGTGTGACATCACATGACAACAATGACTCCCCATGTAGCCTATCAGGGTGACATTTTCAGTGTCAGTCACTGTCACCCAGGCACGCAGCAGCACACACCACAGGGCATGCAGAGAGGGGACCACAGTAATAGTAGTTTGCTGACTGTCTCCTGCCAGGTAGAGAGCAGACAGAAGTGTTAATTAATTACTGCGTGAATGGCTGGGCTCCCCGGGCAGTGCGTGCGTCTCTCAGGCTCTTCTCATTTTCCGGGCGACGGAGGGGGGGGGGGGTGGGGGGGGCGGGACAAGCCCATCCTTCCTGTGTATGCCTGTCTGCCCCATTAACCAGCCTGGCTGTCACCCGGAGAGGGAGGGGGAATGATCCGACTCATTAACCCCTCACTGGCCTCCTCTCCAGCACCTACAGGGAGCATTTCTGCTTTTGCTATACGCGACTGAGGAGGAGGGAGCCGGAAGCAGAGCAGGAATCAGCAGCTGCAAAAACCGCAGCTCTGACGATCTCAAGATCGTCACACTGCTGATCGCGATTTTCGGTTTAAAACCGAAAATCGTTCAGCCCTACTAAACGCAGTGTGATGCAATGTTGCTGAGGCTATCTGTTGCTGGTTTCATAATTGTTAGGGCCCGTTCAGATCACAAATGCGGATGGCCAGCGTGCGGAACGCATGCGGACCGCAACGCGTACGAACGCATGGCCATCCGCGTTTGTGTGCGTTGCGTGGCTGATCCCATCACTGAAAAGTGAATAGGATAGCCACGCGTTTTGTCAAAATCTGCGTGCAGCATGCGTTCCCGGACCGCACAGGTCCGGAACGCATGCAGTGTGAACATCAGACATTGCACTCTATGCAATGTCTGATGTCGTGCGTGTCGGCCTCCTGCACGCGTTTCCAAAATGCGGCTGGAAACGCGTGCAGTGTGAACGGACTATAAAACACAATGCAAAGTACCAGTATGGGCTGCTGGCCGGGGGAGAGCACTCCTGTCTGCTTAGCCTGCCATGTGCAGCAGCAGCGCCCCTGACCACGTGCAGCTCAGTCTGCAGCCACCTGCATCCATATACAGCAGCCCTGTCCCTTTCAGCAGCCTCACTCACTACTATATTCCCCAGACTCACAATATATACACAGCCCTCCCATAGAACTGGCTCCTAACAGTGTCTATGTACATCAATAAGTCTTCTATAGCGGCCACACGGGGGAGCTCCGCACACAAGTTCCATGGACATTTTACAGTCCGGCCACAAGAGGGAGCTCCGCACACAATGTTGCCAGCTTACATACGCGATCCTGGTTCCTGGCCGCTCCGTGTGATGCCTCCAAGGGCGTAGGCGGGACTCTCCTCCTCGGCTGTGCAGAGCGGTGACTCGTCCACCTCCTCCGGCTGTCAGTGTCTCAACCGTGCTCTGTCTGCAGAGGGTATGTTTCCGGTCACCTCACCTGCTGCAGATGCCTCGCGCTTCCAGCTCATCCGGCCAGTGCTATATGTAATGTATGCAATAGCATTGCTGACTATACTGTAATATATATATGCTGTATATTAATAGAAGATTAATACTAGGCACAGCATATATTGTCAGGCTGTATAATGGTAAAGCACAGCTTTTATGCAATGATGTAACACTTGTTTCTGCAACTAGGTTTACAATCATTACCTTTGTGCTGTTATTGTGGACTTATCATTCTGGTGGACTATATTTACATTGATAACACAGTCCACTTCAGCTTATAGGAGGGCTATCTAATTCTGGGCTCACCTCCATCTCTTTACCTGAACTCTAGCAATCATTAGGGCTCTTTCACATCACAGAACGTGTGCAGGAACCAATTTCGTGCACGCATTATTACCTGCGGCGTGAACGTCGGGAAGTTGCGGTGCAACGCTCATTAGTGGCGGTAGTTCTAATTCACCCGACGGGAGAACGCCGAGGCTGGACGTTACAAAGCTCCCACATGTGTTACAGCGTATTTGCTCTGGAATGCTTTGTCTGATGTGAAAGTTAGCTCAAAAGTCAAATAGGCTTTCATGTTACCTCTCTAAACACAGCCAGGGAGCGGTCCGTCAAAACGCACAGTGCAGCTCCTAGTGTGAAAGAGCCCTTACTGGTTCAGCTGTATCACACTGCAGACCAAGTTGCACAGCTGCTGAGCCATAAAACATCACCTGCAATTCTTCTTAGGGCTCATTCACACTAAGTGCTGCGCTGTCAGTTTTGACACATTGCACATAGTGTGCCATCGACATGGTCTATGGACTTTCATGTTACTTTTCACCTTTTCACCGTACACATTTTCCCAATGGGTTCTATTGTGTTGCTGCTGGCAATGCCTGCGCTTTGAGACACCTCAATGTGCATTCCATGCAATTGAAACGCATGCACAAAATTGCATTCATGCATGTGTTCTGTAGTGTGAATGAGCCCTTAGCAATGATGCTGGGGAAATCATGTTTAACAGAGGCCTCCTGACCTGAATCTCGGGCCTGTCATCTGGCATACTGTGATCTTCTGGGCTGTGTCTGTAACCTGAGGTCTGTGTATGGGGCGATGCTGAGCGATATTATACCTGAGGTCTGTGTATGGGGCGATGCTGAGCGATATTATACCTGAGGTCTGTGTATGGGGCGATGCTGAGCGATATTATACCTGAGGTCTGTGTATGGGGCGATGCTGAGCGATATTATACCTGAGGTCTGTGTATGGGGCCATGCTGAGCGATATTATACCTGAGGTCTGTGTATGGGGCCATGCTGAGCGATATTATACATGAGGTCCGTGTATGGGGCGATGCTGAGCGATATTATACCTGAGGTCTGTGTATGGGGCGATGCTGAGCGATATTATACCTGAGGTCTGTGTATGGGGCCATGCTGAGCGATATTATACCTGAGGTCTGTGTATGGGGCGATGCTGAGCGATATTATACCTGAGGTCAGTGTATGGGGCCATGCTGAGCGATATTATACCTGAGGTCTGTGTATGGGGCCATGCTGAGCGATATTATACCTGAGGTCTGTGTATGGAGCGATACTGAGCGATATTATACCTGAGGTCTGTGTATGGGGCCATGCTGAGCGATATTATACCTGAGGTCTGTGTATGGGGCCATGCTGAGCGATATTATACCTGAGGTCGCTGTATGGGGCGATGCTGAGCGATATTATACCTGAGGTCTGTGTATGGGGCCATGCTGAGCGATATTATACCTGAGGTCTGTGTATGGGGTGATGCTGAGCGATATTATACCTGAGGTCTGTGTATGGGGCGATGCTGAGCGATATTATACCTGAGGTCTGTGTATGGGGCAATACTGAGCGATATTATACCTGAGGTCTGTGTATGGGGCAATACTGAGCGATATTATACCTGAGGTCTGTGTATAGGGCCATGCTGAGCGATATTATACCTGAGGTCTGTGTATGGGGCGATGCTGAGCGATATTATACCTGAGGTCTGTGTATGGGGCAATGCTGAGCGATATTATACCTGAGGTCTGTGTATAGGGCGCTACTGAGCGATATTATACCTGAGGTCTGTGTATGGGGCGATGCTGAGCAATATTATACCTGAGGTCTGTGTATGGGGCGATGCTGAGCGATATTATACCTGAGGTCTGTGTATGGGGCGATGCTGAGCAATATACCTGAGGTCTGTGTATGGGGCGATGCTGAGCGATATTATACCTGAGGTCTGTGTATGGGGCAATGCTGAGCGATATTATACCTGAGGTCTGTGTATAGGGCGCTACTGAGCGATATTATACCTGAGGTCTGTGTATGGGGCGATGCTGAGCAATATTATACCTGAGGTCTGTGTATGGGGCGATGCTGAGCGATATTATACCTGAGGTCTGTGTATGGGGCGATGCTCAGCCATATTATGGTGCAGTTTGGGAAGGGGAGGTGGGGAGTTTAGCTGGCAGTGTGTAGGGCTGGCTCATATTCCACAAGGTGGCTGCTATGGCTTCGATATGCTGAAGCTATGTACACACATGCGAGAAATGTCACCCATAAGAGATCGAGAAACAATCCCTCGGGCAATAATTCGGGGAATGATGTTGTACAGACATGCCTCTAGACTTGAGGCCAGCAATGTGCTCTGTTGCTATGGAGGAGGGCAGAGGGGACGACAATCTGCGTATGACGGAGGCGCTTTAATTAGTGGGTGGGGCTAGTAAAAAGCATTGTGAATGGTTGTGCTTGGGCATCGGGGATCATTAAAAATCCTACCGGACGGAACTTTACTGTTGCCCGAGCAATAGCGATCTGCGGCCTCTGCACACACATAATGATCATCAGTTGAAACTGAAACAGCGGATAACGACAGACGCATGTGTGTCCCCATTCACCTCTATCCCCCTCTGTTCTCTCCTAAATGCCAGCAGGAGCTGCTTCAGGGTTGGCAGGCACTAGACCCGGCGCTGCCAGGCCTAACGCTTGTGCACTGCTGCTGACCCAGATCAGCTTTTGCTGGCTCCTAGGAGAGAGCAGAGGGGGATGGAAGTGAATGTGGAGGGGGGGGGGGGCAGTGGGCATGAGGACTACTCACTGTACCTGCTTCAATTCTGATTGGCCAATTTTACTACTTCCATGCAGTATGAGGTTTGAGGCTTAAGTGCCTCTTTAAAGGACTTACGAGGCGAAATTAAGAAAAAAAGTTAATCACCTGCCTCATCTTTTAAGGCACGGAGGACGCTGTCCGCACCCTCCGTGCCGATCTGCCGGGTCCCCCCGCTCATTAGCCCCCCGGGCCGGCTGCCGACCCCACGGCCCGGGTCGGGCTCTCCTGCCTCTCGTAAAATGGCCGCTTGCTCTGGCCGCGGCTGCATAGCGTGGATCGGGGGGGATGGCCCTAGAGCTGCGCAGCCGCACTCGCGGCTATGCGGACTGCTCAGCCGCAGCCAGAGCAAGCGGCCATTTTACGAGAGGCAGGAGAGCTCGACCCGGGCCGTGGGGTCGGCAGCCGGCCCGGGGGGCTAATGAGCGTTGGGACCCGGCGGATCGGCACAGAGGGCGCGGACGGCGTCCTCCGTGCCTTAAAAGATGAGGCAGGTCATTAACTTTTTTTCTTAACTTCGCCTCGTAAGTCCTTTAACCTCCCTGGCGGTAAGCCCGAGCTGAGCTCGGGCTATGCCGCACAGGGGGAGATCTCAGCCCCTGGTGTGGCGATTTACAAGCTGTAAAGTGCTGTGCACGCAGCCAACACTTTGCTAGCCGCGCGCACAGCTTGATCGCCGCCGCTGTGCGGCGATCGGCCGCACGCAGCGGCTGAAGAGGGCCCCCGCCAGAGCCCTGCGCTGCCCGGATCAATGAGTTCCGGGCAGCGCTATGGGCTGGATCGGGTGTGCCTGACGTCAGGACGTCGGCTGACGTCCATGACGTCATCCCGATCGTCGCCATGGCGACAGAAGAAGCCAAACAGGGGAACGCGTTCCCCTGTTTGCAATAGATGCCGGCGACGATCGGACTAGAGGGCCACATGCGCCCTCTAGTGGTGTTTCATGTAGCTACCACTCTGGTAGCTTTACATGAAACAAAATTTTTTTTTTTTAAAAAAAAGGATTTTTTCAATTTGGAAAAAAAAAAATTAACCGCCAGGGAGGTTAAAGCAGATCCGAGATAAAAAACTAACTATAACAAGTAACTTGTCTATATATCTTATCTAAAGTTTAGATAGTTTACACAGCATATCTAGCTGCAAACAGGTTCAAACGTTTATGATTATTTATTCCTGTGATACAATGAGGGCAGCCATGTTCTGTTTGTCACATTGTCACAGGCTAAGGGCTGGAGATGCTATCAGCTTGCCTGTGTGTAAATGTAGTCCCCTCTCCTCCTCCATCCTCCCCTCTGCCTCTGAAATCAATGGCTAGTAACAACCTCCTCCTCCTCCTGCCCAGACTGAGCTCCCATAAGCCCTTGCTACAGTGCCAAGGCACAATAGGAGCTGTGGGCGAGGCCTGTTTAGTTTTAGGGAATTTAGAGTATTAAAACAAAACAAAAAAAGTATTTGGCTTGAGGAATGCCCCATAAACTATATGAAAGGAACACAATTATGCAATGAGTAAAAGTTTATCTCGGATCCACGTTAAGTTTTGGGTAGGTTGGAAAATGAGAAGCGCCTTTAAAGACCCTTGATGTAACAGAAAATGAGAGAATGTATCTAGGTTCCAGCAACTGAAAATTTCAAATGCAAATAAACTTTTTTATTGTTGATTGTGTCCTCACTTTTATAACAGTCCGGTATAACAGGGAGGTAGAGTGTGTAATATGAAGCTGCTGTAGCCCCCTTCTGGTTACTTATATTTTATTTAGGCTAATTTCACACCAGGACGTTGCGTTAGAGGTTAAGGTTAAGGTCGCATAACGTCCCCCTAACGGAACGCCTGGTGGTGCTGGATCTGGACGTCAGAGTGAGCCGCGTTGTGCAGCTCACTCTGGCGTCAGTGATGCCGTGATGCGCACTCTTGTGCGCATGCGGCATCACGTGGTCCCGCCGGCCAATCGCCGCACAGAGCGGCTGCTCCAGGAAGTAAACACTGCAAGTCATAACGTGCAGTGAATATTAATTAGCCATGTGCCTGGCCGCTCTCCGCTCCTCCCCCACATTACTGAGCATGTGCAAGCAGTCTAACGCGGCTCAGCCGCGTCCAAAGTACTGCATGCAGTACGTTGTCTTGTGACGCAGCATTACAATGTAACGCAACGTCCGCACTGTGAACAGCCCCATTGATTTTTCATTACTGTGCGGTGGGCTGCGTTACAGGCTGCTCTAACGTGCGCCTGTAACGTCCCACTGTGAAACCAGCCTTAGTAACTTCAGATCCAGATAGACATCTGCTGATGGTTGTGTAGCCTTAGGGCTTCTTTCCATTGAAGCGCAGAGCCCAGTGGCTACACGTCACACTCGGCGGATGAGCGGGGCTTGCGACGGGCTAAAGCACCCCGAAATGCAGCAAACCATGAGCGATTCAGCGCTGAATCACCGTGCATGAATGGTAATGGCAGACAGTGCAGTCTATGCACTGTCTGCTGTCCCTGCGATTGCATTTCCATAAGTGTACATAAAAGTGCACTATATGGAAACGAGCCCTTATTTTGTATTTAGTGCCAGTAGAGAGGGTTAGCACACAGCTGACTTCCATGCATCCAGATTTGCTTGCCAATGCTGTCCCTTTCTTCTGTATCAATACAAATGTCTCTAAATATCTGTTTTTGCCTAGAAAAAGTGTGATCACCTGACCAGCCTCCTCTTCTTCCCCCTACCCTAGACCGCTTCGCAATGTTCATCCCACTAGCATTCTGGGACATACAAATCTGCCATGGAACTCTATGGGGCTCTACATCATTACCTTTGGATGCAGCCCCTGGCTCACAAGAAACAAGATACACGGAGGACAACATTATCTCTGAGAAAAAAAAGGTATGAAAGACCATCTTTGAGTAAAACAAAGCAGAAAAAAATGAATACCTTAAAGGGAACCTTAACTGCCGTGGGAAAATAAATTCACTTACCTGGGGGCTTTCCCAAGCCTCCTGCAGCCGTCCTGTGCCCGCGCCGGTCCTTCGGTGCCCTCCGGTCTCCCTCCGCCGCTAAGTTTCGATTTCGGACGACTGCCAGTTGTCCTCGGGCCTCTTCCGCATTCCTCGTCGTAAACTGCAGTAAAGCGCGTCCGCATGACGCCAAACGTGTCATCGCATGACGCCAAACGCGTCATGCGGACGCGCTTTACTGCAGTTTACGACGAGGAATGCGGAAGAGGCCCGAGGACGACTGGCAGTCGTCCGAAATCGAAACTTAGCGGCGGAGGGAGACCGGAGGGCACCGAAGGACCGGCGCGGGCACAGGACGGCTGCAGGAGGCTTGGGAAAGCCCCCAGGTAAGTGAATTTATTTTCCCACGGCAGTTAAGGTTCCCTTTAAGGCCCCTGTTTCCCTTAGGGTTTTTTTGTGTCTGACTTCACATGCAGTGATGCTCAAATCCGGATCCAGAAGGCATCCGGATAGTTCTATCCGAATATCTCCCCGTTAACTGTGCGGGGGGGTCAATCTTACCTGTCTGATGTCTTCTCTGGTCCGTCCCTCGGTGCCTCCCACGATGCGGTCCAAGCGGCGGTCACGTGATTACAAACACGTCCTCCTTCCGGGTTGAAGGAGGAAGTGTTTGTAATCACGTGACGCGTGTGGAACGCATCGTGCGAGGCACCGAGGGACGGACGAAAAGGACTTCAGACAGATAAGATTGACCCCCCCCCCCCGCACAGGTTTACTGGGAGATATCCAGATAGCAACTATCCGGGCATCTCCCGGATCCGGATTTGAGCAGCACTGTTCACATGCACACATCTAAATTCAGAATTGCAGCCTATTGAAATCAATGGGCTGCTTCACAATTTGTGTGCATGAAGAAAAACAGAAGCACTGCTTTTCTTCTTTCTCTGCCTGAAAGAGGTAATATTGTATTATGCAACTAAAAGTGCCCATACATCAGGCTATTTGGCGGTCCATTGACCAACCAATCTGATTATTATCGAATTGGTTGAAAATCGGTGCCATCAAGTGCAGACCCAATCGATGATACAACCAATTTAAGACCGAAAGTTGGTTGCTCGGGTATGCGGCGGTATGGCGGCCGATTTTGAAATGAGCACGAAACCCCCGCCGCTGCCGCCTTAATGTATAAATGTGCCCACCTGTGTGTGCATTTTTACATTACCTGTCCTGTAGCAGCCTCCTCACGGTGTCTGTAACCTCCGGGTGGCCTCCGTACACGCCACCAGCGCACAGCGTGCAACGCCAGACACTATGCGCCAGTGGCGTGTACAGAGAGCCGCTTGGACGTTACGGACACTGCGCAGAGGCTGCTACAGGACAGGTAATGTATAAATGCACACACTGGGGGGGCACATTTATACATTAGGGGGGCAGCGGCTGGGCGGACGCGGTGGGCACAGCCGATTCCCTTAAGATTTCATGCTTAAAGAGAACCCGAGGTGTGTTTAAAGAATGTTATCTGCATACAGAGGCTGGATCTGCCTATACAGCCCAGCCTCTGTTGCTATCCCAAACCCCACTAAGGTCCCCCTGCACTCTGCAATCCCTCATAAATCACAGCCGTGCTGTGAGGCTGTGTTTACATCTGTAGTGTCAGTCTCAGCTGCTCCCCCGCCTCCTGCATAGCTTTGGTCCCTGCCCCCGTCCCTTCCCTCCAATCAGCAGGGAGGGAAGGGATGCAGGCGGGGACTGGAGTTCTGCAGGAGGCGGGGAGAGCAGCAGACTGACACTATAGAGATAAACAAAGCCAGCTCTGACAAGCTGTTTGTCAGCAGCTTGGCTGTGATTTATGAGGGATTGCAGAGTGCAGGGGGACCTTAGGGGGATTTGGGATAGCAACAGAGGCTGGGCTGTATAGGCAGATCCAGCCTCTGTATGCAGATAATATTCTTCAAACCCACCTCGGGTTCTCTTTAAATCGGACGGGAATTGGCCTGCAGTATATGGGCAGCTTTGGTTAACAGACAAATTTATCTAATCAAATTCGATTAGAGTTAAATTTGTCTTTGTCGAACCTGCCCATGATCTCCTGATATATGGGCACCTTAACAGTTTTTCTCCAGTCAGGACCCAGTGAGACTACTGATAAGGAATTACAGCCATAAACTACTTTACTCTAGGAAGCCCAGTTCTCTGCCAGGAGAGGATAGAAATATAAAAAGGTCAATATTTCATAGTGGCTGAATAGAGCACTAGTGGCTGGATAGTGTACTGGTTAAGGGCACTGCCTTTGACATGGGAGACCAGGGTTTGAATCCTGGCTAGGGTCAGTACCTATTCAGTAAGGAGTTCAAGGCAAGACTCCCTAACACTGCAGGGTGGCCTCTTGAATGCTTCCCAGTGGCTGCAGCTCTTGAGCGCTTAGAGTCTGAAAGGAGAAAAGCGCTATATAAATGTTCGGTTTATTATTATATATTTCAGCACTCTGAGGCACAGAGACAGACTGTTACATTCAGCTGAGACAAAACAATAAATACGCTTTCTTTAAGTTTTTAAAAATAGAACACAAAACCGTGGGATATCTAAAAGTCATTTTACCTCTTCACTTAAGTGGCACTTTAAATGACTGGTAGCGTGTCCCTTGAATAACATCAGTATGTCCTGCAAATCAGGTGATTAAGGGCCCTTTTCCACGAGCAGTTGATAAGCATTGAAAAGCGCGCATTTCAGCCGCTTGTGGAAAAGGGCCTTGAAGGAAACCTAAAGCAAAAAGAAAACGGTTTCACTTCTACCAACAGCCTGCAGCTGCCCTGTGCTCGTGCCGTGATCCTGCCATGCTCCAGTCACCCGCAGTGCCGCAGCTGGATTCACAGGCCCGGTCTACGCACCACCTGATTGCATCCCCATGGATTTGTGTAGTATGGGAAAATCTATACTTCATATGCACAGAGCAAAGCAACCAGCATTGTTTACAAGGAAATAAATATGGCAGCCTCCATGTGCTGCTTTTATCATAATTTAGGCTTCGTCTTTTAATGGCGCCCAAATTACTGGCTGAGCGCTGCTATAGCCGTAATTCACATGGCACCTATTGCAGCTCCCAAATCTCCAGTGCTGTTCTTGCCTGATTACCCCTGAGACTGATCCCCGTCCATCCAGGAAACTGCATACTGCATTAGAGGACCCTTTGTTTCTCATAAATCTACCCCCTTCGGGTCCCGAACCAGCTGCAGAGTGAACTCACCAGTCCGGCGACACGCTCCTCCATCAGTCCATGCGCTGCTGTCTTCCTCTCTGCAGGGGCCCCTCTGCACCGTGACCTGGCGGTATGTTGTTATGTAATAATATGCCATGAAGAGGCAGCTAGAGGAAAGACGGGAGCACACATACTGACGGAGGAGCGAGCCGGCCGGACAGGGGAGTTCACTTTGCAGCTGATCACTCTGCAGAGTACAAGAAAGTTGGGGAGACCTGGGGGTGTGGCAGCGGGCTCAGGGGCCCTTAGCTTTACCCTATGAAAATGCCAGCTCTGGGTTTGTGAGGCAGAACCTGAATTTTGCAGAAGCTAAACCGATATGGGAGCTGCAGAGTTACACTGCCGGCAGATAACGCATCTTAATTGTACAGTTGTTCTGCACTCTCTATTAGTCGCTGTGCATTTTCCTGCACATTTGTATGTATTGGGCCATAATGCATAAAAAGTACATGCAGCAGTGCGTTATGAAAAGCTTTTATTTAAAGGGATGCTGAGCAGTCGTAAAAAATTAAATTAGTACTTACCTGGGGCTTCCTCCAGCCCACCATAGGCTGCAAGGTCCCCCGGTGTCCTACTGGCTCCTCTCCCAGCCCTGCTGGTGGCTCTGGTAATGGCGACTTTTGGGCTGAAAGTTGTCCGTATACTTCCAGGAAGACCATGCTCTGCGTCCTCACGCCAGCCGCTACGCATCATCACGCTGGCCGGAGTGACAGTCTTGCGTCAGACTGTAACATTGGCCGTCATGCTGACGCGGAACGTGAACTTCCTGGAAATATATGGACATCTTTCAGCCCAAAAGTCACCGTTAACGGAGCCACCAGCAGGACTGGGAGAGGAGCCAAGAGGACCCTGGGGGACCTCGCAGCCTACGGTGGGCTGGAGGAAGCCCCAGGTAAGTACCAATTTCATTTTTAATTCAGGGTCCCTTTAAAACCACATAGATGCAGGGCTGGTTTACAATGAATCAGCTGCTTTCAGCTATATCGCAATGTACAATTAATGCTCAGTGCAGGTAAAGGAATTTTCCATGTTTCCCTAAAGCCCGGTACACACTTTCAATCTTGATTGGCCAATCACTGACCAATTTTATCATCTCCATGTAGTATGAGTTTCAACAGATATTGAAAACTACAAACAGATTGGGTAGGTAATCTCTCATTACTACATCAATTTGGTCAAATTGGTCAGTGATTGGTCAATCATAATTGAAAGTGTGTACCTGGCAGTTTACATCTATGCATTGCAGCAGGCCTGGTTTTTGGTAGCCACTCCCATCCTCAGCTGAACTTTTTTCCCAAATTCTAATTGAGAATCACTTCCATTTCAGCCATGGCAGCTATCATACCTATTTAAGCGCTGGAGCTTGGTCACTCGTGGCCTAGGTCACTTGTGCCATTTAAAGGGACTCCGAGCAGTGCAGAAACTATGGAAAGATGCATATCATTTTAAAGCTCTCTTTCTCCTCTTTCCAATGATATATAAACCACCACCCTACGTCTTTTAGTTTTCGCTATTTTCGCGATCGAAATTGCCGCGGCTGCGATTTCGATCGCGAAAATAGAGAAAACTAAAAGGTGTAGGGCAACGATTTAGGTGAAAGAGGAGAAAGAGAGCTTTAAAATGATATCCATCAAGCCATAGTTATATTGTATTACACAGGACGACACTTTCCCCAGTGTCAGCAGCTCCATTCTGCTGAATGCAGCTGCTGACTTTGACAAAAAGTCGCCCTGAGTAATACAATATAACTATGGAAAGATGGATATCATTTTAAAGCTCTCTTTCTCCTCTTTCTGACGACACCTAAATTGTTGCCCTACGCCTTTTAGTTTTCTCTATTTTCGCGATTGAAATCGCGGCCGCTGCAAATTCAATCGCGAAAATAGCGAAAGCTAAAAGGCGTAGGGTGGTGGTTTATATATCATTGGAAAGAGGAGAAAGAGAGCTTTAAAATGATGTGCATCTTTCCATAATTTCTGCACTGCTCGGAGTCCCTTTAATTCCTAAGTGCCATTTATTACAAAGTCCTTTACAACTTACCACGAATTTACCAAGACTTCACCCAGAATTTGAAACAGGATTCAACAGCCACAGGACTCTGCTGGAAACTACTACTCTGCATCCACAACTGCCTCCAATGCTATTGCTAAAAATGCCACTGCTGGACATATGTTGCACAGCCAAGTACACTCTGCTTTTTCATTTACACAGGTTTGCTTGCACTAACTGCATACTCATATAAACTGTTTAGGATTTACTGCAGTGCTTTGCTGAACACCGGCTATCAGCAATGAGCAGAAACACTACCCACCATAGCACCCCAAGTGTGAACTGGCCCTTAAGAGAACTTGATTTGTGATTACAAATTGTTGCAACCTGCAGAGTAGAACTCAGGGGTGTATTTAAAATGATTTAAATACACCCCCAAATTCCAATAATGGCCTCCTCCTCCCCATAGCCATACCAATCCTCACCAAAAAGGTACAAAGCATAGAAACGCAAACAAAACAAAAAAAAGATGCAGACCAACAATTGTAATTTTGGAAAATACCAATTGCACTAGCAAAAACCCGGCAATGCAATTTACATGTTCATCACCGTGCTGTTGCTAAGGGCAAAATGTGAATGATACAATTGTTTAATCGTGCTTAAAAAAAGGGCCCTAATTAGTTAATCTCCATTTAAGATAGTTTATTATATTCTTTGTTTAACAGAGTCCTTTGACTAATCCAGTTGGCTAAAAATAAATCACATTTTGGCCAATGGGATTGTAAGCCGGCCCACCATGGTAAGGTAGACTCTATTAGGGCAGGTTAGGGAATGGGAGTGAGAGAGGAATAGGGGATAGCGTTTTGGAGAGGGAAGATGGGGATAGGTTGTCTTAAGGGGTACCACTCTTACACCCTCAAGTGCAAAGTCGGGGAACACAACGACCACCTGATAAATAATTGGGATCCAGCTGGTCCCCCTTAGGCCGGGTTCAACACTGGGATCGCAAAAGGCAAATCGCAATCGCCTATGGAGTGTAATTGCATTTCTACCAAGCAATTGTGGCTCCATGTTACAGTGATTGCGTTTTTCGGTCTCATTCCAGAGAATGAGAATGGCGTTCTAACTGCCAGCAAAATGTTGCACGCAGTGCACTTTTGCGATATACGCACATCACAGGCACTGCAAGGATTTACCGCAGTGCTTTGCTGAATACCGGCTATCAGCAAAGAGCAGAAAAACTACTTTTTAAACACCCCAAGTGTGAACTGGCCCTTAACCTCCTCAGCGGTATGGACGACTATACACGTCCATCACCGCCGGAGGTCGCCGCTCAGGCCCTGCTGGGCCGATTTGAGCGAAATAAAAAGCAGCACACGCAGCCACTTTGCCAGCCGCGTGTGCTGCCTGATCGCCGCCGCTCTGCGGCGATCCGCCGCGAGCAGCGGCGAAAGAGGGTCCCCCCAGCCGCCCGAGCCCTGCGCAGCCGGAACAAAAGTTCCGGCCAGCGCTAAGGGCTGGATCGGAGGCGGTTGACGTCAGGACGTTGGCTGACGTCCATGACGTCACTCCGCTCGTCGCTATGGCGACGATGTAAGCAAAACAAGGAAGGTTGCTCATTGCGGCCTTCCTTGTTTATTCTGGGCGCCGGAGGCGATCGGAAGAACGCCTCCGGAGCGCCCTCTAGTGGGCTTTCATGCAGCCAACTTTCAGTTGGCTGCATGAAACAGTTTTTCTTTAATTAAAAAAAAACCCTCCCGCAGCCGCCCTGGCGATCTTAATAGACCACCAGGGAGGTTAAGAGAACTTTATTGGTGATTACAAATTGTTGCAACCTGCAGAGTAGAACTCAGGGGCATATTTAAAATGATTTAAATATACCCCCAAATTCTAATAATGGCCTCCTCCTCCCCATAGCCATACCAATCCTCACCAAAAAAGTACAAAGCATAGAAACGCAAACAAAACAAAAAAAGATGCAGGCCAACAATTGTAATTCTGGAAACTACCAATTGCACTAGCAAAAACCCGGCAATGCAATTTACATGTTCATCGCCGTGCTGTTGCTATTGGCAAAATGGTAACGATACAATTTTTAAATCGAAACGTGCTTAATAAAAAAGGGCCCTAATTGGTTAATCTCCATCTAAGATACTTTATTATATTCTTTTTTTTTACAGAGTCCTTTGGCTAATCCAGTTGGCTAAAACTAAATCACATTTTGGCTAATAGGATTGTAAGCCGGCCCACCATGGTAAGGTAGACTCTATTAGGGCGGGTTAGGGAATGGGAGTGAGAGAGGAATAGGGGATAGCGTTTTGGAGAGGGAAGATGGGGATAGGTGGTCTTAAGGGGTACCACTCTTACACCATCAAGTGCAAAGTCGGGGAACACAACAACCACCTGATAAATAATTGGGATCCAGCTGGTCCCCCTTAGGCCGGGATCAACACTGGGATCGCAAAAGGCAAATCGCAATCAACTATGGAGTATAATTGCATTTCTACCAAGCAATTGTGGCTCCATGTTACAGTGATTGCATTTTTCGATCTCATTCCAGAGAATGAGAATGGCGTTCTAACTGCCAGCAAAATGTTGCACGCTGTGCACTTTTGGGATATACGCACATCACAGGCACTGCAAGGATTTACCGTAGTGCTTTGCTGAATAACGGCTATCAGCAAAGAGCAGAAAAACTACTTATTAAAGCACCCCAAGTGTGAACTGGCCCTTAAGAGAACTTTATTGGTGATTACAAATTGTTGCAACCTGCAGAGTAGAACTCAGGGGCATATTTAAAATGATTTAAATATACCCCCAAATTCTAATAATGGCCTCCTCCTCCCCATAGCCATACCAATCCTCACCAAAAAGGTACAAAGCATAGAAACGCAAACAAAACAAAAAAAGATGCAGGCCAACATTAGTAATTCTGGAAACTATCAATTGCACTAGCAAAAACCCGGCAATGCAAGTTACATGTTCATCGCCGTGCTGTTGCTATTGGCAAAATGGGAACGATACAATTTTAAAATCGAAACGTGCTTAATAAAAAAGGGCCCTAATTGGTTAATCTCCATCTAAGATAGTTTATTATATTCTTTTTTTTAACAGAGTCCTTTGGCTAATCCAGTTGGCTAAAACTAAATCACATTTTGGCTAATAGGATTGTAAGCCGGCCCACCATGGTAAGGTAGACTCTATTAGGGCGGGTTAGGGAATGGGAGTGAGAGAGGAATAGGGGATAGCGTTTTGGAGAGGGAAGATGGGGATAGGTGGTCTTAAGGGGTACCACTCTTACACCATCAAGTGCAAAGTCGGGGAACACAACAACCACCTGATAAATAATTGGGTTGCAGCTGGTCCCCCTTAGGCCGGGTTCAACACTGGGATCGCAAAAGGCAAATCGCAATCACCTATGGAGTGTAATTGCATTTCTACCAAGCAATTGTGGCTCCATATTACAGTGATTGCGTTTTTCGGTCTCATTCCAGAGAATGAGAATGGCGTTCTAACTGCCAGCAAAATGTTGCACGCAGTGCACTTTTGCGATATACGCACATCACAGGCACTGCAAGGATTTACCGCAGTGCTTTGCTGAATACCGGCTATCAGCAAAGAGCAGAAAAACTACTTATTAAAGCACCCCAAGTGTGAACTGGCCCTTAAGAGAACTTTATTGGTGATTACAAATGGTTGCAACCTGCAGAGTAGAACTCAGGGGCATATTTAAAATGATTTAAATATACCCCCAAATTCTAATAATGGCCTCCTCCTCCCCATAGCCATACCAATCCTCACCAAAAAAGTACAAAGCATAGAAACGCAAACAAAACAAAAAAAGATGCAGGCCAACAATTGTAATTCTGGAAAATACAATTGCACTAGCAAAAACGCGGCAATGCAAGTGACATGTTCATCGCCGTGCTGTTGCTATTGGTAAAATGGGAACGATACAATTTTTAAATCGAAACGTGCTTAATAAAAAAGGGCCCTAATTGGTTAATCTAATTGGTTATATTCTTTTTTTAACAGTGTCCTTTGGCTAATCCAGTTGGCTAAAACTAAATCACATTTTGGCCAATAGGATTGTAAGCCGGCCCACCATGGTAAGGTAGACTCTATTAGGGCGGGTTAGGGAATGGGAGTGAGAGAGGAATAGGGGATAGCGTTTTGGAGAGGGAAGATGGGGATAGGTGGTCTTAAGGGGTACCACTCTTACACCATCAAGTGCAACGTCGGGGAACACAACAACCACCTGATAAATAATTGGGATCCAGCTGGTCCCCCTTAGGCGTGGTTCAACACTGGGATCGCAAAAGGCAAATCGCAATCACCTATGGAGTGTAATTGCATTTCTACCAAGCAATTGTGGCTCCATGTTACAGTGATTGCGTTTTTCGGTCTCATTCCAGTGAATGAGAATGGCATTCTAACTGCCAGCAAAATGTTGCACGCAGTGCACTTTTGCGATATACGCACATCACAGGCACTGCAAGAATTTATCGCAGTGCTTTGCTGAATACCGGCTATCAGCAAAGAGCAGAAAAACTACTTACTAAAGCACCCCAAGTGTGAACTGGCCCTTAAGAGAACTTTATTGGTGATTACAAATTGTTGCAACCTGCAGAGTAGAACTCAGGGGCATATTTAAAATGATTTAAATATACCCCCAAATTCTAATAATGGCCTCCTCCTCCCCATAGCCATACCAATCCTCACCAAAAAGGTACAAAGCATAGAAACGCAAACAAAACAAAAAAAGATGCAGGCCAACAATTGTAATTCTGGAAACTACCAATTGCACTAGCAAAAACCTGGCAATGCAATTTACATGTTCATCGCCGTGCTGTTGCTATCGGCAAAATGGGAACGATACAATTTTTAAATCGAAACGTGCTTAATAAAAAAGGGCCCTAATTAGTTAATCTCCATCTAAGATAGTTTATTATTTTTTTAACAGAGTCCTTTGGCTAATCCAGTTGGCTAAAACTAAATCACATTTTGGCCAATAGGATTGTAAGCCGGCCCACCATGGTAAGGTAGACTCTATTAGGGCGGGTTAGGGAATAGGAGTGAGAGAGGAATAGGGGATAGCGTTTTGGAGAGGGAAGATGGGGATAGGTGGTCTTAAGGGGTACCACTCTTACACCATCAAGTGCAAAGTCGGGGAACACAACGACCACCTGATAAATAATTGGGATCCAGCTGGTCCCCCTTATGCCGGGTTCAACACTGGGATCGCAAAATGCAAATCGCAATCACCCATGGAGTGTAATTGCATTTCTACCAAGCAATTGTGGCTCCATGTTACGTGATTGCGTTTTTCGGTCTCATTCCAGAGAATGAGAATGGCGTTCTAACTGCCAGCAAAATGTTGCACACTGTGCACTTTTGCGATATACGCACATCACAGGCACTGCAAGGATTTACCGCAGTGCTTTGCTGAATACCGGCTATCAGCAAAGAGCAGAAAAACTACTTATTAAAGCACCCCAAGTGTGAACTGGCCCTTAATGGCCCATACTCACGGGCGAGAAATGTGGCCTGTCGCCAGCACACGTGAGCGTGTGGGCGACAGGCCGGCGACAGCTTCTCGCCAGGTCCCTCCGCGTACACACGCGGAAGAGGGACCAGCGGCAAGGCGGAAGCTGTCGCTGACGTTTCTCCTCCCCCCGCCGGAAGCTCCATGTACCTACATGGAGGTTGCTGTCGCTAGTCCGCGTACTCACGTGGACTAGCGACAGTTGCGGCGGGGGGGCAGCGGCGACTGTCGCCATGCGATTGAAAGTTTCAATCGCATGGCGACATGAGCGGCAGGCGACAGTTCGGGGTGCGCGCGTGTGCGACGGCCCATACTCACGGGCGACCTGTCGCCGCAACACGCGCGCGCCGCGTGTTGAGGCGACAAAAGTCCCTCGTGAGTATGGGCCATTAGAGAACTTTATTGGTGATTACAAATTGTTGCAACCTGCAGAGTAGAACTCAGGGGCATATTTAAAATGATTTAAATATACCCCCAAATTCTAATAATGGCCTCCTCCTCCCCATAGCCATACCAATCCTCACCAAAAAAGTACAAAGCATAGAAACGCAAACAAAACAAAAAAAGATGCAGGCCAACAATTGTAATTCTGGAAAATACAATTGCACTAGCAAAAACGCGGCAATGCAAGTGACATGTTCATCGCCGTGCTGTTGCTATTGGTAAAATGGGAACGATACAATTTTTAAATCGAAACGTGCTTAATAAAAAAGGGCCCTAATTGGTTAATCTAATTGGTTATATTCTTTTTTTAACAGTGTCCTTTGGCTAATCCAGTTGGCTAAAACTAAATCACATTTTGGCCAATAGGATTGTAAGCCGGCCCACCATGGTAAGGTAGACTCTATTAGGGCGGGTTAGGGAATGGGAGTGAGAGAGGAATAGGGGATAGCGTTTTGGAGAGGGAAGATGGGGATAGGTGGTCTTAAGGGGTACCACTCTTACACCATCAAGTGCAACGTCGGGGAACACAACAACCACCTGATAAATAATTGGGATCCAGCTGGTCCCCCTTAGGCGTGGTTCAACACTGGGATCGCAAAAGGCAAATCGCAATCACCTATGGAGTGTAATTGCATTTCTACCAAGCAATTGTGGCTCCATGTTACAGTGATTGCGTTTTTCGGTCTCATTCCAGTGAATGAGAATGGCATTCTAACTGCCAGCAAAATGTTGCACGCAGTGCACTTTTGCGATATACGCACATCACAGGCACTGCAAGAATTTATCGCAGTGCTTTGCTGAATACCGGCTATCAGCAAAGAGCAGAAAAACTACTTACTAAAGCACCCCAAGTGTGAACTGGCCCTTAAGAGAACTTTATTGGTGATTACAAATTGTTGCAACCTGCAGAGTAGAACTCAGGGGCATATTTAAAATGATTTAAATATACCCCCAAATTCTAATAATGGCCTCCTCCTCCCCATAGCCATACCAATCCTCACCAAAAAGGTACAAAGCATAGAAACGCAAACAAAACAAAAAAAGATGCAGGCCAACAATTGTAATTCTGGAAACTACCAATTGCACTAGCAAAAACCTGGCAATGCAATTTACATGTTCATCGCCGTGCTGTTGCTATCGGCAAAATGGGAACGATACAATTTTTAAATCGAAACGTGCTTAATAAAAAAGGGCCCTAATTAGTTAATCTCCATCTAAGATAGTTTATTATTTTTTTAACAGAGTCCTTTGGCTAATCCAGTTGGCTAAAACTAAATCACATTTTGGCCAATAGGATTGTAAGCCGGCCCACCATGGTAAGGTAGACTCTATTAGGGCGGGTTAGGGAATAGGAGTGAGAGAGGAATAGGGGATAGCGTTTTGGAGAGGGAAGATGGGGATAGGTGGTCTTAAGGGGTACCACTCTTACACCATCAAGTGCAAAGTCGGGGAACACAACGACCACCTGATAAATAATTGGGATCCAGCTGGTCCCCCTTATGCCGGGTTCAACACTGGGATCGCAAAATGCAAATCGCAATCACCCATGGAGTGTAATTGCATTTCTACCAAGCAATTGTGGCTCCATGTTACGTGATTGCGTTTTTCGGTCTCATTCCAGAGAATGAGAATGGCGTTCTAACTGCCAGCAAAATGTTGCACACTGTGCACTTTTGCGATATACGCACATCACAGGCACTGCAAGGATTTACCGCAGTGCTTTGCTGAATACCGGCTATCAGCAAAGAGCAGAAAAACTACTTATTAAAGCACCCCAAGTGTGAACTGGCCCTTAATGGCCCATACTCACGGGCGAGAAATGTGGCCTGTCGCCAGCACACGTGAGCGTGTGGGCGACAGGCCGGCGACAGCTTCTCGCCAGGTCCCTCCGCGTACACACGCGGAAGAGGGACCAGCGGCAAGGCGGAAGCTGTCGCTGACGTTTCTCCTCCCCCCGCCGGAAGCTCCATGTACCTACATGGAGGTTGCTGTCGCTAGTCCGCGTACTCACGTGGACTAGCGACAGTTGCGGCGGGGGGGCAGCGGCGACTGTCGCCATGCGATTGAAAGTTTCAATCGCATGGCGACATGAGCGGCAGGCGACAGTTCGGGGTGCGCGCGTGTGCGACGGCCCATACTCACGGGCGACCTGTCGCCGCAACACGCGCGCGCCGCGTGTTGAGGCGACAAAAGTCCCTCGTGAGTATGGGCCATTAGAGAACTTTATTGGTGATTACAAATTGTTGCAACCTGCAGAGTAGAACTCAGGGGCATATTTAAAATGATTTAAATATACCCCCAAATTCTAATAATGGCCTCCTCCTCCCCATAGCCATACCAATCCTCACCAAAAAAGTTCAAAGCATAGAAACGCAAACAAAACAAAAAAAGATGCAGGCCAACAATTGTAATTCTGGAAAATACCAATTGCACTAGCAAAAACCCGGCAATGCAATTTACATGTTCATCGCCGTGCTGTTGCTATCGGCAAAATGGGAACGATACAATTTTTAAATCGAAACGTGCTTAATAAAAAAGGGCCCTAATTAGTTAATCTCCATCTAAGATCGTTTATTATATTATTTTTTTAACAGAGTCCTTTGGCTAATCCAGTTGGCTAAAACGAAATCACATTTTGGCCAATAGGATTGTAAGCCGGCCCACCATGGTAAGGTAGACTCTATTAGGGCGGGTTAGGGAATGGGAGTGAGAGAGGAACAGGGGATAGCGTTTTGGAGAGGGAAGATGGGGATAGGTGGTCTTAAGGGGTACCACTCTTACACCATCAAGTGCAAAGTCGGGGAACACAACGACCACCTGATAAATAATTGGGATCCAGCTGGTCCCCCTTAGGCCGGGTTCAACACTGGGATCGCAAAAGGCAAATCGCAATCACCTATGGAGTGTAATTGCATTTCTACCAAGCAATTGTGGCTCCATATTACAGTGATTGCGTTTTTCGGTCTCATTCCAGAGAATGAGAATGGCGTTCTAACTGCCAGCAAAATGTTGCACGCAGTGCACTTTTGCGATATACACACATCACAGGCACTGCAAGGATTTACCGCAGTGCTTTGCTGAATACCGGCTATCAGCAAAGAGCAGAAAAACTACTTATTAAAGCACCCCAAGTGTGAACTGGCCCTTAAGAGAACTTTATTGGTGATTACAAATTGTTGCAACCTGCAGAGTAGAACTCAGGGGCATATTTAAAATGATTTAAATATACCCCCAAATTCTAATAATGGCCTCCTCCTCTCCATAGCCATACCAATCCTCACCAAAAAGGTACAAAGCATAGAAACGCAAACAAAACAAAAAAAGATGCAGGCCAACAATTGTAATTCTGGAAAATCCCAATTGCACTAGCAAAAACCCGGCAATGCAATTTACATGTTCATCGCCGTGCTGTTGCTATTGGCAAAATGGGAACTATACAATTTTTAAATCGAAACGTGCGTAATAAAAAAGGGCCCAAATTAGTTAATCTCCATCTAAGATAGTTTATCATATTCTTTTTTCAACAGAGTCCTTTGGCTAATCCAGTTGGCTAAAACTAAATCACATTTTGGCCAATAGGATTGTAAGCCGGCCCACCATGGTAAGGTAGACTCTATTAGGGCGGGTTAGGGAATGGGAGTGAGAGAGGAATAGGGGATAGCGTTTTGGAGAGGGAAGATGGGGATAGGTGGTCTTAAGGGGTACCACTCTTACACCATCAAGTGCAAAGTCGGGGAACACAACGACCACCTGATAAATAATTGGGATCCAGCTGGTCCCCCTTAGGCCGGGTTCAACACTGGGATCGCAAAAGGCAAATCGCAATCACCTATGGAGTGTAATTGCATTTCTACCAAGCAATTGTGGCTCCATGTTACAGTGATTGCGTTTTTCGGTCTCATTCCAGAGAATGAGAATGGCGTTCTAACTGCCAGCAAAATGTTGCACGCAGTGCACTTTTGCGATATACACACATCACAGGCACTGCAAGGATTTACCGCAGTGCTTTGCTGAATACCGGCTATCAGCAAAGAGCAGAAAAACTACTTATTAAAGCATCCCAAGTGTGAACTGGCCCTTAAGAGAACTTTATTGGTGATTACAAATTGTTGCAACCTGCAGAGTAGAACTCAGGGGCATATTTAAAATGATTTAAATATACCCCCAAATTCTAATAATGGCCTCCTCCTCCCCATAGCCATACCAATCCTCACCAAAAAGGTACAAAGCATAGAAACGCAAACAAAACAAAAAAAGATGCAGGCCAACAATTGTAATTCTGGAAACTACCAATTACACTAGCAAAAACCTGGCAATGCAATTTACATGTTCATCGCCGTGCTGTTGCTATCGGCAAAATGGGAACGATACAATGTTTAAATCGAAACGTGCTTAATAAAAAAGGGCCCTAATTAGTTAATCTCGATCTAAGATCGTTTATTATATTCTTTTTTTAACAGAGTCCTTTGGCTAATCCAGTTGGCTAAAACGAAATCACATTTTGGCCAATAGGATTGTAAGCCGGCCCACCATGGTAAGGTAGACTCTATTAGGGCGGGTTAGGGAATGGGAGTGAGAGAGGAATAGGGGATAGCGTTTTGGAGAGGGAAGATGGGGATAGGTGGTCTTAAGGGGTACCACTCTTACACCATCAATTGCAAAGTCGGGGAACACAACGACCACCTGATAAATAATTGGGATCCAGCTGGTCCCCCTTAGGCCAGGTTCAACACTGGGATCGCAAAAGGCAAATCGCAATCACCTATGGAGTGTAATTGCATTTCTACCAAGCAATTGTGGCTCCATGTTACAGTGATTGCGTTTTTTGGTCTCATTCCAGAGAATGAGAATGGCGTTCTAACTGCCAGCAAAATGTTGCACGCAGTGCACTTTTGCGATATACGCACATCACAGGCACTGCAGGGATTTACCACAGTGCTTTGCTGAATACAGGCTATCAGCAAAGAGCAGAAAAACTACTTATTAAAGCACCCCAAGTGTGAACTGGCCTTTAAGAGAACTTTATTGGTGATTACAAATTGTTGCAACCTGCAGAGTAGAACTCAGGGGCATATTTAAAATGATTTAAATATACCCCAAATTCTAATAATGGCCTCCTCCTCCCCATAGCCATACCAATCCTCACCAAAAAGGTACAAAGCATAGAAACGCAAACAAAACAAAAAAAGATGCAGGCCAACAATTGTAATTCTGGAAAATACCAATTGCACTAGCAAAAACCCGGCAATGCAATTTACATGTTCATCGCCGTGCTGTTGCTATTGGCAAAATGGGAACGATATAATTTTTAAATCGAAACGTGCTTAATAAAAAAGGGCCCAAATTAGTTAATCTCCATCTAAGATAGTTTATCATATTCTTTTTTTAACAGAGTCCTTTGGCTAATCCAGTTGGCTAAAACGAAATCACATTTTGGCCAATAGGATTGTAAGCCGGCCCACCATGGTAAGGTAGACTCTATTAGGGCGGGTTAGGGAATGGGAGTGAGAGAGGAATAGGGGATAGCATTTTGGAGAGGGAAGATGGGGATAGGTGGTCTTAAGGGGTACCACTCTTACACCATCAATTGCAAAGTCGGGGAACACAACGACCACCTGATAAATAATTGGGATCCAGCTGGTCCCCCTTAGGCCAGGTTCAACACTGGGATCGCAAAAGGCAAATCACAATCACCTATGGAGTGTAATTGCATTTCTACCAAGCAATTGTGGCTCCATGTTACAGTGATTGCGTTTTTTGGTCTCATTCCAGAGAATGAGAATGGCGTTCTAACTGCCAGCAAAATGTTGCACGCAGTGCACTTTTGCGATATACGCACATCACAGGCACTGCAAGGATTTACCGCAGTGCTTTGCTGAATACCGGCTATCAGCAAAGAGAAGAAAAACTACTTATTAAAGCACCCCAAGTGTGAACTGGCCCTTAAGAGAACTTTATTGGTGATTACAAATTGTTGCAACCTGCAGAGTAGAACTCAGGGGCATATTTAAAATGATTTAAATATACCCCAAATTCTAATAATGGCCTCCTCCTCCCCATAGCCATACCAATCCTCACCAAAAAGGTACAAAGTATAGAAACGCAAACAAAACAAAAAAAGATGCAGGCCAACAATTGTAATTCTGGAAACTACCAATTGCACTAGCAAAAACCCGGCAATGCAATTTACATGTTCATCGCCGTGCTGTTGCTATCGGCAAAATGGGAACGATACAATTTTTAAATCGAAACATGCTTAATAAAAAAGGGCCCTAATTAGTTAATCTCGATCTAAGATCGTTTATTATATTCTTTTTTAACAGAGTCCTTTGGCTAATCCAGTTGGCTAAAACGAAATCACATTTTGGCCAATAGGATTGTAAGCCGGCCCACTATGGTAAGGTAGACTCTATTAGGGCGGGTTAGGGAATGGGAGTGAGAGAGGAATAGGGGATAGCGTTTTGGAGAGGGAAGATGGGGATAGGTGGTCTTAAGGGGTACCATTCTTACACCATCAAGTGCAAAGTCGGAACACAACAACCACCTGATAAATAATTGCGATCCAGCTGGTCCCCCTTAGGCCGGGTTCAACACTGGGATCGCAAAAGGCAAATCGCAATCACCTATGGAGTGTAATTGCATTTCTACCAAGCAATTGTTGCTCCATGTTACAGTGATTGCGTTTTTCGGTTTCATTCCAGAGAATGAGAATGGCGTTCTAACTGCCAGCAAAATGTTGCACGCAGTGCACTTTTGCGATATACACACATCACAGGCACTGCAAGGATTTACCGCAGTGCTTTGCTGAATACCGGCTATCAGCAAAGAGCAGAAAAACTACTTATTAAAGCACTCCAAGTGTGAACTGGCCCTTAAGAGAACTTTATTGGTGATTACAAATTGTTGCAACCTGCAGAGTAGAACTCAGGGGCATATTTAAAATGATTTAAATATACCCTCAAATTCTAATAATGGCCTCCTCCTCCCCATAGCCATACCAATCCTCACCAAAAAGGTACAAAGCATAGAAACGCAAACAAAACAAAAAAGATGCAGGCCAACAATTGTAATTCTGGAAAATCCCAATTGCACTAGCAAAAACCCGGCAATGCAATTTACATGTTCATCGCCGTGCTGTTGCTATTGGCAAAATGGGAACTATACAATTTTGAAATCGAAACGTGCTTAATAAAAAAGGGCCCAAATTAGTTAATCTCCATCTAAGATAGTTTATCATATTCTTTTTTCAACAGAGTCCTTTGGCTAATCCAATTGGCTAAAACGAAATCACATTTTGGCCAATAGGATTGTAAGCCGGCCCACCATGGTAAGGTAGACTCTATTAGGGCGGGTTAGGGAATGGGAGTGAGAGAGGAATAGGGGATAGCGTTTTGGAGAGGGAAGATGGGGATAGGTGGTCTTAAGGGGTACCACTCTTACACCATCAATTGCAAAGTCGGGGAACACAACGACCACCTGATAAATAATTGGGATCCAGCTGGTCCCCCTTAGGCCAGGTTCAACACTGGGATCGCAAAAGGCAAATCGCAATCACCTATGGAGTGTAATTGCATTTCTACCAAGCAATTGTGGCTCCATGTTACAGTGATTGCGTTTTTTGGTCTCATTCCAGAGAATGAGAATGGCGTTCTAACTGCCAGCAAAATGTTGCACGCAGTGCACTTTTGCGATATACGCACATCACAGGCACTGCAAGGATTTACCGCAGTGCTTTGCTGAATACCGGCTATCAGCAAAGAGCAGAAAAACTACTTATTAAAGCACCCCAAGTGTGAACTGGCCCTTAAGAGAACTTTATTGGTGATTACAAATTGTTGCAACCTGCAGAGTAGAACTCAGGGGCATATTTAAAATGATTTAAATATACCCCCAAATTCTAATAATGGCCTCCTCCTCCCCATAGCCATACCAATCCTCACCAAAAAGGTACAAAGCATAGAAACGCAAACAAAACAAAAAAAGATGCAGGCCAACAATTGTAATTCTGGAAACTACCAATTGCACTAGCAAAAACCTGGCAATGCAATTTACATGTTCATCGCCGTGCTGTTGCTATCGGCAAAATGGGAACGATACAATTTTTAAATCGAAACGTGCTTAATAAAAAAGGGCCCTAATTAGTTAATCTCCATCTAAGATAGTTTATTATTTTTTTAACAGAGTCCTTTGGCTAATCCAGTTGGCTAAAACTAAATCACATTTTGGCCAATAGGATTGTAAGCCGGCCCACCATGGTAAGGTAGACTCTATTAGGGCGGGTTAGGGAATAGGAGTGAGAGAGGAATAGGGGATAGCGTTTTGGAGAGGGAAGATGGGGATAGGTGGTCTTAAGGGGTACCACTCTTACACCATCAAGTGCAAAGTCGGGGAACACAACGACCACCTGATAAATAATTGGGATCCAGCTGGTCCCCCTTATGCCGGGTTCAACACTGGGATCGCAAAATGCAAATCGCAATCACCCATGGAGTGTAATTGCATTTCTACCAAGCAATTGTGGCTCCATGTTACGTGATTGCGTTTTTCGGTCTCATTCCAGAGAATGAGAATGGCGTTCTAACTGCCAGCAAAATGTTGCACACTGTGCACTTTTGCGATATACGCACATCACAGGCACTGCAAGGATTTACCGCAGTGCTTTGCTGAATACCGGCTATCAGCAAAGAGCAGAAAAACTACTTATTAAAGCACCCCAAGTGTGAACTGGCCCTTAATGGCCCATACTCACGGGCGAGAAATGTGGCCTGTCGCCAGCACACGTGAGCGTGTGGGCGACAGGCCGGCGACAGCTTCTCGCCAGGTCCCTCCGCGTACACACGCGGAAGAGGGACCAGCGGCAAGGCGGAAGCTGTCGCTGACGTTTCTCCTCCCCCCGCCGGAAGCTCCATGTACCTACATGGAGGTTGCTGTCGCTAGTCCGCGTACTCACGTGGACTAGCGACAGTTGCGGCGGGGGGGCAGCGGCGACTGTCGCCATGCGATTGAAAGTTTCAATCGCATGGCGACATGAGCGGCAGGCGACAGTTCGGGGTGCGCGCGTGTGCGACGGCCCATACTCACGGGCGACCTGTCGCCGCAACACGCGCGCGCCGCGTGTTGAGGCGACAAAAGTCCCTCGTGAGTATGGGCCATTAGAGAACTTTATTGGTGATTACAAATTGTTGCAACCTGCAGAGTAGAACTCAGGGGCATATTTAAAATGATTTAAATATACCCCCAAATTCTAATAATGGCCTCCTCCTCCCCATAGCCATACCAATCCTCACCAAAAAAGTTCAAAGCATAGAAACGCAAACAAAACAAAAAAAGATGCAGGCCAACAATTGTAATTCTGGAAAATACCAATTGCACTAGCAAAAACCCGGCAATGCAATTTACATGTTCATCGCCGTGCTGTTGCTATCGGCAAAATGGGAACGATACAATTTTTAAATCGAAACGTGCTTAATAAAAAAGGGCCCTAATTAGTTAATCTCCATCTAAGATCGTTTATTATATTATTTTTTTAACAGAGTCCTTTGGCTAATCCAGTTGGCTAAAACGAAATCACATTTTGGCCAATAGGATTGTAAGCCGGCCCACCATGGTAAGGTAGACTCTATTAGGGCGGGTTAGGGAATGGGAGTGAGAGAGGAACAGGGGATAGCGTTTTGGAGAGGGAAGATGGGGATAGGTGGTCTTAAGGGGTACCACTCTTACACCATCAAGTGCAAAGTCGGGGAACACAACGACCACCTGATAAATAATTGGGATCCAGCTGGTCCCCCTTAGGCCGGGTTCAACACTGGGATCGCAAAAGGCAAATCGCAATCACCTATGGAGTGTAATTGCATTTCTACCAAGCAATTGTGGCTCCATATTACAGTGATTGCGTTTTTCGGTCTCATTCCAGAGAATGAGAATGGCGTTCTAACTGCCAGCAAAATGTTGCACGCAGTGCACTTTTGCGATATACACACATCACAGGCACTGCAAGGATTTACCGCAGTGCTTTGCTGAATACCGGCTATCAGCAAAGAGCAGAAAAACTACTTATTAAAGCACCCCAAGTGTGAACTGGCCCTTAAGAGAACTTTATTGGTGATTACAAATTGTTGCAACCTGCAGAGTAGAACTCAGGGGCATATTTAAAATGATTTAAATATACCCCCAAATTCTAATAATGGCCTCCTCCTCTCCATAGCCATACCAATCCTCACCAAAAAGGTACAAAGCATAGAAACGCAAACAAAACAAAAAAAGATGCAGGCCAACAATTGTAATTCTGGAAAATCCCAATTGCACTAGCAAAAACCCGGCAATGCAATTTACATGTTCATCGCCGTGCTGTTGCTATTGGCAAAATGGGAACTATACAATTTTTAAATCGAAACGTGCGTAATAAAAAAGGGCCCAAATTAGTTAATCTCCATCTAAGATAGTTTATCATATTCTTTTTTCAACAGAGTCCTTTGGCTAATCCAGTTGGCTAAAACTAAATCACATTTTGGCCAATAGGATTGTAAGCCGGCCCACCATGGTAAGGTAGACTCTATTAGGGCGGGTTAGGGAATGGGAGTGAGAGAGGAATAGGGGATAGCGTTTTGGAGAGGGAAGATGGGGATAGGTGGTCTTAAGGGGTACCACTCTTACACCATCAAGTGCAAAGTCGGGGAACACAACGACCACCTGATAAATAATTGGGATCCAGCTGGTCCCCCTTAGGCCGGGTTCAACACTGGGATCGCAAAAGGCAAATCGCAATCACCTATGGAGTGTAATTGCATTTCTACCAAGCAATTGTGGCTCCATGTTACAGTGATTGCGTTTTTCGGTCTCATTCCAGAGAATGAGAATGGCGTTCTAACTGCCAGCAAAATGTTGCACGCAGTGCACTTTTGCGATATACACACATCACAGGCACTGCAAGGATTTACCGCAGTGCTTTGCTGAATACCGGCTATCAGCAAAGAGCAGAAAAACTACTTATTAAAGCATCCCAAGTGTGAACTGGCCCTTAAGAGAACTTTATTGGTGATTACAAATTGTTGCAACCTGCAGAGTAGAACTCAGGGGCATATTTAAAATGATTTAAATATACCCCCAAATTCTAATAATGGCCTCCTCCTCCCCATAGCCATACCAATCCTCACCAAAAAGGTACAAAGCATAGAAACGCAAACAAAACAAAAAAAGATGCAGGCCAACAATTGTAATTCTGGAAACTACCAATTACACTAGCAAAAACCTGGCAATGCAATTTACATGTTCATCGCCGTGCTGTTGCTATCGGCAAAATGGGAACGATACAATGTTTAAATCGAAACGTGCTTAATAAAAAAGGGCCCTAATTAGTTAATCTCGATCTAAGATCGTTTATTATATTCTTTTTTTAACAGAGTCCTTTGGCTAATCCAGTTGGCTAAAACGAAATCACATTTTGGCCAATAGGATTGTAAGCCGGCCCACCATGGTAAGGTAGACTCTATTAGGGCGGGTTAGGGAATGGGAGTGAGAGAGGAATAGGGGATAGCGTTTTGGAGAGGGAAGATGGGGATAGGTGGTCTTAAGGGGTACCACTCTTACACCATCAATTGCAAAGTCGGGGAACACAACGACCACCTGATAAATAATTGGGATCCAGCTGGTCCCCCTTAGGCCAGGTTCAACACTGGGATCGCAAAAGGCAAATCGCAATCACCTATGGAGTGTAATTGCATTTCTACCAAGCAATTGTGGCTCCATGTTACAGTGATTGCGTTTTTTGGTCTCATTCCAGAGAATGAGAATGGCGTTCTAACTGCCAGCAAAATGTTGCACGCAGTGCACTTTTGCGATATACGCACATCACAGGCACTGCAGGGATTTACCACAGTGCTTTGCTGAATACAGGCTATCAGCAAAGAGCAGAAAAACTACTTATTAAAGCACCCCAAGTGTGAACTGGCCTTTAAGAGAACTTTATTGGTGATTACAAATTGTTGCAACCTGCAGAGTAGAACTCAGGGGCATATTTAAAATGATTTAAATATACCCCAAATTCTAATAATGGCCTCCTCCTCCCCATAGCCATACCAATCCTCACCAAAAAGGTACAAAGCATAGAAACGCAAACAAAACAAAAAAAGATGCAGGCCAACAATTGTAATTCTGGAAAATACCAATTGCACTAGCAAAAACCCGGCAATGCAATTTACATGTTCATCGCCGTGCTGTTGCTATTGGCAAAATGGGAACGATATAATTTTTAAATCGAAACGTGCTTAATAAAAAAGGGCCCAAATTAGTTAATCTCCATCTAAGATAGTTTATCATATTCTTTTTTTAACAGAGTCCTTTGGCTAATCCAGTTGGCTAAAACGAAATCACATTTTGGCCAATAGGATTGTAAGCCGGCCCACCATGGTAAGGTAGACTCTATTAGGGCGGGTTAGGGAATGGGAGTGAGAGAGGAATAGGGGATAGCATTTTGGAGAGGGAAGATGGGGATAGGTGGTCTTAAGGGGTACCACTCTTACACCATCAATTGCAAAGTCGGGGAACACAACGACCACCTGATAAATAATTGGGATCCAGCTGGTCCCCCTTAGGCCAGGTTCAACACTGGGATCGCAAAAGGCAAATCACAATCACCTATGGAGTGTAATTGCATTTCTACCAAGCAATTGTGGCTCCATGTTACAGTGATTGCGTTTTTTGGTCTCATTCCAGAGAATGAGAATGGCGTTCTAACTGCCAGCAAAATGTTGCACGCAGTGCACTTTTGCGATATACGCACATCACAGGCACTGCAAGGATTTACCGCAGTGCTTTGCTGAATACCGGCTATCAGCAAAGAGAAGAAAAACTACTTATTAAAGCACCCCAAGTGTGAACTGGCCCTTAAGAGAACTTTATTGGTGATTACAAATTGTTGCAACCTGCAGAGTAGAACTCAGGGGCATATTTAAAATGATTTAAATATACCCCAAATTCTAATAATGGCCTCCTCCTCCCCATAGCCATACCAATCCTCACCAAAAAGGTACAAAGTATAGAAACGCAAACAAAACAAAAAAAGATGCAGGCCAACAATTGTAATTCTGGAAACTACCAATTGCACTAGCAAAAACCCGGCAATGCAATTTACATGTTCATCGCCGTGCTGTTGCTATCGGCAAAATGGGAACGATACAATTTTTAAATCGAAACATGCTTAATAAAAAAGGGCCCTAATTAGTTAATCTCGATCTAAGATCGTTTATTATATTCTTTTTTAACAGAGTCCTTTGGCTAATCCAGTTGGCTAAAACGAAATCACATTTTGGCCAATAGGATTGTAAGCCGGCCCACTATGGTAAGGTAGACTCTATTAGGGCGGGTTAGGGAATGGGAGTGAGAGAGGAATAGGGGATAGCGTTTTGGAGAGGGAAGATGGGGATAGGTGGTCTTAAGGGGTACCATTCTTACACCATCAAGTGCAAAGTCGGAACACAACAACCACCTGATAAATAATTGCGATCCAGCTGGTCCCCCTTAGGCCGGGTTCAACACTGGGATCGCAAAAGGCAAATCGCAATCACCTATGGAGTGTAATTGCATTTCTACCAAGCAATTGTTGCTCCATGTTACAGTGATTGCGTTTTTCGGTTTCATTCCAGAGAATGAGAATGGCGTTCTAACTGCCAGCAAAATGTTGCACGCAGTGCACTTTTGCGATATACACACATCACAGGCACTGCAAGGATTTACCGCAGTGCTTTGCTGAATACCGGCTATCAGCAAAGAGCAGAAAAACTACTTATTAAAGCACTCCAAGTGTGAACTGGCCCTTAAGAGAACTTTATTGGTGATTACAAATTGTTGCAACCTGCAGAGTAGAACTCAGGGGCATATTTAAAATGATTTAAATATACCCTCAAATTCTAATAATGGCCTCCTCCTCCCCATAGCCATACCAATCCTCACCAAAAAGGTACAAAGCATAGAAACGCAAACAAAACAAAAAAGATGCAGGCCAACAATTGTAATTCTGGAAAATCCCAATTGCACTAGCAAAAACCCGGCAATGCAATTTACATGTTCATCGCCGTGCTGTTGCTATTGGCAAAATGGGAACTATACAATTTTGAAATCGAAACGTGCTTAATAAAAAAGGGCCCAAATTAGTTAATCTCCATCTAAGATAGTTTATCATATTCTTTTTTCAACAGAGTCCTTTGGCTAATCCAATTGGCTAAAACGAAATCACATTTTGGCCAATAGGATTGTAAGCCGGCCCACCATGGTAAGGTAGACTCTATTAGGGCGGGTTAGGGAATGGGAGTGAGAGAGGAATAGGGGATAGCGTTTTGGAGAGGGAAGATGGGGATAGGTGGTCTTAAGGGGTACCACTCTTACACCATCAATTGCAAAGTCGGGGAACACAACGACCACCTGATAAATAATTGGGATCCAGCTGGTCCCCCTTAGGCCAGGTTCAACACTGGGATCGCAAAAGGCAAATCGCAATCACCTATGGAGTGTAATTGCATTTCTACCAAGCAATTGTGGCTCCATGTTACAGTGATTGCGTTTTTTGGTCTCATTCCAGAGAATGAGAATGGCGTTCTAACTGCCAGCAAAATGTTGCACGCAGTGCACTTTTGCGATATACGCACATCACAGGCACTGCAAGGATTTACCGCAGTGCTTTGCTGAATACCGGCTATCAGCAAAGAGCAGAAAAACTACTTATTAAAGCACCCCAAGTGTGAACTGGCCCTTAAGAGAACTTTATTGGTGATTACAAATTGTTGCAACCTGCAGAGTAGAACTCAGGGGCATATTTAAAATGATTTAAATATACCCCAAATTCTAATAATGGCCTCCTCCTCCCCATAGCCATACCAATCCTCACCAAAAAGGTACAAAGCATAGAAACGCAAACAAAACAAAAAAAGATGCAGGCCAACAATTGTAATTCTGGAAAATACCAATTGCACTAGCAAAAACCCGGCAATGCAATTTACATGTTCATCGCCGTGCTGTTGCTATTGCCAAAATGGGAACGATACAATTTTTAAATCGAAACGTGCTTAATAAAAAAGGGCCCTTATTGGTTAATCTCCATCTAAGATCGTTTATTATCTTCTTTTTTTAACAGAGTCCTTTGGCTAATCCAGTTGGCTAAAACGAAATCACATTTTGGCCAATAGGATTGTAAGCCGGCCCACCATGGTAAGGTAGACTCTATTAGGGCGGGTTAGGGAATGGGAGTGAGAGAGGAACAGGGGATAGCGTTTTGGAGAGGGAAGATGGGGATAGGTGGTCTTAAGGGGTACCACTCTTACACCATCAAGTGCAAAGTCGGGGAACACAACGACCACCTGATAAATAATTGGGATCCAGCTGGTCCCCCTTAGGCCGGGTTCAACACTGGGATCGCAAAAGGCAAATCGCAATCACCTATGGAGTGTAATTGCATTTCTACCAAGCAATTGTGGCTCCATGTTACAGTGATTGCGTTTTTCAGTCTCATTCCAGAGAATGAGAATGGCGTTCTAACTGCCAGCAAAATGTTGCACGCAGTGCACTTTTGCGATATACGCACATCACAGGCACTGCAAGGATTTACCGCAGTGCTTTGCTGAATACCGGCTATCAGCAAAGAGCAGAAAAACTACTTATTAAAGCACCCCAAGTGTGAACTGGCCCTTAAGAGAACTTTATTGGTGATTACAAATTGTTGCAACCTGCAGAGTATAACTCAGGGGCATATTTAAAATGATTTAAATATACCCCCAAATTCTAATAATGGCCTCCTCCTCCCCATAGCCATACCAATCCTCACCAAAAAGGTACAAAGCATAGAAACGCAAACAAAACAAAAAAAGATGCAGGCCAACAATTGTAATTCTGGAAAATACCAATTGCACTAGCAAAAACCCGGCAATGCAATTTACATGTTCATTGCCGTGCTGTTGCTATTGGCAAAATGGGAACGATACAATTTTTAAATCGAAACGTGCTTAATAAAAAAGGGCCCAAATTAGTTAATCTCCATCTAAGATAGTTTATCATATTCTTTTTTCAACAGAGTCCTTTGGCTAATCCAGTTGGCTAAAACTAAATCACATTTTGGCCAATAGGATTGTAAGCCGGCCCACCATGGTAAGGTAGACTCTATTAGGGCGGGTTAGGGAATGGGAGTGAGAGAGGAATAGGGGATAGCGTTTTGGAGAGGGAAGATGGGGATAGGTGGTCTTAAGGGGTACCACTCTTACACCATCAAGTGCAAAGTCGGGGAACACAACGACCACCTGATAAATAATTGGGATCCAGCTGGTCCCCCTTAGGCCGGGTTCAACACTGGGATCGCAAAAGGCAAATCGCAATCACCTATGGAGTGTAATTGCATTTCTACCAAGCAATTGTGGCTCCATGTTACAGTGATTGCGTTTTTCGGTCTCATTCCAGAGAATGAGAATGGCGTTCTAACTGCCAGCAAAATGTTACACGCAGTGCACTTTTGCGATATACGCACATCACAGGCACTGCAAGGATTTACCGCAGTGCTTTGCTGAATACCGGCTATCAGCAAAGAGCAGAAAAACTACTTATTAAAGCACACCAAGTGTGAACTGGCCCTTAAGAGAACTTTATTGGTGATTACAAATGGTTGCAACCTGCAGAGTAGAACTCAGGGGCATATTTAAAATGATTTAAATATATCCCCAAATTCTAATAAATGGCCTCCTCCTCCCCATAGCCATACCAATCCTCACCAAAAAGGTACAAAGCATAGAAACGCAAACAAAACAAAAAAAGATGCAGGCCAACAATTGTAATTCTGGAAAATACCAATTGCACTAGCAAAAACCCGGCAATGCAATTTACATGTTCATCGCCGTGCTGTTGCTATCGGCAAAATGGGAACGATACAATTTTTAAATCGAAACGTGCTTAATAAAAAAGGGCCCTAATTAGTTAATCTCCATCTAAGATAGTTTATCATATTCTTTTTTTAACAGAGTCCTTTGGCTAATCCAGTTGGCTAAAACTAAATCACATTTTGGCCAATAGGATTGTAAGCCGGCGCACCATGGTAAGGTAGACTCTATTAGGGCGGGTTAGGGAATGGGAGTGAGAGAGGAATAGGGGATAGCGTTTTGGAGAGGGAAGGTGGGGATAGGTGGTCTTAAGGGGTACCATTCTTACACCATCAAGTGCAAAGTCGGAACACAACAACCACCTGATAAATAATTGCGATCCAGCTGGTCCCCCTTAGGCCGGGTTCAACACTGGGATCGCAAAAGGCAAATCGCAATCACCTATGGAGTGTAATTGCATTTCTACCAAGCAATTGTGGCTCCATGTTACAGTGATTGCGTTTTTCGGTCTCATTCCAGAGAATGAGAATGGCGTTCTAACTGCCAGCAAAATGTTGCACGCAGTGCACTTTTGCGATATACACACATCGCAGGCACTGCAAGGATTTACCGCAGTGCTTTGCTGAATACCGGCTATCAGCAAAGAGCAGAAAAACTACTTATTAAAGCACCCCAAGTGTGAACTGGCCCTTAAGAGAACTTTATTGGTGATTACAAATTGTTGCAACCTGCAGAGTAGAACTCAGGGGCATATTTAAAATGATTTAAATATACCCCCAAATTCTAATAATGGCCTCCTCCTCCCCATAGCCATACCAATCCTCACCAAAAAGGTACAAAGCATAGAAATGCAAACAAAACAAAAAAAGATGCAGGCCAACAATTGTAATTCTGGAAAATCTCAATTGCACTAGCAAAAACCCGGCAATACAATTTACATGTTCATCGCCGTGCTGTTGCTATTGGCAAAATGGGAACTATACAATTTTTAAATCGAAACGTGCTTAATAAAAAAGGGCCCAAATTAGTTAATCTCCATCTAAGATAGTTTATCATATTCTTTTTTCAACAGAGTCCTTTGGCTAATCCAGTTGGCTAAAACTAAATCACATTTTGGCCAATAGGATTGTAAGCCGGCCCACCATGGTAAGGTAGACTCTATTAGGGCGGGTTAGGGAATGGGAGTGAGAGAGGAATAGGGGATAGCGTTTTGGAGAGGGAAGATGGGGATAGGTGGTCTTAAGGGGTACCACTCTTACACCATCAAGTGCAAAGTCGGGGAACACAACGACCACCTGATAAATAATTGGGATCCAGCTGGTCCCCCTTAGGCTGGGTTCAACACTGGGATCGCAAAAGGCAAATCGCAATCACCTATGGAGTGTAATTGCATTTCTACCAAGCAATTGTGGCTCCATGTTACAGTGATTGCGTTTTTCGGTCTCATTCCAGAGAATGAGAATGGCGTTCTAACTGCCAGCAAAATGTTGCACACAGTGCACTTTTGCGATATACGCACATCACAGGCACTGCAAGGATTTACCGCAGTGCTTTGCTGAATACCGGCTATCAGCAAAGAGCAGAAAAACTACTTATTAAAGCACCCCAAGTGTGAACTGGCCCTTAAGATAACTTTATTGGTGATTACAAATGGTTGCAACCTGCAGAGTAGAACTCAGGGGCATATTTAAAATGATTTAAATATATCCCCAAATTCTAATAATGGCCTCCTCCTCCCCATAGCCATACCAATCCTCACCAAAAAGGTACAAAGCATAGAAACGCAAACAAAACAAAAAAAGATGCAGGCCAACAATTGTAATTCTGGAAAATACCAATTGCACTAGCAAAAACCCGGCAATGCAATTTACATGTTCATCGCCGTGCTGTTGCTATCGGCAAAATGGTTACGATACAATTTTTAAATCGAAACGTGCTTAATAAAAAAGGGCCCAAATTAGTTAATCTCCATCTAAGATAGTTTATCATATTCTTTTTTTAACAGAGTCCTTTGGCTAATCCAGTTGGCTAAAACTAAATCACATTTTGGCCAATAGGATTGTAAGCCGGCCCACCATGGTAAGGTAGACTCTATTAGGGCGGGTTAGGGAATGGGAGTGAGAGAGGAATAGAGGATAGCGTTTTGGAGAGGGAAGATGGGGATAGGTGGTCTTAAGGGGTACCACTCTTACACCATCAAGTGCAAAGTCGGGGAACACAACGACCACCTGATAAATAATTGGGATCCAGCTGGTCCCCCTTAGGCCGGGTTCAACACTGGGATCACAAAAGGCAAATCGCAATCACCTATGGAGTGTAATTGCATTTCTACCAAGCAATTGTGGCTCCATGTTACAGTGATTGCGTTTTTCGGTCTCATTCCAGAGAATGAGAATGGCGTTCTAACTGCCAGCAAAATGTTGCACGCAGTGCACTTTTGCGATATACGCACATCACAGGCACTGCAAGGATTTACCGCAGTGCTTTGCTGAATACCGGCTATCAGCAAAGAGCAGAAAAACTACTTATTAAAGCACCCCAAGTGTGAACTGGCCCTTAAGAGAACTTTATTGGTGATTACAAATTGTTGCAACCTGCAGAGTAGAACTCAGGGGCATATTTAAAATGATTTAAATATACCCCCAAGTTCTAATAATGGCCTCCTCCTCCCCATAGCCATACCAATCCTCACCAAAAAGGTACAAAGCATAGAAACGCAAACAAAACAAAAAAAGATGCAGGCCAACAATTGTAATTCTGGAAACTACCAATTGCACTAGCAAAAACCCGGCAATGCAATTTACATGTTCATCGCCGTGCTGTTGCTATCGGCAAAATGGGAACGATACAATTTTTAAATCGAAACGTGCTTAATAAAAAAGGGCCCTAATTAGTTAATCTCGATCTAAGATCGTTTATTATATTCTTTTTTAACAGAGTCCTTTGGCTAATCCAGTTGGCTAAAACGAAATCACATTTTGGCCAATAGGATTGTAAGCCGGCCCACCATGGTAAGGTAGACTCTATTAGGGCGGGTTAGGGAATGGGAGTGAGAGAGGAATAGGGGATAGCATTTTGGAGAGGGAAGATGGGGATAGGTGGTCTTAAGGGGTACCACTCTTACACCATCAATTGCAAAGTCAGGGAACACAACGACCACCTGATAAATAATTGGGATCCAGCTGGTCCCCCTTAGGCCAGGTTCAACACTGGGATCGCAAAAGGCAAATCGCAATCACCTATGGAGTGTAATTGCATTTCTACCAAGCAATTGTGGCTCCATGTTACAGTGATTGCGTTTTTTGGTCTCATTCCAGAGAATGAGAATGGCGTTCTAACTGCCAGCAAAATGTTGCACGCAGTGCACTTTTGCGATATACGCACATCACAGGCACTGCAAGGATTTACCGCAGTGCTTTGCTGAATACCGGCTATCAGCAAAGAGCAGAAAAACTACTTATTAAAGCACCCCAAGTGTGAACTGGCCCTTAAGAGAACTTTATTGGTGATTACAAATTGTTGCAACCTGCAGAGTAGAACTCAGGGGCATATTTAAAATGATTTAAATATACCCCCAAATTCTAATAATGGCCTCCTCCTCCCCATAGCCATACCAATCCTCACCAAAAAGGTACAAAGTATAGAAACGCAAACAAAACAAAAAAAGATGCAGGCCAACAATTGTAATTCTGGAAACTACCAATTGCACTAGCAAAAACCCGGCAATGCAATTTACATGTTCATCGCCGTGCTGTTGCTATCGGCAAAATGGGAACGATACAATTTTTAAATCGAAACGTGCTTAATAAAAAAGGGCCCTAATTAGTTAATCTCGATCTAAGATCGTTTATTATATTCTTTTTTAACAGAGTCCTTTGGCTAATCCAGTTGGCTAAAACGAAATCACATTTTGGCCAATAGGATTGTAAGCCGGCCCACCATGGTAAGGTAGACTCTATTAGGGCGGGTTAGGGAATGGGAGTGAGAGAGGAATAGGGGATAGCATTTTGGAGAGGGAAGATGGGGATAGGTGGTCTTAAGGGGTACCACTCTTACACCATCAATTGCAAAGTCGGAGAACACAACGACCACCTGATAAATAATTGGGATCCAGCTGGTCCCCCTTAGGCCAGGTTCAACACTGGGATCGCAAAAGGCAAATCGCAATCACCTATTGAGTGTAATTGCATTTCTACCAAGCAATTGTGGCTCCATGTTACAGTGATTGCGTTTTTTGGTCTCATTCCAGAGAATGAGAATGGCGTTCTAACTGCCAGCAAAATGTTGCACGCAGTGCACTTTTGCGATATACGCACATCACAGGCACTGCAAGGATTTACCGCAGTGCTTTGCTGAATACCGGCTATCAGCAAAGAGCAGAAAAACTACTTATTAAAGCACCCCAAGTGTGAACTGGCCCTTAAGAGAACTTTATTGGTGATTACAAATTGTTGCAACCTGCAGAGTAGAACTCAGGGGCATATTTAAAATGATTTAAATATACCCCCAAATTCTAATAATGGCCTCCTCCTCCCCATAGCCATACCAATCCTCACCAAAAAGGTACAAAGCATAGAAACGCAAACAAAACAAAAAAAGATGCAGGCCAACAATTGTAATTCTGGAAACTACCAATTGCACTAGCAAAAACCCGGCAATGCAATTTACATGTTCATCGCCGTGCTGTTGCTATTGGCAAAATGGGAACGATACAATTTTTAAATCGAAACGTGCTTAATAAAAAAGGGCCCTAATTAGTTAATCTCCATCTAAGATCGTTTATTATATTCTTTTTTTTAACAGAGTCCTTTGGCTAATCCAGTTGGCTAAAACTAAATCACATTTTGGCCAATAGGATTGTAAGCCGGCCCACCATGGTAAGGTAGACTCTATTAGGGCGGGTTAGGGAATGGGAGTGAGAGAGGCATAGGGGATAGAGTTTTGGAGAGGGAAGATGGGGACAGGTGGTCTTAAGGGGTACCACTCTTACACCATCAAGTGCAAAGTCGGGGAACACAACGACCACCTGATAAATAATTGGGATCCAGCTGGTCCCCCTTAGGCCGGGTTCAACACTGGGATCGCAAAAGGCAAATCACAATCACCTATGGAGTGTAATTGCATTTCTACCAAGCAATTGTGGCTCCATGTTACAGTGATTGCGTTTTTCGGTCTCATTCCAGAGAATGAGAATGGCGTTCTAACTGCCAGCAAAATTTTGCACGCAGTGCACTTTTGCGATATACGCACATCACATGCACTGCAAGGATTTACCGCAGTGCTTTGCTGAATACCGGCTATCAGCAAAGAGCAGAAAAACTACTTATTAAAGCACCCCAAGTGTGAAGTGGCCCTTAAGAGAACTTTATTGGTGATTACAAATTGTTGCAACCTGCAGAGTAGAACTCAGGGGCATATTTAAAATGATTTAAATATACCCCCAAATTCTAATAATGGCCTCCTCCTCCCCATAGGCATACCAATCCTCACCAAAAAGGTACAAAGCATAGAAACGCAAACAAAACAAAAAAAGATGCAGGCCAACAATTGTAATTCTGGAAAATACCAATTGCACTAGCAAAAACCCGGCAATGCAATTTACATGTTCATCGCCGTGCTGTTGCTATCGGCAAAATGGTTACGATACAATTTTTAAATCGAAACGTGCTTAATAAAAAAGGGCCCAAATTAGTTAATCTCCATCTAAGATAGTTTATCATATTCTTTTTTTAACAGAGTCCTTTGGCTAATCCAGTTGGCTAAAACTAAATCACATTTTGGCCAATAGGATTGTAAGCCGGCCCACCATGGTAAGGTAGACTCTATTAGGGCGGGTTAGGGAATGGGAGTGAGAGAGGAATAGGGGATAGCGTTTTGGAGAGGGAAGATGGGGATAGGTGGTCTTAAGGGGTACCACTCTTACACCATCAAGTGCAAAGTCGGGGAACACAACGACCACCTGATAAATAATTGGGATCCAGCTGGTCCCCCTTAGGCCGGGTTCAACACTGGGATCACAAAAGGCAAATCGCAATCACCTATGGAGTGTAATTGCATTTCTACCAAGCAATTGTGGCTCCATGTTACAGTGATTGCGTTTTTCGGTCTCATTCCAGAGAATGAGAATGGCGTTCTAACTGCCAGCAAAATGTTGCACGCAGTGCACTTTTGCGATATACGCACATCACAGGCACTGCAAGGATTTACCGCAGTGCTTTGCTGAATACCGGCTATCAGCAAAGAGCAGAAAAACTACTTATTAAAGCACCCCAAGTGTGAAGTGGCCCTTAAGAGAACTTTATTGGTGATTACAAATTGTTGCAACCTGCAGAGTAGAACTCAGGGGCATATTTAAAATGATTTAAATATACCCCCAAGTTCTAATAATGGCCTCCTCCTCCCCATAGCCATACCAATCCTCACCAAAAAGGTACAAAGCATAGAAACGCAAACAAAACAAAAAAAGATGCAGGCCAACAATTGTAATTCTGGAAACTACCAATTGCACTAGCAAAAACCCGGCAATGCAATTTACATGTTCATCGCCGTGCTGTTGCTATTGGCAAAATGGGAACGATACAATTTTCAAATCGAAACGTGCTTAATAAAAAAGGGCCCTAATTAGTTAATCTCCATCTAAGATCGTTTATTATATTCTTTTTTTAACAGAGTCCTTTGGCTAATCCAGTTGGCTAAAACTAAATCACATTTTGGCCAATAGGATTGTAAGCCAGCCCACCATGGTAAGGTAGACTCTATTAGGGCGGGTTAGGGAATGGGAGTGAGAGAGGTATAGGGGATAGAGTTTTGGAGAGGGAAGATGGGGACAGGTGGTCTTAAGGGGTACCACTCTTACACCATCAAGTGCAAAGTCGGGGAACACAACGACCACCTGATAAATAATTGGGATCCAGCTGGTCACCCTTAGGCCGGGTTCAACACTGGGATCGCAAAAGGCAAATCGCAATCACCTACGGAGTGTAATTGCATTTCTACCAAGCAATTGTGGCTCCATGTTACAGTGATTGCGTTTTTCGGTTTCATTCCAGAGAATGAGAATGGCGTTCTAACTGCCAGCAAAATGTTGCACCCAGTGCACTTTTGCGATATACGCACATCACAGGCACTGCAAGGATTTACCGCAGTGCTTTGCTGAATACCGGCTATCAGCAAAGAGCAGAAAAACTACTTATTAAAGCACCCCAAGTGTGAACTGGCCCTTAAGAGAACTTTATTGGTGATTACAAATTGTTGCAGCCTGCAGAGTAGAACTCAGGGGCATATTTAAAATTATTTAAATATACCCCCAAATTCTAATAATGGCCTCCTCCTCCCCATAGCCATACCAATCCTCACCAAAAAGGTACAAAGCATAGAAACGCAAACAAAACAAAAAAAGATGCAGGCCAACAATTGTAATTCTGGAAACTACCAATTGCACTAGCAAAAACCCGGCAATGCAATTTACCTGTTCATCGCCGTGCTGTTGCTATTGGCAAAATGGGAACGATACAATTTTTAAATCGAAACGTGCTTAATAAAAAAGGGCCCTAATTAGTTAATCTCCATCTAAGATCGTTTATTATATTATTTTTTTTAACAGAGTGCTTTGGCTTATCCAGTTGGCTAAAACTAAATCACATTTTTGCCAATAAGATTGTAAGCCAGCCCACCATGGTAAGGTAGACTCTATTAGGGCGGGTTAGGGAATGGGAGTGAGAGAGGAATAGGGGATGGCGTTTTGGAGAAGGAAGATGGGGATAGGTTGTCTTAAGGGGTACCACTCTTACACCCTCAAGTGCAAAGTCGGGGGACACAACGACCACCTGATAAATAATTGGGATCCAGCTGGTCCCCCTTAGGCCGGGTTCAACACTGGGATCGCAAAAGGCAAATCGCAATCACCTATGGAGTGTAATTGCATTTCTACCAAGCAATTGTGGCTCCATGTTACAGTGATTGCGTTTTTCGGTCTCATTCCAGAGAATGAGAATGGCGTTCTAACTGCCAGCAAAATTTTGCATGCAGTGCACTTTTGCGATATACGCACATCACATGCACTGCAAGGATTTACCGCAGTGCTTTGCTGAATACCGGCTATCAGCAAAGAGCAGAAAAACTACTTATTAAAGCACCCCAAGTGTGAAGTGGCCCTTAAGAGAACTTTATTGGTGATTACAAATTGTTGCAACCTGCAGAGTAGAACTCAGGGGCATATTTAAAATGATTTAAATATACCCCCAAATTCTAATAATGGCCTCCTCCTCCCCATAGCCATACCAATCCTCACCAAAAAGGTACAAAGCATAGAAACGCAAACAAAACAAAAAAAGATGCAGGCCAACAATTGTAATTCTGGAAACTACCAATTGCACTAGCAAAAACCCGGCAATGCAATTTACATGTTCATCGCCGTGCTGTTGCTATTGGCAACATGGGAACGATACAATTTTTAAATCGAAACGTGCTTAATAAAAAAGGGCCCTAATTAGTTAATCTCCATCTAAGATCGTTTATTATATTCTTTTTTTAACAGAGTCCTTTGGCTAATCCAGTTGGCTAAAACTAAATCACATTTTGGCCAATAGGATTGTAAGCCAGCCCACCATGGTAAGGTAGACTCTATTAGGGCGGGTTAGGGAATGGGAGTGAGAGAGGAATAGGGGATGGCGTTTTGGAGAAGGAAGATGGGGATAGGTTGTCTTAAGGGGTACCACTCTTACACCCTCAAGTGCAAAGTCGGGGGACACAACGATCACCTGATAAATAATTGGGATCCAGCTGGTCCCCCTTAGGCTGGGTTCAACACTGGGATCGCAAAAGGCAAATCGCAATCGCCTATGGAGTGTGATTGCATTTCTACTAAGCAATTGTGGCTCCATGTTGCAATGATTGCGTTTTTCGGTCTCATTCCAAAGAATGAGAATGGCGTTGTAACTGCCAGCAAAATGTTGCACGCAGTGCACTTTTGCGATATACGCACATCACAGGCACTGCAAGGATTTACCGCAGTGCTTTGCTGAATACCGGCTATCAGCAAAGAGCAGAAAAACTACTTATTAAAGCACCCCAAGTGTGAACTGGCCCTTAAGAGAACTTTATTGGTGATTACAAATTGTTGCAGCCTGCAGAGTAGAACTCAGGGGCATATTTAAAATGATTTAAATATACCCCCAAATTCTAATAATGGCCTCCTCCTCCCCATAGCCATACCAATCCTCACCAAAAAGGTACAAGGCATAGAAACGCAAACAAAACAAAAAAAGATGCAGGCCAACAATTGTAATTCTGGAAACTACCAATTGCACTAGCAAAAACCCGGCAATGCAATTTACATGTTCATCGCCGTGCTGTTGCTATTGGCAAAATGGGAACGATACAATTTTTAAATCGAAACGTGCTTAATAAAAAAGGGCCCTAATTAGTTAATCTTTATCTAAGATCGTTTATTATATTCTTTTTTTAACAGAGTCCTTTGGCTAATCCAGTTGGCTAAAACTAAATCACATTTTGGCCAATAGGATTGTAAGCCGGCCCACCATGGTAAGGTAGACTCTATTAGGGCGGGTTAGGAAATGGGAGTGAGAGAGGTATAGGGGATAGAGTTTTGGAGAGGGAAGATGGGGACAGGTGGTCTTAAGGGGTACCACTCTTACACCATCAAGTGCAAAGTCGGGGAACACAACGATCACCTGATAAATAATTGGGATCCAGCTGGTCCCCCTTAGGCCGGGTTCAACACTGGGATCGCAAAAGGCAAATCGCAATCACCTATGGAGTGTAATTGCATTTCTACCAAGCAATTGTGGCTCCATGTTACAGTGATTGCGTTTTTCGGTTTCATTCCAGAGAATGAGAATGGCGTTCTAACTGCCAGCAAAATGTTGCACCCAGTGCACTTTTGCGATATACGCACATCACAGGCACTGCAAGGATTTACCGCAGTGCTTTGCTGAATACCGGCTATCAGCAAAGAGCAGAAAAACTACTTATTAAAGCCCCCCAAGTGTGAACTGGCCCTTAAAGGGAACCTTAACTGAACGGGGGGTAAAGAGTTTTACTTACCTGGGGCTATTACCAGCCCCCTGCAGCAGTCCTGTGCCCTTGGCGCCGCTCTGGAATCCTCTGGTCCCCCGCTGTCACTTAGTTTCGTTTTTGACGACTCACCAGTCGCCGGCCGCCATGCGTATTATTGGACGCATTCACCAATGCAATTAGCACTATTGCGGACCGCAACGCGCACAAAAATACGCGTTACCGCATTCCGCACGCGTAGATATGCGGCAACGCATTTTTTTGTACGCGTTGCGGTCCGCAATAGCGCTAATTGCATTGGTGAATGCGTCCAATAATACGCATGGCGGCCGGCGACTGGTGCGTCGTCAAAAACAAAACTAAGTGACAGCGGGGGACCAGAGGATTCCAGAGCAGCGCCGAGGGCACAGGACTGCTGCAGGGGGCTGGTAATAGCCCCAGGTAAGTAAAACTCTTTACCCCCCGTTCAGTTAAGGTTCCCTTTAAGAGAACTTTATTGGTGATTACAAATGGTTGCAACCTGCAGAGTAGAACTCAGGGGCATATTTAAAATGATTTCAATATGTTATCAGGACACAGGACAGTTGGAACTGTGTCTCCTGCTCCTTGTCACCTCCTTTCAACCAAAAAGATGGCTGCCCCCATGACAAAGATGGCAGCCCCCATGAATCACAAACATTTGCCTGTTCTTTTAAAACAGGGTGGGTAAGAGATTATATTACCTATCTATTCTAATTAACATAACTAATGTAACTTGATGACAATATGTTTGTTTAGGCTGAAGTTTCCCTTTAAGGGGTACCACTCTTACACCATCAAGTGCAAAGTCGGGGAACACGACGACGACCTGATAAATAATTGGGATCCAGCTGGTCCCCCTTAGGCCAGGTTCAACACTGGGATCGCAAAAGGCAAAATCGCAATCACCTATGGAGTGTGATTGCATTATTACCAAGCAATTGTGGCTCCATGTTGCATGGGAATGGGAGTGAGAGAGGAATAGGGGATAGCGTTTTGGAGAGGAAAGATGGGGATAGGTGGTCTTAAGGGGTACCACTCTTACACCATCAAGTGCAAAGTCGGGGAACACAACGACCACCTGATAAATCATTTGGATCCAGCTGGTCCCCCTTAGGCCGGGTTCAACACTGGGATTGCAAAAGGCAAATCGCAATCACCTATGGAGTGTAATTGCATTTCTACCAAGCAATTGTGGCTCCATGTTACAGTGATTGCGTTTTTCGGTCTCATTCCAGAGAATGAGAATGGCGTTCTAACTGCCAGCAAAATGTTGCACGCAGTGCACTTTTGCGATATACGCACATCACAGGCACTGCAAGGATTTACCGCAGTGCTTTGCTGAATACTGGCTATCAGCAATGAGCAGAAACACTACCCACCAAAGCACCCCAAGTGTGAACTGGCCCTTAAGAGGACTTGATTGGTGATTACAAATTGCTGTAACCTGCAGAGTAGAACTCAGGGGCATATTTAAAATGATTTAAATAAACCCCCAAATTCTAATAATGGCCTCCTCCTCCCCATAGCCATACCAATCCTCACCAAAAAGGTACAAAGCATAAAAACGCAAACAAAACAAAAAAAGATGCAGGCCAACAATTGTAATTCTGGAAAACACCAATTGCACTAACAAAAACCCAGTAATGCAATTTACATGTTTATCGCCGTGCTGTTGCTATTGGCAAA